>NC_088380.1:7233712-7536742 GCF_037993035.2 Macaca fascicularis | reverse complement strand
TGAATATAGACTCTTATTATGTAAGGATCTACATTTTAAACCCTAGGCTAACTATCAAAAATGTGAAAAGAGTTATAAATAATAAATTAATAATATAAATAAAAATTGAATCATAAAAATTGCTCAAAAAACTCAAGAGAGGACAGGAAAAGATAAAGGAAGTAGGAGATGGAACAAATAGAAAACAGCTAACAATATGGTGTCTTTTAATGAAAATATCAGTAATTACATTAAATGTACATTGTCTTAACAAGCTAAGTAAAAATACTGTTAGATAGAACAAAAACAAGACCCAATTATGTGCTATACAAGAAACTCACTCTAAGTATAAAGACATGGGTAAGTGAAAATTTAAATATAGGAAAAAATACACCACACAAACACCAATCAAAAGAAAGTTGGAGCAGCTATATTGATTTCACACAAAGTTCTCTTCAGAACAGAAGTATTGTCAGGGATAAAAAGAGACATTACACAATAATAAAGGATTTAATCTTCTAAGCAGGCAGAATGATAATAAATGTGTACCCCATAACACAAGAACTTCAAAATAGATGAAACAAAAATTGATATCACTGAAAGGAAAACAAATCAACAATTAGAATTGGAGTCTTCAATACTTGTCTGTCTTTGATTAACAGAATAAGTTAGGACATGGAATCACTGAAGGACAACTTGATAAACTGGCACTTCATTTGAAAACAGAAGTATATACATTTTAAAAACTGCATATGGAATAGTTATCAAGATTAATCATACTCTGGGCCATAAACAAAAGTCAACAAAGTTAAAAAGAATAAAAAGCATACAACATATTTGCTCAAGTCTAGAATTAAAACTAGAAATTAATAACAGAAAGATATGTGGAAAAACCTACAAATCTTTGGAAGTTAAACAGTATATAATATAATAACTTGTAGATCAAAGAGGGAGTATATAGGCAATTTAAAAATGTTTTGAACTGAATGAAAATTATGAAGATACCACACATCGAAATTTGTGGGAGCCAACGAAAGCGGTGCTTGGAGGGATATTTATGTAAAAAAAAAAATGCTCATTTTAGAAAAGAAGAAAGGGCTCAAATCCATAATCTAAGCTTCTACCTTAAGAATCTAGGAAAAAAAGAGAAAATTAAATACTTTACTCCTATTAGTACTTCAGTTTCTCACAAGCTATAGATTAGCAATTCTGAACAAAGAAACCCAAACTGAGGGAAATTCTCCAAAAATAAAACTAACCAATGCTCTTCAAGGGTGTCAACTTCATGAAAGGCAAAGAAAGACTGAGAACCTGTAAAACACAGAAGGAGATATGACAACCAGATGCAATGTGGGATCCTGCATCGGATTCTGGAACAGAAAAGGGACATAAGTTTTAAACTCTGGTGAAATCCAAAGTCTGTAAATTCAAAGTCTATAATGTCATTTCTGTTGATAAGGGTAGCTGTAGTTTATTCATTTTCTTTACTACTTTGGATTCTATTATTTGCAGATTTCATAAATTATCAGGTGTAGTCACACAGAAAAAAAAAGTATTTAAAATCATAGCGTAAGATGTCAGTATGGTGTATCTTAATGGGAAAATTATTTCAACAAGACACAAAAATCACTGTCATGAAAAAGACGGATACATTTGACCATATTAAAATTAAAACTAGATATTACAAATAACACTGGACATGCAGGTGAAGGGACATTCCACAGACCAAGAGAAAACACCGTTTGCACATTTAACTTTAAAGAAAAAGATTGTCTAACCTGTTCAATCACTCCTGCTTAGATATATACAAAAATGCAAATAGTGTATTTGGGGACCAAAAATAATTGTGAACAAATTAAATACAGAAAAAGGTACTGAATGACCAAAAAGGAGGAAAGATGCTTATTATGAATCAAGGGTCTGCTATTTAAAATGATAGTTCTGTTTCATACGCATCAGATTGACAAAAACCAACTTGACTTGCACACCCCACAAGGATGTGAGAGATAGGAAATCTATACCTTGCCGAGGTGAGTGTGAATTAGGCCAACCATGCTGGGGAGAAGCTTGTCTGTACCTGATGTATTAGTCAGGATTCCCCAGAGAAAGAGAGTCAAAAGGATGTGTAGATGGAGAAGTGGATTTTTTACAAGGAATTGGCTCGTGCAATTATTGAGGCTGGCACGTCCAAATCTGACGTGTGAGCTGGCAGGCTGGAGATCCGGGAGAGAGGATAGCACAGTTCCAGTCTGGAGTTCATCTGCTGGAGAATTTCCTTTTGCTAGAGGAAGCTGGTTTTTGGTTTTATTCAGGCCTTTAACTGATTGGATGAGACCCAACTACATTATTAAGGGCAATCTCCTTTACTAAAGTTGACCAATTTAAATGTTAATCTCATCCAAGAACCCTTCAAATTGACACTTAAAATTAACCACAATACTTAGTGAAAATACCCATCAAATCCACCTGTGATATCCATCAAACCTTGTTGCACAAGAAAAAAACATGTACACACATAGATGTATATATGCATACATATATATTATTAATAAATCTCAAAAAATGCTATGTAAAAACTGAACATCAGAAGTATGCATTCTATGCATTATATATATATAATCACATGTACATGTTATAGATATAATCAAATACAGACAGTCCTTGACTTTTAATAACCCAAATTTTCAACCCTTTATTATAAAATACACTTTTTGTTAGAGGATTTTGCCTAACTGTAGGGTAATGTAAGTGTTCCAAGCACAATTTAAGGTATACTAGGCTAAGCTATGGTGTTTGGTAGATTAGGCGTATTAGTGTATTTTCTTTCTTTTTTTTTTTTTTGAGACAGAGTCTTGCTCTGTTGCCCAGGCTGGAGTGCAGTGGCACAATGTCGGCTCACTGCAACCTCCGCCTCCTGGGTTCATGCCATTCTCCTGCCTCAGCCTCCCAAGTCTCTGGGACTATAGGCGCTCGCCACTACGCCCGGCTAATTTTTTGTATTCTTTAGTAGAGACGGGGTTTCACTGTGTTAGCCAGGATGGTCTCGATCTCCTGACCTCGTGATCCACCCGCCTCGGCCTCCCAAAGTGCTGGGATTACAGGCATGAGCCACCGCGCCTGGCCAAGTGTATTTTCAATCTGTGGTATTTTCAAGTTACAATGTGTTTTTCAGCATGGAACCTAATTGTAAGTCAAGGAGCATCTATATATATAACTCATACAAACACGCATAGAAATGGTGTCTCTCAACCTCAGAAGAGCAATTAACTACCTATGGGAAGGAAGGGGATTAGATTTTAATGGGCTTTTTAACCCTTTACTTCTTTTCAGAAAACTCAGGAAACTAACAGTAATTTTCTAAATTTTAAGACTTATTAAATCTGAGCACTTGAGTTTATAGGTGATTATTATGCTCTATACTTGAAATGTTTCACACTTTAGAAAGAAAAATACAAAGATCAATTTGCAGCAGCTTGGAGAGTACATTGAAGAGAAGTTAAGGTGAATGGGGTATGACCTTTTAGAAAACTACTTAGCCAGTTTGAGGGGTGGCTTCAAGGCTTTCATTTGGCATGCTATATTAATTTTTGAGAGTATAACATTCGATTTTCAAAATTATTAATTTTTTTCTTTTTATCAGTCTCTACTTGGTGTAAGGGAACACCGGTACACGCACAGGGAAATCTCTGGCCCCAGGCAAACATTCAGCTGGCGTCCAATTTCAGTTGTTATGCTGTTATTACTAGGCAAATAAACAGATAGAACTAGAATTTGAGTTAGATCATTCCTTATTAAATTATCCAGTTTTCTATATGAAGGATGTGGCCAGTTCATACCCCATAAGGGAAGTCAACCTCAAGAAGACTGGGTTTTCTCTTTCCTGGAGCTGGTCCTTTTGCAACTCCAGACTTGTGTGTCCTTGGATGCTCAGTTACAATGGAGTGGACATTAGAAGGGAGCTAGCCAGCTGTCATCTTTCACAATGAGACAGTATCATGTCCCCACACTGGAACACCTACAAGTAAAATGACAGAATAATAGCCTGGAACACCCTCCGTCCTTTTCCTAAGAAAATTAGATGTGGACCGGAAAACTGCTTGTCAATATTTCAATGTGAATTTATCCCTTTGATTTTTGCATTTCCACTCAAATAGTTTTAAAGTTAGTTTTGTGCAAGACTCCTACATTCAGGTTAAAAATTCCAGCATGACAACTCAAATTGGACTGCCAGCTGAGTGTTATTTATATCAAAATTCTATAATTAGTGGGAGCAATGACACCTGGTCTTAGCGGTTTGTGTGGCTGTAAAATAGAAGAACCTGGGATGTGTTCACAGAAACAAAGTGCCTTCTGGGTTGTTTTTGTTCTCACGACCTCTGAACCCCTTTCTGTGCTCATGCATCACTGTTCCAGCCACAATTATTGCCCACATGACTGGTCAAGGGGAACTCTGCTGTACTTGGATCCTAGGAGCACCCACTTTCAGTTGATTTCTCTCTCCTGAGGGGAATGAGCAGAGTGACTCCCTTGAAAAGGGTAAATATATTGTAGGATGAATGATGCTAGTGATACTCATTCAACTAAAGCTGAACTGTGCTTTACTCCCCACTTCCTCCACACAACCATCATAACAAGGAATGCACACAATCATTGAATTCCAAGGATGTCTTTCTGTTCATGCATTTGTCCACAGTTCACCGAGTCCTCCTCATGTGTCAGAGATTCTGGCAAGTGCTGGGGCTTCATGGGGAAACACAGCCCCTGGCCATGAGGAGTCCTTTGCTCAGTTGAGGTCACAGACAACTCAGCAAGAGGATTTCAGGAGCCAGGGGAGAGGAAGGGCTGTGGGAGCATGTGGAAGGGGGTCTCTGCCTTGGTGGGCAGGCACATGGGAGGCACCCAGAGGAGCTGCAGCCTGACTTGGTCTCTGAGGCTGTGGAAGGAGCAACAAAAATGGTGAGGAAGGAGGAGAAACAGAGTTCAGACCGAGGAAGCAACCAAGGTACAGAGGTGATGAAGAAGAGCCTTGTGCTCAGGGCGGTTTATAACTGGAATGTTAGATGAGAGGCCAGGAAAGAAGCCTGGGTGAGAATCCATGGGCAGAAGAACTTAGGGGCCAACCCACTGGAGAGTAATGGATTCCAAGTTGCTGGAGGAAAGATTTATCTTTGCAGTAAACTGTCTCAGTGTTTTTAGTCTGTCAGTCTTATTATATCACAATGCCACATGCATCCACCTGAGACCTATTGTACAAAATGTATGAGACACAGCAGTGAACATGATTCTTGCACTCCTGGAATTTCTGCTATTCATCTCTGGCAGTTACCTAGGGCCTTTTGCAGACTCAGGGCATCCATGTGTACGAACATTGCTTTGGTCTTTTCTTCTAGGCATTAGAGCTTGAAAAGTTTACCACTGCGCTATCATTACATTCTTTTGTAGGGATTTTTTTCGAAGACATAATATTTAAGTGCCTAAATGCAGAAAGATCCTTTTCTTCCACAGGAGTTTTAGATAAACTCTTGTTTCTGAACAAAAATGATCAGATTTAAAACAGTACACCAGTAGACTTTATAGGTATGTTCAAGAGCTGGGTAGTTGAAAAAACAATATCACAACACCTGAGATTATCTAATCAAGAAGAAATAATACATCCAGAAGTGGGGACACATCATCTTGGAGGCTTAGGAGATAGTAAATACTTATTCAAATTATGGTGACCACTGCCAGCAACATCCCATGCATCAATTTCACCCCCCATCATTTCCTATGGCCACCCACCCCTCCAGAATTAAGGCCCAGAAAGAGAAAAAGATACATGATAATAACAATAATAATGGTGATAATGATGATGATGATGATGATGATGATGACGGTGACGATGAAGGTGATGTGATGGTGATTATGGTGGTGATGATGGTGGTGTTGGTAATGATATGATCATAATGGTGATGATGATAGTTATGATGATAATGATGTTGATGGTGATGACAAAGATGATGATGGTGATGGTGATGATGGTGGTAAGTATGGTGTTGATGATGGTGATGGTGATGATTATATGATCATTATGGTGATGATGATGGTTATGATGATAGGATGATAATGATGTTGATGGTGATGAAGAAGATGATGATGATGGTGATGGTGATGATGAAGAAGATGATGATGGTGATGGTGATGATGACGATCATGTTGATAGTGATGATGATGATAGTGATGGTGATGCTTATGATGTTAATAAAAGAAGCAGCTAATATTTAGGTAGCAGGTGCTCTGAACTAATACATAATCCATACTTATTGGCCTCCTTGATCTTCACAACCCTCAATGAGGTAAGTAGTGTTTTTCTCAACATAATATAGATGAGAAAAGTAAGGTAAACTCTACATTTGGATTTTATAAGAGTTACTTTATGGAGAATTGTTGTCTTTTCTGGTCTCAGTGTTCTTCAATGGTAACTCATGAACATGCTCTGAGCATGTCTGTAAACAGCCCTCCAGAGCCATTCAGGACTTTGAAGATATGATCAAATGCAAAGGGAAAAGTAATCTCTTTTCCCCAAAGTACTAAAGAACACAGGCCTGATAATCTGAGGCTCCCAGATATAATATGTTTTTTGAGCTGAGAATGCCTCAAACACTACAGTTAAAAGTAACTTTTACCTTCAGAAAGGTAACTACTTTGTCTTTGACAGCTCTCCAGCTATCAAAGAAATAATAGTAACAGCTAATGTTTATTATGTGGTCACCCTATGAGCATGGGAACTTCAAGTCACATAGCTGGGTTATGATGGCAGGATTTGAGCTCTGGTAACAGGGTGTATAAATTTAACTTTATACCACAGCTGTTTCACATAAAAGCCAATGTCTATGTTTCATCAGAAATCACTGAAGTGGCTGAGATGCCTACAAAATAGCTTTAGTGGATTCCAATTAGCATCTTCAATAGTTTCTTCCCATTCAAGTTGAGGTTGTAAGTCTCTTAGAAGAAATGCTTACATTCAAAACCACTCAGAAATAAGAGAGGTTTATACCACTTAAATAACACAATGAGCTTGCAGTATGATGCTAGAAGTCTTTCTTATATTTAATTTCACTGCTGCAGATAATAGAATTTTATTGATGCTGACACAAGTTGGGAGATCATCTGCCCTTTAGAACAGGACTTCAGGTAATTTTTCACCAAACACTACCAAATATAAAAAGTAATAAATTTCTGGCCGGGTGCGTTGGCTCATGCCTGTAATCCCAGCACTTTGGGAGGCCGAGTTGGGTGGATCATGAGGTCAAGAGATCAAGACCATCCTGGCCAACATGGTGAAACCCCATCTCTACTAAAAAGAAAAATAGAAAAAATAGCTGGGAGTGGTGGCACGCATCTGTAGTCCCAGCTACTCGGGAGGCTGAGGCAGGGGAATGGCTTGAACCTGGGAGGTGGAGGTTGCAGTGAGCCAAGATTGCGCCACTGCATTCCAGCCTGTTGACAGAGCAAGACTCCATCTCAATAATAATAATAAATAATTTTCTATATAAGCTGCCAAGTTAGTGGTAATCTATTCAACAGCAATAGGAAACTAATACATTAGCGAGTTGGAAAATAGTTTCTTTAACTACTCTCCTTCATTTTAGTTTCTGCACTTAAGTTATTCTCACGACTTCATCTAAACCTAATTACCTCCCAAAGTCGTACCTCCAAATATCACATGGTGGGTTAGGGCTTCAACATATGAATTTTTCAGGAAGCAAACATTCAGCTTATAACCCCATATACATGCTTCTTGAAGAAAGTATTTTGAATCTTTTTCATCTTTTTTTTCCCACAAATATCAGAACACTCATTATATAGTAGGTACTCAAGAAATATGTAAATGTGGTACTAAGTCTCTCTCTCTATGGTACTGTATTAACTTGTGCTGTGGCTACACAGGAATGAACATTAATTATTCCAAATGGTTTCTGGAAATCTTTCATATCTGAGTGTATCTGTTAAAAATGGCACTTAGGAAGTGAGGCACTTGGTCATGTGCCCAAGGAAAAGGTATATTTTCTGAGAGAGATATATGATTTTATGGTTTGGTTCCTTATAGTTCTAAAAGAAAACTATGATACCATACGTCTATATCAATATTTTTTACCAGTTGTTCAAACTGACAGGAAGATTAAACAGGAGAAATTTTTTAAGGGATTGAATTTAGTTTACAGGTACATTTCATGCCAAAGTCTCTGAATAAATATTGTGCATAACACAAAATCTGACTGAATAAATATTATTTAATAAGAAAGTTATAATGTAAGCATGATTTAATAAATAATTTTCTCCAATCACATTGAATAAGTTAGTGCTAGGGAAAGATTGAGAAATTTAGCCAAAAAATAGGGCTTTTTGAGCCTCTTGAGACAATGGCAGTAATTTGAAAGTTTCTGTAAAAATCTAATGTACAGATCAGATATCAGTATGAAGAAAGGACCTGAGGATTGGAGGTTGAATATTAATGTGGTCTCTTCAATTGGCAAGCCCTGTAACCTTGTAAGATCACCACTTAACCCTCCAGGGCATCAGTTTTCTCAACTGTAAGCCAAGGAGACTAAAGTCGGTATCTTTAAAATTTTTTTTATTTTCAAGATTCTGTAACTCTGATATTAAAGATATTATATTGGGAATTTTTATATTTTATAAAGATAATAATACACATGAAATCTTGCTTGGTTATTGAAATATTAGCTGCTCATTTTTTTTTCAAACTCTTATTTTTAAAGAGAATCAACTTATAGTAAAAGAACAAATAGGAAACATTTGGTTCTTATGATTTGTTCCAAAAACAGTTTGAAAACAAGGTATCTTTTGAAAGTGATGGTAGCACATCACAGATCCCGGGATTTGAGTTGTCTCGAAACCTCGCCAAGGATCTGTAACCTGATAATGACATTCACACTAAGTAGAAACCTGTCCAGCAAGGCAGATGGCCTGCACAGAGGTGTGAAAGAATATTTTGTACTATTAAAATCACAACAGTAGGTCATTAACACTTTAATAATGATGAAAATGTCAAATTGTATATTTCTTAAGAAGAAAAAACGTAAAACATTTTAGTAGGTGTTTGTAGGCTTTAAATGCATTGAGAATATTTGAGGATTTTAAGAAGGAATAACCCCCTGTCCTTCCAAAAATGTTATAGCAACTTAGGGTGTTAGAGTAGATTAAATAGTGTCCTACCAAAATCCATATCAGCCTAGAATCTCTGAATGTGACCTTATTTGGAAATTGGGTCTTTGCAGATGTAATAGGGTACATTACGATGAGGTCACACTGCTCAGACTGGGTCTCAAATCCCATAAAAGGTGTCATTCTAAGAAGGGAAAAGCACAGATAGACATACATAAGGAAGAGGCGATGCAAAGACAGAGGTAGAAATTGGAGAGTTGCAGCCACAAGCTGGGGAAAACAGGATTGCTGAAACTGCAGGAGCTAGGAAGAGGCAGGGAAGCATTCTCCCCCGTACCTGTCAGAGAGCGTGGCCCTGCTTACATCTTCACTGTGGACTTTTAGCCTCTAGAATATGAGAGAACAAATTCTCTTGTTTTATGCCACCAAGTTTGTGGTAATTTGTTACAGTAGCCCTAGGGACTAACACAAGTGTTAACTGGATAAAGTAATAGAAAATGGTGGGAGGAGACTACATATACTGAAGCCCGGGTGTACTTTTCACACTTCATCCAGTTTAATTCTTATAATAACATTATAAGATAAGTATTATTATCCCCATTTTACAAAATTAATAAATATATATTCATGATAATATAGCTGGTAAGTGGTGGATAAGGCTGAAAACCAGATCCAAGTATCAAAGTCATGCTTTTCCTACTATAGTCATTAAGAGGAACACAGGGCTTGGTCAAATATCTCAATATACGGCAAGTGAAGGAAAGCAATCCAGCTTTGGTTATTCAAGAGGAAAAATAGGAAGATGAGTGGTCTTTAGAGGTAAAAGATGGTGTACATGAGTCTTCATTGGAGGCAGGAAGTGTGGACACCCATGTTCACTGGAGGCAGCAGGTGTGAACCACCATGTTCACAGGAGGCAGCAGGTGTGGACACATGCTCATTTCAGGCAGGGGTCATGGACACATGTGTGCTTTCAAGGCAGCAGGGGATCAATATGAAGTTAGTTGCCCCGTACAGTGGAAGTTGCAGAGGGACAACCTGAAGGCAGCCTGAGCCCCCGTTCTCCATGAGGGTATTCCCAGGCACTGTCTCTGCTGGAATGATGAATCTGTTTGAAGAAGACATACGTAGAAAATGGAACTGTGTGGTCACATATAAACAGAAGTGGAAGAGTTCTGTGTATCAAACTTGCCTATTCCGATTGCATTATGTCTTCATTATAACTGGCACTGCCGCTATCACAAAGATGTGTACAATTTTTAATCCAGTTCTGTAGTGTAATGGAGAATAAGTCACAGATAGACACAGGCAACTCATTCGTAATCACCCTCACCGCCACGCGGACTGATGGTGTGACTGTGGATGCACCCTTCTGGTTTGAATATTCAAGGCCCAACTCGGTGACAATGGTGTGCTTTCTAGATTTACTGGAAATCTATGTCCCTGAGTCAAAAGTTAGATGTGGATGGTCCCCTGTGTTGCCCTTTTTAATACATGGCTCACTTTATGAAATCGTCACTCAAAAAATCTGCCAGGGAAGTGTATTATCTATGGACTAAACAATTTTCCCATTTGATTATCTGAGGAAATCAGGATGCTGGAGTACTAAGATTGAAAAAGATTACATTTCAAAATATAAAACCTTGGATCTATTCTTGAAGAGGAAAGAAACATTTTCTGGTCTTGATTGTACTTAACATGTGACATCAGAACTGCTAAGGGAAGTTGTTCCCCAGACTCCTACAAGATCTGGCCGGCCTTGCGGTGGCCTCTGAGCTCTGGTCCTTTCTGTCTGTATTTTCTGTCTTGTGATTCCTGAACACCATGGATCAGGTCTCTGAATCTCCATAACTCCTGGCACACAGAAAGCATTGAGCAGTACTAATTAACCCTGCCCCACCCAGCCTTATTTAAACATTATCCAAAGCTAGATAATGGCAAAGATGGTGAGCATATACCTGGTGATCAAAGGTCAAGTCCGCCTACTCAGTCTTAACCATAAATTCTATTACAAAAATATAAACTGCTTACTATTCCAGACAGTCTCCCTGTAAAATTGAGTACCTTCATGTAAGGGCCAATTTTAGAAACTGTCTGTATTCATAACTTCTAAAATCAACAAAAACCAGGTATATGATCCCAAAAAAAAAAAAAAAAAAAAAAAAACCTGCCTTCTATGTTCAAGAGGAAACTGTTAGTGAAAATGTTTTGAAATGGTGATAATGTCCGAAGCTTAGCCTGTTGGCAGAGTAACTGAAATTTCAGCCACTTCACTCTCCACCGCCTGTTAAATGTATTCCCCCATCCCCAACTCAAGTGGCTGATAATGGCCTTAATTATAGTACATTTAGGCTCCAAAAGTGGGGGGAAAGGAGAAGAAAACACTGCTTGGTTCCAGCTTACTGGTCAAAGCCAATTTAAAGTGATTTATTTTGTCTAAGAAATAGCAGTCTCATGCAGTGAGTGAAGATCAAATAACTTCGTGTTTGTCAGAGAAAGGAAAGGACACCGAGTTCCAGAAATCTCATCTGGAACAGGAAGCTGAGGGGGCTCCTCCGGGATTTATCAGACACTGGCAGACATGGACGTGCTCAGTGGAGCAGGGACAGGTGCCAGCAGGGGCTAGACCGAGGCTGCTTACCTGGACATGGGCCTCCTTAATAAGGCGATCAATCTGAAATCAGGCTGGGAGAGGAACCAGGCTCTGGATGTTTTATTTTCCATTCTCCTTTCCCTGTCTATTGCCATTCAGGCCTTCACTCCTATAAATCTCTCCGTTTTCCTCTAAAAAGCATGCTTCCTCTGCCCTCTGGTCCGAATGACTAGGTGGGAGAGTTTTTTAGTGTGTCTTATGTGACCACTGCCTCTCAGACTGGAGGGCCTGTGGGTCTGTGGGAAGGCTGCTCAGGGGCCCTGGGTTGGGGGTGCCCACAGGAAGACCCCCCACTTCAGAGGGGTATAGAGGATCAAAGTCTGACTGCTTGTTGTGGGCTGGTCCCTCTCTCTCAATCAATGGGATGAGAGTTAACTCTGAACTGAATATGAAGGAATCAGTATCTCCTGGGCCCACGAGGGAGAGCTGGATCTGCACACACAGGGGTGAGCTAGGTCTGGGCCCACAAGAGTGAGCTGGGTTTGAACCCACAGCGGTGAGCTGGTTCTGAATCCACCCGGGTGAATTGGGTCTAAACCCACAGGGGTGAGCTGGGTCTGGCCCACAGGGGTGAGCTGGATGGGCTGGGTCTGCACACAGCCTGGAGACCTTGGCTGGAGGGGATGGTGAGCAGCTGCAGGCATTTCAACACATTTTTGTGTTTGGTTTGGACCAGAGACACCTGGGTGAATGACCTGCCACTCAGTAGCTGTGTGGCCTGCGCTACCTGAACCACTTGTCACTTCCATTTCCTCATCTGTAGAATGAAAGGAAATGGCTCCTATGGCCCATTGCACTGGCCCTCTGAAGCCACTCCCCTCATGCTCATGGTCAGTCCTAGAACTACCATGAGCATGAGCATGGAACACAGCCCATATCGCATTCTAAACCCCTCAATTCTCAGACAGTGGTTTCCAAACCTCACAGCTCACTTTCTCTTGGGGTGGGTGGTCAAATTAAACACAAGATGCCCAGTTAAATTTGAATATTATATAAATAATTTCAGTTTTTTAAAGACTAAGTATGTCCATAAAACCCTTGGGACACACTTATTCCAAAATATTATTCATTTTATCCATAGCATGACTCTCAATGGTGAGAATCTCTGGTCCTATGGTTGGTTGTTAGAGAAAGATGCTGAAGGCTGCAAACCACCCTGAAGCCCTGTAGATCACATGACATTTCCAGTTATCTCTGTACAGGGGACTCAGTGAACCAGGATAAAAAGTGTCATTACAAAAATTAGATACATATAACACACCACTTGCCCAGGGTTACAGATATCTTGTTCTTATCATGTGCCCATATCCAAAACTTGAGCTTGGCACTGCATCAGGGTAAGAACATGGAGGACCTCAGCCTCTAGGTAGTTATGCACATGTTATAGTTGTTGAATCCTAAATGCTTTGGTTTAATTACAACAAAGGACCCAGAATTGATTATTTGGATCTGGGCTGCTCCTGAGCACCACTGTCTAATGACATTGTGAAAAATGCAGCTGAGACTTGCTTAGAACACAAGCCCTGACCATTGTCTACTAACAAGGCACAATCTAAGGTAAGGAAGAAAAGAAAGGAGGAAAGAAGGAAGGAAGGAAGGAAGGAAGGAAGGAAGGAAGGAAGGAAGGAAGGAAGGAAGGAAGGAAGGAAGGAAGGAAGGAAAGAAGGGAGGGAGGGAGGAAGGAAGGAAGAGGGGAGGGAGGGAGGGAGGGATGGAGGAAGAGGGGAGGGAGGGAGGGAGGGAGGAAGGAGGGAGGGAGGGAGGAAGGAGGGAGGGAGGAAGGAAGGAAGGGGGGAGGGAGGGAGGGAGGGAAAGCAGGAAGGAAGGAGGGAAAGAAACGAAAGTCTATGACAAAAAATATAAAAATTTGATGTAACTTCTGCCTCTAAAGAATAAATAATAAGCAAGCAACTCTATTTGTTTTCATTTATATCTCATACTCTTCCACTCCATTAAAGTCTAGGTTGGATTTATTTGTTTATTTTTGACATAGGGTCTTGTTCTGACATTCAGTCTGAAGTACAGTGGTGCAATTATAACTCACTGCAGCCTCAAATTCCTAAGCTCAAGGAATCCTCCCACCTTGGTTTCCCAAAGTGCTGGGATTACAGGTGTGAACCACTGCACCTGGTCTAGGTTGAAATTTAATAGGCAATGCAATGAGGGCTTTAAGTATGCCCTCTAGGATTCCCAGAATTCAACCTGCACCTTCCTCTGGGCTTTGCCAACAGCAGTGGGAGTGCCCAGAGCACCACATGTTCTCGGTAAACTTCTCTGCTCACTGCCTTTATGCCCCGTCCCCCTCTTCCAAAAAGATGTCATTCCTTCTAGAACTCACACCACAAACCACCTGAGACATCAACCCATGAAAAAATGGATTATCTATGTGTGACTAACCGACCACCGGCAGCAGCCCCCAGCCTTGCGCCATCCCCGTTTCCTTCAGCTGAGATGCCAGCAACCCCTTAGCACCACCCCTGCTACCATCCACACTTGACTTCGACATCCCCAGATTTCCCATCCTTCCCTATTCTCTACCCCACCCCAGCTTTACCATGTGCCTTCATGGGATGTCAACTGCAGAGGCATCTGTACTTTTATTTATTCTTTTATTATTTTTTAATTTTTATTTTTTTCGAGACACAGTCTCACTGCGTCGCCCACACTGGAGTGCAATGGTATGATCTCCACTCACTGCAACATTCGTCTCCTGGGTTCAAGCAATTCTCCTGCCTCAGCCTCCCAAGTACCTGGGATTACAGGCTTGCACCACCACGCCCAGCTAATTTTTGTATTTTTGGTAGAGACAGGGTTTCACCGTGTTGGCCAGGATGGTCTCAAACTCTTGGTCTCAAGCTATCCACCTACCTTGGCCTCCCAAAGTGCTGAGATTACGGGCCTGAGGCACTGAGCCCAGCTCATCTGTACTTTTAAAGCCTTCTCTCGAGATCAATGCCACGATTAACTGAAACCTAACTTTACTTCAGGACCTGCTTCTCCTGCCAGCCTCTCAAACGGAGCCCCCATTTTCTCCTCCCCAATCCCACATACATCTGAGTGGGAGGAAGGTATCCTCCTTGTTCCTCATTACATCCAGGTAGATATGTCTTCTTCGTTCTTCTCTCTTAAAAACCCAGGTTCCATTGACATGGGTGCCATCAGAGTGTCATTGGCCACCCTCCTTGGAGGCTACCTTTCCATGTGGCAGTTGTATACAATACATCCAGTCTCCTCCCACCATTTGCTGGGGATTTTGGCACTTGACTCACTGGCTCACCCTGTCCATCACTATTCTTGTTTTCATTCTTCACAAATTTAGTATCTGTCAAGAAGAAGATGGTCCCTTCACAGCCTTGAATTTTGAGCTCCTTGGTCACTCCTCCCAGCCCTCTGAAGCCACTCCCCTCATGCTCATAGTCATTCCTAGACCCCTCATTGCCAGCTGTGATGGTTAATATTGAGTGTCAACTTGATTGAACTGAAAGATGTAAAGTATTGTTTCTGAGTGTGTGTGGAAGGGTTTTGCCAAAGGAGATTAACAGTTGAGTCAGTGGACTGAGAAAGGCAGACCCACCCTCCATCTGGGTAGGCACCATCTAATCAGCTGCCAATGCAGCTAGAATAAAGCAAGCAGGAGAATATGGAAGAGCAGACTTGCTGAGTCTTCTGGTCTTCAGCTTTCCCATGCTGGATGCTTCTTGCCCTCAAACATCAGATTCCAAGTTTTTCAGCTTTTGGACTCTTGGACTTCCACCAGTGATCTGCCAGGGGCTCTTGGGCCTTCAACCACAGACTGAAGGTTGCTCTGTTGGCTTCCATACTTTTGAAGTTTTGGGATTTGGACTTTCTCGCTCCTCAGCTTGCATACGACCTACTGTGGGACTTCACATTGTGATCACACGAGTCAATACACCTTAATAAACTCCTCTTCATGTACACATCTATCCTATTAGTTCTGTTCCTGTAGAGAACCCTAACCAATACACCAGCAATTGGAACACTGCCTGTATGTCTCCATAAAGCCCTCAATTCTCAGACAGTGGCCTCCCAATTTCACAGCTCACTTTCTCCTGGGGTGGGTGGCCAGATAAAACACAAGATGCCCAGTTAAATTTGAAGTTCAGATAAACAATTTCAGATAATTTTTTAAAGATTAAGCATGTCCATAAAACACTTGAGGCATGCTTATACCAAAATATTATCCATTTTTATTCTAAAATTAAAATGTAATTGGAATTCCTGTATTATTGGTTAAATCTGGGAATCCTACCCTGCACCTTAATCCCAACAGTCTCTGACTGCACTAAGAGCTTCAAGCCTTTGTCCTAACCTTTTTTTTTTTTTATCTCTTCCTCCCATTACTTAGATTCCACACTCCCTTCTTGCTCACTACTTCCATATTTGCATGGCAAAGTCCCAACATTGGTTAAATCCAATTCTCTGCCCACTTTGTGACTGCACCTGGATATATGGATTCATAAAAATATAGAATTTTGCTCAATGATCTTTTTTTAATCTATGACCATGAATCTTAAGTAGATCCTTAACACTGTCCAATAATTCTACTATATTTCTTTTGCAAATTGTGTTTACATTCCTAGAGAAGCTGGTTCAAATATCCTGATTTTTCCATAACCTCTAAATACCAACTTCCCTGCTTATTCTCAGTTAATGAATCTGTTTTCCCTTTCACTGAGAAAATGGGGAAAAAATGAGAGTGACTGTATCTTCCATCACAAGTGAACCAACTCTTCCTGCAATGAGGCCCTGTGCTCTGTCTTCCCTCTTGTTTCTATTTGGGCCCATCCCTCCCCTTGTATACAGGATTCCTTGTCTGTTTGCCCACTTTAGGTCACTGCTTTTGCTATTAACTACTTTTTTCTATTGTTATTAAACATTTCCATCTTTTTAAAAAAATGTCATCTTTTATTTCAGATACAGGGGATACATGTGCAGGTGTGTGTCGTGGGTATACTGCATCCGGGTAGTAAGCATAGTACCTAATAGGCAGTTTGTCAACCCATACCCCCTCCCTCCCTCCCCACTCTAGTAGACTGCAGTGTCTATTGTTCCCATATTTATGTCCGTGTCTGCTCAATGTTCAGCTCCCACTTATAAATGAGAAGACGCAATGCTTGGTTTTCTGTTTCTGTATTAATATGCTTAATATTGTGGCCTTTGGCTCTATCCACGTTGCTACAAAGGACATCATTTTATTCCAAAGGAAAATAGATCCTTATACCAAAAAGACACGTGTTCTTATTTGTTCACCACTGTGCTATTCACAGTAGCTAAGATATAGAATCAACCTAGATACCCACCATGGTATACCATGGAATACTATGTAGCCATAAAAACTGTTTCCTTCTTTAAGAGATCATCCCAATCAGCATGAACATGCATTGTATTAGGGCCTAACTTAAAAAATAATCCTTACCCGACATTTCCCTTCGCTATCATGGAGGATGGCCTTGTTTCTCTCATGCATGCAGCAAAACTCCTCAATGGAGTTGCTGACCAACACTTCTTGAAAGTGCATACAAATAATCTACATACTTTTCTGAAATTCAGGCTCTGATTCAGTAAGTCTCCAGCATTCCCGTACTCTCAACTACCTGCTGAGGCAGGAGGATCTCTTGAGCCCAGGAGCTTGGGGTTGAATTGTGCCCTTGAATAGCCACTGCACTCCAGCCTGGGCAACACAGTGAGACCCCATCTCCAAAATAAATAAATAAATAAATAGAGAGAGAGATTCTGAATACTTAACAAGTTTAATAGGCTCTCAGTTCTCCACCAAGGACCACGCCTTGAGGAGCAAGGGTCTGTAGGTACTTCTTTTTCTCTTTTTGAGCCCCTCCAACCAGGCTTCACCTCTCTCCATTGCCCCCTTGGGTTGCTACAAACTGCCCTGGCCCATTTTAACGTCAGTGCTAATTTCTTCTTGACTGTAGAATTTGACTCTCTTGAGAGGCTTTCTCCTCTTGTCTTCTAGGACCCATTCCTATCTCACTGATTTTGCCTGCTTTGTGAGGCCTGTTTCACTGATTTTGCCTGCTTTGCTCAATCTTTCCAGTCTACACAATGGAGGTTCCAGGGTGGAGACCTCCCTTCTCTAGCCATGCTCTCTCCTTCTTTCTGTGTGATTGCATCCAGATGCATGGCTTGAAATCCTCCAAAAGCTGATAATTCCTGTGTTTGTACGTCTATCTCTAACATCTCCCCTGATCATCCAAATGTTTCCTTAATAATTCTACTTGGAGATCTCAGGAGTCTCAAACATGTCATGTGCAAAACAGAATTTTTAAATTCTCCCCCATACAGAATTTTTAAATTCTCCCCTGAGAGGGGAGCTGTCCTCTCAGGAATTAGTACCATAATTTACCCAATTTCCTAGACTAGAAATGCAGGATTCATCTTTGTCTTCACTCTTTCCCTCACCTTCCTCATACAGTTTCATTAGCAAATTGGGCTCTCAAAATATATCTCAATTCTGAGACAACCTTCTAAGATACTACAACCCTTATCCAATCCTTTAACCTCCCTTTTTGAAATGATTGTACTAATCCTTAACAGGGATTTCTGCCTCTACTGTGATAAGGCATGGGTCCCTCATAAAAAATTATTTTCAAAGACATCGTTGACATACAGAGGCTAAATGCCTTCAAGTATCCTTTAAAATGTTCAGAATGATATTGGTAAATATCCAGCATGCCCACCTTCAAGTCATTGCTTTTGTATTGTATCTATTAATTTTAGGTGAGCTTGAGTAATTGTATGTGATATTCCCAAATGAGCTATCAGCAACACCACTCTAAGAAGAAAGAATACTATATTTTCCCTTTTATCCACTGACGAAAAATATTGTCTTCACTTCTGAAATATTATCTCCTAGAACAAGGCAATTATTTTCATTTCCAAGTGTTTTCTGAGAACACAGTCTCATAAACTGTTATACAGAGGAGCATATGAAGGAAAGGTATAACTTGGGAAGCTGACATTCTCAATATTTCTCAGTCCACTTTAAAAATATCAACTCTGAAACCATAAAGTCAGGAAAAACTAAATTTTGTCCTGAGATCTTTGAGGTCAACAAACTCCAATTCATATCCCTGCCTTTAAAAGTACTTAAGTGAAGCTGTTAAAAATGGAAGTCAGATCCAAGGTACTATATTGATTTTAAGGCTATATTACTGAAAACTTAAATTTACCCATAGCTAAATTTTCTTTTTCTTTCTTTTTTTTTTTTTTTTTTTTTTTTGATGTTGCTGTTGTTCTTCTTCTTTTCTTTTTTCTTTTAAGAGAAGATAGATGTCCAATAGCACACCAAACCTGTCTTTCCGGGCTCAGCAATCTATGATCCACTGCCAGTTTTTGTACAGCCCACAGGCCAAGGATGGCTTTTACATTCTTTAAATGGTCTCATGTTATGTGTCTAGATGACTATCTATATAATATCCTTGATTGTACCTTTTGGTCCATGAAGTCTAAAATATTTACTATCTAGTCCGGTGTTTTTTGTTTGTTTGTTTGTTTGAGACGGAGTCTCATTCTGTCGCCCAGGCTGGAGTGCAGTGGCGCAATCTTGGTTCACTGTAACCTCCATCTGCCAGGTTCAAGCGATTCTTCTGTCTCAGCCTCCTGAGTAGCTGGGATTACAGGCCTATGCCACCACGCCTGGCTTATTTTTTTGTATTTTTAGTAGAGACGGAGTTTCACCATGTTGGTCAGGCTGGTCTTGAACTCCTGACCTCTTGATCTGTCCGCCTTGGCCTCCCAAAGTGCTGGATTACAGGCCTGAGCCACCGTGCCCAGCCTTTTATCTAGCCCTTTAAGGAGAAATTTGGTGATGCTTATACTCTAAGCTCCCCTGAGAGTACTTACTTGAACAGAGAAGTTTTCTGTATATTTCAGATCTTTCATTCTCCCAAAGGTTGTTGTTCTCTTTTTTTTTTTTTTTCAACTTTTCACTTTTTCTCTGATAAATTACAATGAGTTGCTAGTCTCCTCACTACTTCATCTACAGATGAGGCTTCACCCACAGCTGGGTGTCTCCTCCTCAGCACTCTGAGGGCCCCCACCCCTTGATCTCCCAAGAAAGAAGAGTATTGACAAGCATCTAGCAAATGTCAGGTTAAAGAACATTTCCTGGGATCAGGGCACCTGGAGGTGGAAATGCTGGCATGACAGTTGGGGAAGTCAAAGATGGAGTAGTCTTATTTTCAAATGGCAAATGGCTCTCTACTTCCAGTCACCTGAGGCAGAAGTAATGAGGGAAGTGCCTTTGTGTTTTCCATGTGTATTTCCATCCATGATGGATGACTCCATCATGGCACAAGGTGATTCCCACATGGCACGAGATGGCTTCATCATGGCATGAGATGAGTCCATCATGGCATGAGTCCATCATGGCATGAGATTAGTCCATCATGGCATGAAATGAGTCCATCATGGCATTACATGACTCCATCATGGCATAAGATGGCTCTATCGTGATATGATATGACTCCATTATGGCATGAGATGGCTCCATCATGGAATGATATGACTCCACCATGGAATGAGATGACTCCATCATGGCATGAGATGAGTCCATCATGGCACGAGAGGGTTGGTTGGAACCATTTGGATGGTTCTCAGCCAAATACTAACATCAGAGGCACAATGCACAAGACAGAGGAGAGTGGGTTCTGCTGAGTAGAAGTGTCTGAGTCTAAGCTGCTCTGCCTGCCACCCTTTCCTCTGGTGTTGCTGGTTAGTAGTTCTTCCTTCCAGGGTTTCTGGTTAGTGTTTCTTCTCCTCTGGGGTTGTAGTTAGTACTTCTTCTCTCTAGGTTGAACTAATAATAGAGCCCTTTTATACTTATTTGCCACTCCCCAAAATGCTCACTGATAATATACACCCCCACCTTTTCTTGAATGCATTGTTGATGCCTAAAATGTATTCATTTCTGTTATGGAGCTATGCTGCATGCTTGGTGTCGCGGTTCTTTATAGCTCACATGAGGTTGCTATACATTATATGATGCCAAGAGCTCTGGAGACAAACATCTTTGATTAGTGATGATTCAAAAGAATGCCCACAGTTATAGTGATGGACAATGGCTGGAATTCAGAGAGAATCATAAAACACTGTAATGAGAGAAGAGTCATCTTATTTCCCCGTAAGTTATACGCCTTTTTTCAAAACACACCGTTGTTAAATAGTTATTCTATCTTCTTAGTCTATGAGTCAAATATTACAACATCAACAAAATTTTCCAAGAAGTTCTAATATAGACAGACCAACCAAAAAGAGATTCTCAGACGAATAATAGAAATGCCATCAACTTCTCAAACCTGTGTGGCCTAAGTAGCTAGCAATGGATCATTGGGTAAGGACCCATCTGTGTGCAACTGGGAACTTTTAAAAAGAAAGAACTTTTATTGAAGAATATAAATGGTGGTTCTGTATTTCTAAAAATGCTAAAATTTTCAAGAAAAAAATATACTTTAAAATTTTCTTTTTATTTAAGTATAAATTCAGTCACATTTGTGACATTGGTCTTCTGAGATTGGATGCTAGGAAAACCTTGTTGTTCAGTATTAGTGCTGTAGATGCATGGCTGGGAGAAGGTAAGGCAAGTGATATCTACACCCTGAATCTACCTTTTGGAAATAAAACAACAGCAGTAAATTTTCCAGCATCACATATGTGTTCATGATATGCCTGCCCCTCCTCACTTTCTCCTAAAACATAGTTGGGAAACATCGTGTAAGGACTGTTTGGGAAATCTAGCAGAGATATAGTACTACTTGTTTACTCTGTGCTGGGCATCTCCTCCAACCTTTAACTTATTCAACAACAGTAAATCCCTATTCATTCCGGCTTTACCATGTTCTAGGCACTCTCATAAGCATGAGGGATACAGGAGACAATTAGGCAGACAAGATCTCTGTTCTCATGCATCTTCAATTATATGAGCTGCTCATTTAAGAGGAGTCTCATGGGCTGAATTGTGTCAGCCCCTGATTTATATGTTGAAGTCCTCTCCTCCAATACCTCAGCATGTGGCTGTATTTGGAAATACAGTAGCATCTTTAAGGGGTAATTAAATTAAAATAAGGTCATCAGGGTAGACCCTAATCCAATATGACTGGTATCCTTGTAGGAAGAGATTAGAGTAGACTCACGGAGGGAAGACCATAGGAAGACGCAGGGAGAAGATGGCTACTCCACACATGCCAAATGGAAGTCTCTTTATTCTTCAGAACACCTCGAGGAGCCATCCTGTGCAAATGTGGGATGAGATCCTTGTTCTGAATAAGTGAAAGAATGAAAGAAAGGACTCTTCATAGAGCCATCTTGAAAGGAGAACTTAAGAACTGGGAGAGGTGGATAAGAAAGAAGCCAGCTGGGCTGAGGAAAGCTGTTCCGCTACACTGAGACCCTCTCCCAAAGTCCAAGACGTTCCAAAAGCGCATTAAACTCAAAATCAATGGCATCCGTGGATTTCTCAAGAAAACTGGTGAAGGGACTTTGGTTATGTCTAAACTCATGTGGGATAAAACAGAGAGAGTGGACAAAAGCTGGGAGGAGTTGGAATCTTGAGAATCTAGATCTATTAGCTTTGCAGATGCTGTGGAGAGGATCATGAAATGTCCAGGCAATAAAATGAGAGTGTAAACCAAGTTTAACTAGTTTTTGCCTCTCTTCTCTGCTATATGATTCTACTTTGCAGAACATGAAAAGAGCAATATACTGTCTTGGCCAACATGGTAAAACCTCGTCTCTCCTAAAAATACAAAAATTAGCTAGGATTGGTGATGGGTGCCTGTAATCCCAGCTACTTGGGAGGCTGAGGCAGGAGAATCACTTAAACCTGGGAGGTGGAGGTTGCAGTGGGCCGAGATCATGCCACTGCACTCCAGCCTGGGTGACAGAGTGAGGTCCATATCAAAAAAAAAAAAAAAGCAATATATGTAATTAAATCCAAAATGAGTTTTGGATTTTAGATCATTGAACGCGAGTTATGATATGTGTGTGTGTGTGTGTGTGTGTGTGTGTGTTTACAAAAAGAGTAATGAACACATTCCACACATCATCCCACATCTATAATGGGAGCAGCTGTGATGATGAACTGTTGTGGAGGTGAGGCAGAGCAGGTTGAAGAACACCAACACAGTAAGTCTACGTTTTGACAAAGAAAGACCACGTTCAATCTTGATGGACCCAGCATTGTAAAACTAAGCACAACTTTTTCTTCCTTTGATCAATAGCAATATTTGGCAAAAATCCAAACATACAGAGAGTTGAAAAAGAAAAAAAACAGGTGCTATGGGATAGTGCCTCAGAGGAAACAGAATTCTAAACTCCAGCTGCCATTCAAAAATTATGGATGAGTGTGATATCTAAAGTATTTTAAAAACTATCAAGATGAGCTTTATAGGAAGTTTCTGGAGCTTGGTATTTCTTGGCACCAAATAAAAATAAGCCATTTTGAAATTTCTGGAATGATTATGTGATATTGAATCTCTCTACTGAATCTCAGGAGAACAAATTTTCTTTTTGTCTTGATGCCAGGTTTCTAATGCACTTGAGTATTAAACAAAAAGCATCTTATTTTACAAGTTTATGAAAACTATTGCACTGGCTATTAAAAGGCTCATGATGGTTCTACATGTGCTGGGCAAGTCACAGAAATGATACTTGCCATATCGCAGTTGAGTCCTCACAGTGAGCAAAACAGCTGGAACGTGGACAGGGAGGGGTTGTCTTTGCTCACCTGGCCCAAATTCAAAGCCATCCATCTACCGTCTTGATGGCAGTAAGAATTACAACCACTTGTATCTATACAAGATTTGCCAATATTAACGGCTTAAAAAAAAAAACACACAGCCAACATTTTACCCTAAGCAAGCAGGACATGGCAAATACAATTTTCTGTATAACCAACATGGCACATGTATATATATGTAACAAACCTGCACGTTGTGCACATGTACCCTAGAACTTAAAGAATAATAATAAGAAAAAAAGCAAATGTGGGTTGGATTTATAGTTCACACATGAAGAATTTTTATTTTTCAAAGCCTTGAGTTGACCTACTGGCATCTGATCACCTTACATTGGACTTTACAGTGGCTCAGGGAAGAGCTAATTCATGAATGATAAAACACTAAAAGAAGCCTTGTTTATCCTTCACAAATATGGAAAATAACTAAATGCAGAAGCTTTGTACAGAGAGTCACCCAGGGGATGATGAGGGACACATGTGTTCTATGTAAGGTGCGTCAATTTGGTCTTCAATTGTGATGTCGGAAGCTGAGTGAACGCTGGAGCTGCTTTTGTCTCACTATCTGGTCCCTTAGACTCGGGGCTGGGAGGAAGTGTTTATCTCTGTGCTGTGAGATTTCCCAAGAAGCACTCTCTCGCCCTCAGCTTGTTCCCTTTTATTAGGTGTCCTCTTATCAAGGAATGTTGCTCTGAGAAGATAAGAAACTCTCAGGTGGTGTTACTAATTACTGACAATGTGACCTTGAGCAAATCACTTCTCCTGGCCTCATTTCCTTATCCTAAAATGAGAATGGAAGGCTGGCTGCAGAGGCTCACACCTGTAATCCTAACACTTTGGGAGGCCAAGGTGGGTGGATCACCTGAGGTCAGCAGTTCGAGACCAGCCTGGCCAACATGGTGAAACTGAATCTCTACTACAAATACAAAAATTAGCCAGGCATGGTGGCAGACGCCTATAATCCTAACTACCTGGGAGGCTAAGGCAGGAGAATCACTTGAACCCGGGAGGCAGAAGTTGCGGTGAGCCAAGATCGCACCATTGCACTTCAGGCTGGGCAACAGAGCAAGACTCCATCACAAAAAAAAAAAAAAAAAAAAGGAAAGAATGAAAACAGTGGCTGCCACATAAGATTTTTATGGGGATTAAGTAAAACCGTGCTTAGAAAGCACTTGGCAGGAGCCTGATACATGGCACATTTTTTCAGCAAGTCGTTGCCTTATCTTTTTATTTATCATCATTGTGGTTGTCTTTTCTCAATCCAGCAACCATTTACTGAAAGGCAGCTTTCTGTCATATAGCAGGCTAGCTTTTATTTCTTTAGCACATGCGATACCTGTCTAGTTGGTTTCTTCTCTGAGTCTCACAATTAATCCACAGAGTCCTGCAAACCTTCAGAATAGGCAGGATATAACATTTATTAGCACATTATCTTAACATTCATTTCAGCTTTATCCTTACCAACATTCATCCCTGGAGATTTGAAACCCCAAATGCATTATCAGTGCCTAAACATTATGAAGAGCTTAAGACCAGGAGCAACTGAACATGGGAATAGGTCTTTCACTTAGTAATTTCCCACTAAAGTAAAATAGCATGAAAGGTGTTTTATAATAAAAGGGGAAAAAGGCATTAAAAGCCCAGGCGTTATCTTTGGATTGATAATAGCTGTGAAGTATTAATTCATGTTTATTTCTATGCATGTATTATTATCCTAACACATTTGAAGAGAAGGGCCATGTCTGCTGTGTCCATTTGCTGAAGCTCTATCTGAAATGTGTCTCTATGGAGCCAATTTGCCTCTGTTTTATGTTTTCTGTGGATTCCTGAAATAGTTAATGTAACTTCTTCAGTAAAGCACAGTACAAGCATTGGGAAAAATCAGAGGTACTCAATCCATCACTCAGTTCAAACTGTATGTTTCACTGATGAGAAACCTATGTGTCAGGAGAAAAGCATGAGACAAATACAAATTGAGGCACATTCTGCAAAATACCTGATGAGTGTTATCAAGGTCATCAAAACAAGGAAAGTCTGAAAAATTGTCACAACCAAGAAAATCCTAAGTAGCCATGATGACTAAGTGTAATGTGGTACCCTGAATGGATCCAAGAACAGAAAAAGAAAGTCAGATTAAAACCTAAGGAATATGAATTAAGTATGGGCTCAAGTTAATAATGATGTATCAATATTGTTCCATTAATTGTGGCATACAGATATCACACTAAAATAAGCTATTAATAATAGGAGAAACTCGACCAGATGTGGTGGCTCACGCCTGTAATCCCAGCACTTTGGGAGGCCAAGGCGGGTGGATCCACGAGGTCAGGAGTCTGAGACCAGCCCGGCCAACATAGTGACACCCTGTCTCTACTAAAAACACCAAAAAAGGTTGGGTGTGGTGGCTTACACCTGTAATCCTAGTACTTTGGGAGGCCGAGGCACGTGGATCATGAGGTCAGGCGATCAAGACCATCCTGGCTAACACAGTGAAACCCCGCCTCTACTAAAAATATAAAAAATTAGCCGGGCTCAGTGGCGGGTGCCTGTAGTCCCAGCCACTCAGGAGGCTGAGACAGGAGAATGGTGTGAACCCAGGAGGCGGAGCTTGCAGTGAGCCGAGATCGCCCCACTGCACTCCAGCCTGGGCAACAGAGCGAGACTCCGTCTCAAAAATAAATAAATAAATAAATAAATTTAGCCGGGCATGGTGGTACACGTCTGTAGTCCCAGCTACTCAGGAGGCTGAGGCAGGAGAATCGCTCCAACCCGGGAGGCGGAGGTTGCAGTGAGCCGAGATCATGTCACTGCACTCCAGCCTGGGCAACAAAGCAAGATTCTGTCTCAAATAATAATAATATAATAATAATAATAGAAACTCTGCATCACTTTCATTATTTTCCTATAAATCTAAAGCTATTCAGAAATAAGAGGTTTATTTTTAAAATATGTATAAAATGTTCATGATGGAAATACCAAAAGCAATGGCAACAAAAAGCCAAAATTGACAAATGGGATCTAATTAAACTAAAGAGCTTCTGCACAGCAAAAGAAACTATCATCAGAGTGAACAGACAACCTACAGAATGGAAGAAAATTTTTGCAATCTATCTTTCTGACAAAGGTCTAATATCCAGAGTCTACAAAGAACTTAGACAAATTTACAAGAAAAAACAACCCCATTAAAAAGTAGACAAAGGACATGAACAGACACTTCTCAAAAGAAGACACTCTTGCAGCCAACAAAC
The DNA here is from genome assembly GCF_037993035.2 of Macaca fascicularis. NCBI lineage: Eukaryota > Metazoa > Chordata > Mammalia > Primates > Cercopithecidae > Macaca > Macaca fascicularis. Next base: position 7,509,927 of record NC_088380.1, on the reverse strand, counting down.
ATATTAAAAAAAACCCTCAACATCACTGATCGTTAGAGAAATGCAAAGCAAAACCATAATGAGAAACCATCTCACTCCAGTCAGAATGACTATTGCAAAGTCAAGAAACAACAGATGCTGGCAAGGTTGTGAAGAAAAAAGGAACGCTTTTACACTGTTGGTGGGAATGTAAATTAGTTCAATCATTGTGGAAGACAGTGTGGCGATTTCTCAAAGATCTAGAAGCAGAAATACCATTTGACCCAGGAATCCCAGTACTGGGTATATACCCAAAGGAATATAAATCATTCTATTATAAAGATACAAGCATGCGTATGTTCATTGCAGCACTATTTGTAATAGCAAAGGCATGGAATCGACCCAAATGCCCATCAATGATAGACTAGATAAAGAAAATGTGGTAACATATGCACCATGGAATACTATGCAGACATAGAAAAGAATGACACCGTATCCTTGCAAAGGATGGATAGAACTGTTATCCTCAGTTTGCTGAGGATCCGTGTCCTTTGTTATCCTCAGCAAACTAACACAGGAACAGAAGACCAAACACTGCATGTTTTCACTTGCAAGTGAGAGCTGAATGATGAGAACACATGGACATGTGGTGGGGAACAACACACACTGGGGCCTGTCAGGGGCAGGTGAGGGGAGGGAGAGCATCAGGAAGAATAACTAATGGGTGATGGATTTAACACCTAGGTGATGCGTTGATTTGTGCAGCAAATCACCATGGCACATGCTCACCTATGCAACAAGCCTGAACATCCTGGACATATACCCGTAAACTTAAAATAAACGTTGAAGAAAAAAAATCTATGAAATTAAATGCAAACAAGTGAATTAGCTACTGAAATTAAAGAAAAAAATATGTTCACGAACATTTTTGGACTAAAGCATATACTGTTGCCTTAATGTCAGGGATTCCCACAGGTTATAATAATAGCATTTGTGGTCTGGAGTACTGGAAAGGCTATGAGCTAATTTCCATAGATCTGTGTCTCTCTGAATCTCACTGCACTCAGTAGTCAAACCATAGTAATCATAACCACTTCCTAGATTATATGTGAAGATTCAGTTCACCACCATGAACCTCCATGCATAGTGTGTGATGCACAGTAGATACTCAGTTAATATGAATTATCTTCTCATTCCCTTAACCTTTTTTAAAATATGGGATTAGTCGTGCTCTGTTTTTTATTTCTATCATAAGGACTTGATCAAAAATTACAAATTGTCTTGGCCATTCTATGCACTGATTGTCCAATAGGAGATAAATTCTCAAATGTTGAAACCTTATTGATTTTTAATCATCTGTGAACTGTCTGAAAACAAACTCAGAAACTCTAAAACTAAAATGTTAAAAGGCTTAAAAGAATCTGGTTGAGATGTTGCTTTTGCTTCTTGTTTTGGAGAGAAAAAAATTCAGGTAGAATTTGAAGTAACTATATGTTGCAAAAAGACAATACTGTGTAGAAATAAATTAGTCTACCTGCATTTACAATTTTTCTGAATTAGGAAAGATAGGTAGAGAAGGGAGAGAAACACACCTATTCCAATAATCCATAGCTCTCCCTTGAGAGACGTGGGTGATTCAAATGGAATTTTATTTACTCTTTTAAGCAACTAACTTTTAAAAAAACTTTTATTTTTAGGTTCAGAGGTACATGTGCAAGCTTGTTATATGGGTGAATTGCGTGTCTCGGGGGTTTGGTGTACAGGTTATTTTGTCATCCAGGTAATAAGCATAGTACTGATAAGTGGTTTTCGATCCTTACCTTCCTCCCACCCTCCACCCTCAAGTAGGCGTTGATGTGTGTTGTTCCTTTCTTTGCATCCATGTGTACTCAGTGTTTAGCTCCCACTGATAATTGAGAACATGCAGTCAGGTTTTCTGTTCCTGTGAGTTCATTAAACAACCAACTTCCAACAACCCACTAGATGTGAAGTTCCTTGCTTGATGCCAAAGATAGAGGCAAAGGTGATCTCGGCTATGGAGCTGCTCACAGGTGGTCTAATAGATTCTACATGGTAAGACTTGATCCTTCGCCAAGGTTGCGGGTCAGGGAAGTGCTTGACAGTTCACAGTTCTGCTGGGTTTTAAAGGCTGTCTGAAAGGAAAATGGGCATATGAGGAGGATGCAAATTTAACCCCAAAGCCCACTCCCCCAATTCCCCCAACTGCAGACTGCTGCTGGCAGAAGTATAGAATTTAAAGGGATGGCTGGCAGATGAAGCCCAAGAGCAGGCAGTGGCCAGGGCTTCAGTTCAGACTTGCTCAACTTGGGAGTTAAGAGAAGAGTCATATGCCCACGATTCTAGTGTAGACAGAACTGTGACTGAAGCGTGGGGGATGAACTGAAGTGGGCTGATTGGAAGCAGAGTGTGAAGACTCTTGATAAATCTCAGGCAATAAGTGATGATAAATTAAATGACATAATGGCCAAAAGAATAAAACCAAAGCCTGTGTTGGCATTGACGACTTGGTGACCAACTGAATATGGAACCAATTCATCCATATTGAATGAATGAATTCATATTAAATAATATGGATAACGCATATTGGATAATAACCTTTCTCAAGAAATTCACATTTCATCAATTATATTAACATATTTCTGACATTCTATTAATGTTTCATGGATTAGAAAGTGCGTGTACATATGTGACCTTATTCATTTTCAAAACAGCATTTTGAGATAGGGTATCTCCCAGGTTTCTGACTCAGGCCACTGAGACAGAGTGAAATGATCAACATAGGAAATGGAACAGGTGTGGATGGGAGGACAATTATGAGAGCTTCAAATATGAAAATGCTGAGCTTGAAAAACCTGTGAGATGTCTGAAACACAATGGAACATACAAGCAAAAAGAAAGCAGTAACTCTCAAGAAGAAGATAGTGATGGCAATAAAAGCCATTTGAATTGGGCGGGAAATACCAGGAAAGGTGCTGATAGTGAAAAACTTATTCATGGTGATTTCTTTCTTAAATAGGAGGAAGTGAAATGAATTTCAATAAAATATTGGCTGTAAGAATGTAGATCAAGAAAGCATTGTTTAAGAAACAATTGAGAAAGAGAGGAATCTGGGACCACTAGCGGAGAGGTGCTACTTAAAGTGTAGGTGGGAATCCGTACTTCACAGGAAGTAGAGTAGGTTCATGGGAAAATAATTAGTCTGTATCTTTGGCCTGTTTTGCCATGCATTTGAAAAATGTATAGGACTGGTTTCAGAGAATTTTCTTCAAACTGAACAGTAAAGCTACGATGCAGAAAGCAGATTGAAAATGTTCTGGCTGGGCACGGTGGTTCACATCTGTAATCCCAGCACTTTCGGAGGCCAAGGTGGGTGGATCACCTGAGGTCAGATGTTCGAGACCAGCCTGACCAACATTGTGAAATCCCATCTCTACTAAAAATACAAAAATCAGCAGGGCATGGTGGCGCATGCCTGTAATCCCAGCTACTTGGGGATTTGCTGAGGCAGGAGTATCACTTGAACCCAGGTGGCGGAGGTTGCAGTGAGCTGAGATCATGCCACTGCAGTCTAGCCTGGGCAACAAGAGCAAAACTCCATCTCAAAAAAAAAAAAAAAAAAAAAAAGGAAATCTTCCAAGATGTCAACATTTATCCTCTTCATGCTCAGTGATCCTGTCCCTGCAAACTGCCATGCATTGTCCACTGACAATGGCAGAAAGAAACAAGATGTGCAGGAGTTTCCATCTGAGCCTCTACCACACATGAGAGTTGAGATTGGATTTCTAGGATGAGTCAACATTGATTACAAGCAGAAGCAACACTCCACAAAAATCATGTTCAATGAAAACAAAACTAAGAATATAGCAATAAAATAGAATGTTGTGTTTACTCAACTATTAGAAAACTTTATAAAGGTATTATGGAAAAAAGCATTGACAGAAAACCCAAAATAACAGTGGCTTAACAGTGGCTTATGGGCCTGTGCACCATGATTGTCAGGACCTCGGGCTCCAGCCATGGAGTTGCTCCATCATCTTGAACATGTGGCTTCCACCTCCTGGCCTCTGGTGTTCCAGTCATCTTACACACATTTAGGCAGAGGGAAGGAGGCAAATACCTGCTGAACTTGGACAGGAGATGTTCCCCTCCACCTACTGCTCAGATCCTAGCCACATGGTGAGGTCTAGCTGCAAGGAAGATTCGGAAATGCAGTCTTTCCTCTAAATGGCCATGCACCCAGCTAAAAATTGAGAGTTTTATCACCGGGAAGGAAAGAGGAGAATGTTTGTTAGAAGAATGATCATTGTCTACTACACCATGCTGTTTAAGACTGGGATGATCAGATTTGAGAAAGTGTTGAGGTATAGACAGACAGACAGGCAGACATATAGATAGATACACACATATCCATATATTATATTCCATCCAAATATTACATATTCAGCCTCTATGATGTACCAGGCACTTTGTAGGCAATAATAAGGAAGCAGCAGTGAACAAAACAGAAAAGAAAACAACTTTGTCCTCATATAACTTGAATTTTAATGAGACATTGCTCTATTTTTATCCTCAGGATTAGGCCTATATTTATTCACAACTGAGACAAGGGGTGCACAAACCTTGTCTTTTTGTGGTTGAACTAAGAAGAAGATAAGGTTGACAATCCCAAGATCAGTTAGAATACCTTGCATCTAACACACAACTTCATTGGAGAAGAATAATACTTTCCCAAAACAATGTAAAGGTGAGCCTCTCCAATCCCAGCATGGGATGCTTTCAAACCCTGTATCTGTTGAACTTTTAGCCACAAAACAAAGAGGTAGCAGGGGTCAGAATCTCCCTTGTGTCCTCTGTCATGCTACTAGCTGGTGTGTGCCATTATGGAGTTCTTTGGTCTTGCGTGCCATGAAATTATTTAGGGTGAGAATGGTCCCTTTTGGGCTCGCCATGTAACATGGGGTCATCAGGTGCTGCTTCTTGGCCCACAATGGGTAGAACAGGGTGTAATTTTGAACTACTCTGGAAAGAAGAGGGAGGGGTCAAGGTTTAGATATAATATCAGGAGTTCATCTGTCCCTCTTGTGTCTGTCACTAATTACAGGTCCATGAACTTTCCATTCTTCAGTCTAAGAATCAATGAAAAGCAATGTGGAATAATTGAAATTTTGGTTTGCTATATTTTCATGAGCCAGTTATATAGATTATTTGAAATGTAATTTTATCATCTATAAATTTTAAAAAGAAAAAAATATTTCTTATCTCAAAATGCTGTTTACACACTTTCTAATCTGTAAAACATTAATAAAATGTCAGAAATGTGTTAACATTATTAAGAAATGCAAATGTCTTGAGGAAGATTATTAAATAGATTATTAAATAAAATTTTATGAGTAATATTCACCATAATTTATCTTTTTAGAAAAGATAATCATTCAAAGGGTTTTTATTTTTAGTAGGTGTTTAGATAAGCTTAGCTGACCTTTTCCCAAATCTTGACAATTAGTGATGAAACAAGATACTCCCTGCGAGGAGAACACAGGGTGTACTTTGCAGCCCTAATAAGACAAACAGGAAAGCCAATACCGGGGAGATTGCTGTGAAGGCAATTAGGCTTTGAAAAGGGTGACAGTCCCACCTTTGACCAAGCAAACAGCAGTCTCTGTACCAAGTGGTGCTTTGATTTGCCACAAGTCCTTTTATTTTCACCAGTGAAAGAGCTGAAGTTGTTTATGCTGGATAAATTTCCTATTTCTCCAGAATAAAGTTTATTTTTGAGTTAGATATTCCAATGCCATCAGGTTGGGGTCATCTTTTACATTTGTGGAGTGTTCTGGTGGCTGCCGTGACTAAGCTAGAAATTGTGTTGAGGCATGTGTTGTATTTTTACAGATACAATGGGCTCTTACCCCCACATGAGGGGTAGGCTGGAGAAAGGGGATGCAAAGGTTAGTGGATGGCAGCAGACAGAAAATCCTGAAAAGAATGGCTGGGAGAAACAGAGACCTAGCAATGCAGAGTTCTTCAAAGCCAGAGAGATGATGATTCTGACCTGCTGTTAGAAGGAACAGTGTTGGCCTTCTATTGCGATCGTTAGTTGCTTGCTTTGATGTTCTTTTAAAAGGCTGACACCATGTCCTTAGAAGACCAGCCCAAAGTTCTGTTATCTTAGCATATTATACTGATTTTTTTTTCAAGAAAAAATAAAAATTGGGTTAGGCAAAATGACAAGGCAACAAAATATCTTGCTGGTTACAGTATCACCAAGAGATCAGAGAACTAGAAAACTCATTAATGATTCCTAGAAGATGGAAGAGTTACCTGTCAAGAGAGAAAGAATCCAGAAATATCTGTCCTGAAAAGGTCCTGGGCAGGCCTATATGATTTACTAAACCTTCTTGATTCCAGAACCTCAGGAAAGACACCTCAGGGAGATGAGTGAGGCTGTGAAAGGGAGAAGTCAGGCCCTGGGACATCCTGCAGCTGCCAGACAATCATCTGAGAGTGACGGTGAGGTGGACACTCCAAGCCCAAGGTGAAGACCCCTCCAAGGATGTCCCTGTTGGCACTCTAGCCCTCTGGAGGACCCTGGGGGCTTCAGGGCCAATGAGCTTCCTGTTATTAAGTGGCCCTCCCATGGAGCGTCTATAGAAACAGCCCCTCAGTCTTCCCCTAATTGGAGTTCCACCTCTCAGCACTCCAGAGACGTCCTCAGTAGAAATGGAAAAGGGTTTGGCCCTAGAGCACAACTTGAGCGAGTTAAGTCTTCCCCTCTGCACAATCAGATTTCCACATTTGGTGGAGATGATTCTGCCTTCTCTTTAAATTATAATGTTCTGAAGTCTAAAGAGCTCGTTGTGCAGGATGCATTATTACACAGAAAGGAAATGCTGCCCAGAGAGAAATCCATTTAAAAGGAATTATCCTCTCTATGAAATGTGCCAGAAGGCGGCGGTGGGAGGTGGGCAGATAGGAGACTAGAGGGACTCGAACATTAACTTAGCTTTCTAGATGTAATACTTTTTAAATGTGTTTAATGCCATTTACAAAGGGAAATACACAATTGTCTTAGGCTTTCCTTTTAAGATTTGGTCCTTAGGATGCCAAGTGTCTATGACTCTCACGACCCCTGCAACATGTCACCGCAGCCCCTCTGTTATCATCCTGCCATGTGTTGCCATGTTTTGTTTTGCATTTTACACCAAATATTCCAATGAAACTGTGATGACAGAGCCACCATTTCCTGTCTCAGGAATAGCTACTGATGGAGTCCTGCCCACCCAAGAGTTATCACACACCACGAGGCAAGCCATTCTCTCCGAAGCTATGGTAAAGTTAAATTAGTGAATAAGATAAGGAGAACATGTATTCAAATAGTTTTGAAAATGTACTCAACATGATTTTTACTAAATGAATCCAGATCTCAAAATTCAAAATTATGAGTAGATTCAAATTAATGTTTCCCCACTAAATACTACTATCAATATTTTATTTTATTTTTCATTTACTAGCAGACAGGGTCTTGCTCTGTCACCCAGGCTGAAGTACAGTGGTACCATCATTGCTCACTGCAGCCTCAAACTTCTGGGCTCAACTGATCCTTCTCCTCAGCCCCCTGAGTAGCTGAGATTGGAAACTTGTGCCACCATGCCCAGCTGTTTTATTATTATTATTATTATTATTATTATTTTGGTAGAAAGAGGGTCTGGCTCTATTGCCCAGGCTGCTCTCAAACTCCTGGCCTCAAGTGATGCTCCTGCCTCAGCCTTCCAAAGCGCTGGCATTACAAGTGTAAGCCACTGTGTCTGGTCAACTATGCATACTTTAAAACTAGTTGTTGTATTTTAGTGATTCATATCTCAAGGAAAGGGGCATATTTCAACATGGAGAAGTGAGAGAGAGAGGAAGGTGGTATGAAATAACAGTGGAGCTGTGGCCTTACAAGCTACCTCGACTTTTTAAGATTTCTCTGTGTGACTTTTTATTGTTTCATCAAGTTAAGCACAGAAGCCCATTAAGTAATCATAATCCTCCAGTTATAGGGTGTCAAACAGCACAGAGACTCAGCAACTCAGAAGAGAAGACAGAAGCCTGAGGAAGTGCACTTCAGATGCTTGGAGGACAAGGCACATCCATCCATCGCTTGTCCTCAACTTGCTGTGCTAATGAACTGTGATCAGTATTGACGCTATGTATTGAGTTTTCCATCTCCTGTTTTATCAAGCACCCATTGGAAAATAATTGCTGCAGGCACCTGACATGGAAATGACTCATGTGATTCATATCCAGTGGACTCTTTTTCTTTCCCATTCAACATAACAAGAGGGCTTCTAGTTACCTCTGTCTTTTTTGACCCTAATGTTTTACTTGCATCTTAGCAAGCTTTAGATTAGTATTAATGTAAGCAATATGAAATAATTTTGTTGTTATTAATTCCGGGATCTTAACACACATTCTTGTAATTTTCTCTCTATTTATTCCTCCTGTATAGTGGTTACTAATACCAGCAGGGATAAGTCAGGCAAACAGAGGTAGATAACCAAATATTTTACCTTACTAGGCAAACATTCTTCCTCTTCAGGCATAGATATTGATAGAGACCGGTTGTGCAGTCAAACATGATCACATGATATTCTGTTTTCTAGTGACTTGACTCTTCATATCTATGGGAGAGATGAATAAAAGAAAATGATGTTCACTTCATTTCCTAGTTGCTTTAGAGTCACATAATCATGATGCAACAACAAGAAACTGGGTAACAACATGAATGTCATTTTTGATCTGCTAATAGGATAATTTTATTAACCAAATTATGTAATGCCATAAGAAAGATAAAAATTTAGACTGGATGTCAGGAAATGTTTCTTGATAATAGGAAATATTTGATTAATAGAAAGTCTCTGAGGAGAACGGATAGAAAGAAGTTCTACCACTCAGGACATTTCAAATTAGATCTAAGCCAGAAAAATGAAAGCTGGGCTTTGTTTACATCTACATGTCTCTTGGGCTTTCCTTATCCAGATCATCCAATATATGAGTGAGAATGTTCTATGTTAATCTGGACATCACTGTACAGTAAGCAGGTTGTTGATGGCAATATTCTTCTAATACTAACTGCACTTTCCAATTTCTGAATGAAGGCCATCTTTGCAACACAATTCAAAAGGCCATCTTTGCAACACAATTGAAACTAGGAAAACAAAAGGATTTACAATATACTGTGGCTTAAGGCCTGGGCCTTTTCTTACATCCTTTATATATGTCCATCATGACTTTGAAGTTGACTGTGAGGCAAGATCTCCTCTTTTCCATAAGGACTTTCAGTCAGCTTCTGAGAGTATACGGGTAATCTCTTTCAGGATTTAAAAAGCCATCACTTACTGAACACATTGATGCACAGCTGTTTTGCTCTTATGCATCGATTTGCAGCACTCTTTACATAGAAAGGCTCATTGGATTGCAGCGCCCACTCTGTGAGATACATAGCAGGCCTATTTCTTTAACCTTCCACTTTAATCCTTATTTGAGTTCTTGAATACGTTTATATGTTTAAATATTTAAACAAGGAAGAAATGCAAAATAAAAAGTTAAAGTCTTTTCTCTCACACACTTACCATCCACACTCAAGACTGGTATGCATCATTTCAGAACCTATTCTTTTAATAACTTACACATACACTTACATGAACAAGCAACATGTTTTTGACTTAAATAGAATCATTCTATTTTTATTGTTCTGTATCTTTCTGTTTTCCATTAACAGTGTATCTTTGAGATTTTTTTCCCGACTAAAACATAGGAATCTATGTCATTCTTTAAAAATACTACATAGTCTTCAAAATAATGGCATTATTTATATAGTCATTTCTTAAATTAGCAGACATTATTTCTAATTTTTCACTTGTACAAAGAATGTGGTAATGAATATTCTTGTTCCTGTATTTTATGCCTGAGCATGAACATTTTATAATACCATATAGCATTTCCTATATGCCAGGCATTATTCTTTGCATTTGCAAATATTATTTTATTTATTCCTTACAACATGCTTATGGAGCAGATACTGCTATCATCCCTAGGTGAGTAAACTGATGCAGGAAGAGGCTGATTTTACCTGCCTACAATGGTAGCTGGGATGTAAACCCCAGCATACTAGTACAGAATGTAGGCTTCTCAGGTTCTGCTCTATCACCAGTATAGCAATATTTTTCAGTATTTGTTGCTCCTACAGTTGGGACCCTTTTTCCATGAAATATTCTAATTTGCTATTACTGGTTTATTTGAAAACTGTTTATTTTCAAATATCAATATTGTAGTGAATATTTGTATGAAACTTACTCACGATTTAATCATTTTGGTTGTTTGCTATGATTTGTTTTAAAAAGGTTCATTGGGATATAACTTACACCTACTGTAAAATTTGCCTGTTTTAAGTACACAATTGATAACTTTTAGTAAATTTACCAAGGTATGCAACTAGTACTATTAACTAATTTTAGAACATTTTTATAACTCTGATAAGATTTATCTTGCCTCTTCATAGTGAATTCATTCCTGTCTTCAACCCCAAGCAGCCCCCAGTGTACTTTATGTCTCTATAGATTTGCCTTTTCTGGACATTTCATTTAAATGCAATCATGTAATATGTAGCCTTTTCTATCTGGTTTCCTCTATTTGGCATAATGTTTTTGACATTTATTCATGTTATAGAATGTCAAAGTATTTTGTTGCCTTTTATTACTGAATGTTATTCCATTGCATGAATAAGTTACATTTTGTTTATCCATTTACCAGTTGAACTTTTGGATTTTTCCACATTTTGTTTATTATAACTAATATTGTTATGAACATTAAGATGATACTTCAATTTGAGTTCATGTGAATTCATTTCTGAATTGATCTATCAACTATCCAATAGTAGACATATGTTTTCACATTCTTGGGTAACTAACTAGAAAATAAGTACTGGATGATATGGTAAGTTTATGTTTAATTCTTAAGATACAACTAGACTGTTTTCCAAAGAACTACATTTTATATTTCCACCAGCAATGCCTAAGGGTTTGATTGCATTGATGTTCTAGATAAATAATTCATTTTCTTTTTACAGACAAGAAAAATCAAGGTTTAAAGAAGTTGAGTAACTTTTTTGGGTCCCATTCTGTAAGTGGTAGACTTAAGAATCAAAGTTGGGTCTTTCTGATTCCAAATTTTACACTCTTAACTATGGTAAAATTATCAATGCCTTCAAGATAATTGTCAACTATTCTCTTGAGGGCAAATTCAGTGTTTCTAATTATCTGTTTTTCAAAAAAATTTTAAATCATGTACATATAAAATTGTTAGCAGTCTACTTTTACTTAGTGGAAGGAAGCTGAGACATTAGAAGGAAAGAGAAAATGAGGAATGACATTGGTGGAAAGGACCTATGTAACGAAGACAGGTCAGACGCTTCCTCTCCCAAGTAGCTCAGTCTCTGTTCCTGCTGATTCCTCTGTCTGGATCATCACAGCCCCACTTCCCTCCTTTCATTTAGGTGCTCATGCTTGTCCTTCAAGACTTAACCTTTGCATAAGAGGAGAGCAGGCTAATGGGTCACCCATTCATTGTTGATGTGAGCAAGTTTGAACTGAGTGATGGTGTATAACCTAAAATCCAGAGACAACATCCTGTCTTTACCTGTAACATCTCTCCTGAACAACTGCCATCCAGTGGCCACCGGCCTAATGCTGTCCTTCTCAGCATAGCAACGTGTCCTGGCCACAGGGAGCCCAGAGAATGCTCTAGCCCACTCTCTGGATGATGTCATTAGTGCTAAGGCTTATCTAGCTTAGTTGGACTCTTAGAGAAAAAAAAAACCCAGAGATTTCTACTTACCTCACTAAGTAGGCCTTATTTTATTCCAACATTCCCAATATTTTCCCACTTTTTCCCCTTTTAGGAGCTACTGTATAGTTGATAGATCAATTTAGAAATTGATTCACATGAATTTAAGGTGAAGTATTACCTTATACATTAAATTGAATCATTGAAAATCTCCACTATACAGGGCAAAAGCAGGCAAATAACTGCAATTTCACATGGTTCAACCAAATAATTGAACTTATCTCAACCTATGGGGAATTCCATCATACTCATAACACAATACTATCCCAAGTCTGCAACATGCTGTGCTGACTTGGATAGTATAATAGAAGAGCTAAGTTGAGAATTATAACAAGCCTTTTATCCAAACAGACAAAGCATTGGTTCTCTCTGACTATTCTAGACATTGGTTTATTAAATCTATGAGTTAAACACCAGCTTCACACAGGGTCTTCACAAGACTTGCTTTATTCTAAACAGTTTTAGGAGAAACTATATGTGCAAATACAAAGAAAGGGCAAATAAGATGACTTTCTAGCAGTAACACGGATCATTTACTTAAACTCTGTCAACTGAACAAATATTTTTCAGCATGTCTATTAAAAATATAGATTGGTTTTCTCTGAATCCCTTGGAATTTTAGCAAAAATGCCAATGATACACTCAAGGAAAATATGCATCTGGCTCAGAGGAGCTAAAAGGAGACAGAATGGTTTTTAACACATCCTTTTCCCCATCTCTGTCCCGTAGGGGTTTAAAAAGAAAGCAAATGATGTTAAATAAACCAAACGAACAGCCAGGAAGAAACCAGAGACAGCTGTGGGGGATACATTTTACATTTTGCTGACGGTTTCCAAATTCCACTGGTGAAATAATATGTCGTTGTTGGAAGGCAGCTTCCACGAGGCGTTTCTGGTATTATTTCAACAACTTGATCTTTGGCTCTTCCAACAAGTAGCTCATACCTGACATTCCTTGGTGAAATTTTAGGAAATATCTTCTTTTCAGTCACCTATATGTTATTCATATTTTGGATACCAAATATATTTGGTTTAAAAAAAACAAAGATCACGCTTAAAACCAAAACAAAAGCTCATCCCATTTACAATAGCTACAAAACAAGAAAATCACTAGAAATACATGTAACCAAGTAGGTGAAAGATCTCTATGAGAAGAACTACAAAACACTGATGAAAGTCATAGTAGATGACACAAGCAAATGGAAAACCATTCCATGCTCATGTATTGAAAGAATCAGCATCATTAAAATAAGCATATTATCCAAAGCAATCCACAGATTCAATGCAATTTCTATCAAATTACTAATGTCATTTTTCACAGAATTAGAAGAAACAATTCTAAAATTTATATGGAATCATAAAAGATCCTGAATAGCCAAAGCAATCCTAAGCAGAAAGAACAATGCGGAAGGCATTATATTATCTGACTATAAATTATACTACAAGGCTATAGTAACCAAAACAATATGATACTGTGCATAAAAAATAGACACAGAAATCAGTGGAATAGAATAACAAACCCAGAAATAAAGCTACATACCCACAACCAACTGATATTCTACAAAGTTGAAGGATACCTTGTGCAAAGGACACCCTGTTTAAGAAACAGTGTTGGGAAAAATTGGATAACCACAGGCAGAAGAATGAAACTGGATCCCTATCTCTAACTGTATATGCAAATTAACTCAAGATTGATTAAATATTTAAATGTAATGCCTGAAACTATAAAAATTCCGAAGGAAACCTAGGGAAAATTCTTCTGGACATTGGCATAGGCAGGTAATTTATGACTAAGACCTCAAAAGCAAATGCAACAGAAACAAAAATAGACAAATGAGACTTAGTTAAAATAAAGCTTCTGCAAAGCAAAATAAATAATCAACAGAGTAAACAGACAACCTACAGAATTGGAGAAAATATCTACAAACTATTCATGCAACAAAGCACTAATATCCAGAATCTACAAGGAACTCAAACTATTCAACAAGAAAAAAAAACAAATTACCCTATTAAAAAGTGGGCAAGAGACATGAAAAGACATTTTTCAAAAGAAGACATACAAGCAGCTAGCAAACATGAAAAAAATGCTCAACATCACTAATCATCAGAGAAATGCAAATCAAAACTACAATGAGATTTCTTCTTCCACCAGTCAGAATGATTATTATTATAAAGTCTAAAGAAAACAGATGTTAGTGAGCATGCAAAGAAAAGGGAACAATTGTACACCATTGATGGGAACGTATATTAGTACAATCTCTATGGAAAAGAGTATATCACAGCCCTATTCACAATAGCAAAATCATGGAATCCACCTAAGTGTCCATCAACAGAGATTTGGTAAAGAATATATATATATATATACATATATAAATTTTGTCTGAATTATTATAAATCTTGTCTGAATTCAGCCATATAAATACTATTCCATTATATATATATGGAATAGTATTCAGCAATAAAAAAACAAAATCATAGTTTCTGCAGCATCATGGATGGAACTAGAGGCCATTATTCTAAGTAAAATCACTCAGGAACGGGAAGTCAAATGCCACGTTTTCTTTTATAAGTGGGAACTAAACGATAGGTACACATGGACATACAGAGTAAAATAATAGACCCTGGAACTCTGAAGGTGGGAAGGTAGGAGAGAGGTGAGGGTTGAAAACTACCTATTGAGTACAGTGTTCATTATTTGGGCAATGGGTACAACTAAAAGCCCAGAATTTGCCACTGCACAGTATATCCATATAACAAAACTGCACTTGTATCCCCTAAATGTATAACAATAAACAACAAATAAAATGAGGGAAATGATACTATACAAAAAAGGGGGCTTCAAAAAGTTAATAGAACATGTGTATTATAGAAAAATCTATGCACGTATTTCAAAATTTTTTGCACCAAAATAAACTCCTACTAACTTGTTACTACCTGACTGAATAGGATCTAGTTTGAGGCATGAGGAAGCATAAGACATCAGTTTTAAAAGATTCCCTACCAGAGCAACATAAATTCTACTAAAATTGAAGCAAAAACGAACATCAAATTTATGGTGAAGCTGGGGTTGAAGAATAGTAAAATCATTGACGCTTTACAAAAAGCTTATGGAGGCAAGACTCCCAAAGAAATCGGCAGTTTATAAATAGATAGCTTGTTTTCAGAAGAAACAAGATGATGCTGAAAATGAGGCCCACAGAAGCAGACCGTTCACATCAATTTGCAAGGAAACAATTTAACTTGTTTATGCCTTAATTGAAGAGCCCTAATGATTAACAGCAGAAACAATAGCCAACATTATAGACATCTCAATTGGCTCAGTTTACACAATTCTGGCTAAAAAATTAAAGTTAAACCAACTTTCTACTCAATGGATGCCAGAACCTTTGTGCCCAGGTCAACTGCAGACGAGAGCAGATCTTTCTTTTTTTTTTTTTTTTTTTTTTTTTTTAATTTATTTATTATTATTATACTTTAAGTTGTAGGGTACATGTGCATAACGTGCAGGTTTGTTACGTATGTATACTTGTGCCATGTTGCTGTGCTGCACCCATCAACTCGTCATTTACATCAGGTATAACTCCCAATGCAATCCCTCCCCCCTACCCCCTCCCCATGATAGGCCCCGGTGTGTGATGTTCCCCTTCCTGAGTCCGAGTGATCTCATTGTTCAGTTCCCACCTATGAGTGAGAACATGCGGTGTTTGGTTTTCTGTTCTTGTGATAGTTTGCTAAGAATGATGGATTCCAGCTGCATCCAAGTCCCTACAAAGGACTCAAACTCATCCTTTTTTATGGCTGCATAGTATTCCATGGTGTATATGTGCCACATTTTCTTAATCCAATCTGTCACTGATGGACATTTGGGTTGATTCCAAGTCTTTGCTATTGTGAATAGTGCTGCAATAAACATACGTGTGCATGTGTCTTTATAGCAGCATAATTTATAATCCTTTGGGTATATACCCAGTAATGGGATGGCTGGGTCATATGGTACATCTAGTTCTAGATCCTTGAGGAATCGCCATACTGTTTTCCATAATGGTTGAACTAGTTTACAATCCCACCAACAGTGTAAAAGTGTTCCTATTTCTCCACATCCTCTCCAGCACCTGTTGTTTCCTGACTTTTTAATGATCGTCATTCTAACTGGTGTGAGATGGTATCTCATTGTGGTTTTGATTTGCATTTCTCTGATGGCCAGTGATGATGAGCATTTTTTCATGTGTCTGTTGGCTGTATGAATGTCTTCTTTTGAGAAATGTCTGTTCATATCCTTTGCCCACTTTTTGATGGGGTTGTTTGTTTTTTTCTTGTAAATTTGTTTGAGTTCTTTGTAGGTTCTGGATATTAGCCCTTTGTCAGATGAGTAGATTGCAAAAATTTTCTCCCATTCTGTAGGTTGCCTGTTCACTCTGATGGTAGTTTCTTTTGCTGTGCAGAAGCTCTTTAATTTAATGAGATCCCATTTGTCAATTTTGGCTTTTGCTGCCGTTGCTTTTGGTGTTTTAGACATGAAGTCTTTGCCCATGCCTATGTCCTGAATGGTACTACCTAGGTTTTCCTCTAGGATTTTTATGGTATTAGGTCTAACATTTAAGTCTCTAATCCATCTTGAATTAATTTTCGTATAAGGAGTAAGGAAAGGATCCAGTTTCAGCTTTCTACTTATGGCTAGCCAATTTTCCCAGCACCATTTATTAAATAGGGAATCCTTTCCCCATTTCTTGTTTCTCTCAGGTTTGTCAAAGATCAAATGGCTGTAGATGTGTGGTATTATTTCTGAGGACTCTGTTCTGTTCCATTGGTCTATATCTCTGTTTTGGTACCAGTACCATGCTGTGGACCACTTCCACCTCTTGATAGCCATTGCTTTGACTTTGCTTTGTCTTCAGGATCATACTGGTAAAGTCTTGTCTCCTCTCTTCTTACAATTCTTCAAAGAAAAGCTTCAGCATCTTGATCCCGCTTGTTTAAAATTTCCGTTGAAAGATCTGCTCTCTTGGCTACAAGGCTACAGTAACCAAGAGAGCAGATCTTTCAACGGAAATTTTAAACAAGCGGGATCAAGATGCTGAAGCTTTTCTTTGAAGAATTGTAAGAAGAGAGGAGACAAGACTTTACCAGTATGATCCTGAAGACAAAGCAAAGTCAAAGCAATGGCTATCAAGAGGTGGAAGTGGTCCAGTCAAAGCTAAAGCAGACCAGTCAAGAGCAAACGTCATGGCAACAGTTTTTTTTGTGATGCTCAAAGCATTTGCTTGTTGATTTTCTGAAGGGCCAAAGAATGATAACATCTGCTTATTATGAGAGTGTTTCGAAAAAGCCAAAATGTTAGCAGAAAAACACCTGGGAAAGCTTCACCATAAAGTTCTTCTCCAGGACAACAATGCTCTTGCTCAGTCTCCTCATCAAACAAGGGCAATTCAGCAATAGATTTTCTAGGAAATCATTAGGAATCTACCTTACAGTTCTGATTTGGCTCCTTCTGACCCTCAGTTCTTTAGGGATGAACTAAATAGCTGGTATTATTGCTTACAAAAGTGTCTTGAGTTTGAGACCGGGCTGAGCAACATGGTGAGACATCTGTTTCTCTAAAAATAAAAAAATTAGCTAGATGTACCTACACGCACCTGCAGTCTCAGCTACTTGGGAGGCTGAGGCAGGAGGATTGATTGAGCCCAGGAGGTTGAGGCTGCAGTGAACTATGATTGCACCACTACACTCCAGCCTGGGCAACAGAGTGAGACCCTGTCTCAAAAAATAATAATAATAATTGTCTTTACCTTGATGGAGCTTATATTGAATAATAAATTTTATATTTTTTACTTTTATCTTTTAATTTTATTTTCCATTAACTTTTAAAAGTCCCCTCACTTAAGAGGGTTCTTTTGAGAATTAAATGAGTTAATTAATGTAAATGCTTATAAGAATGCCAAGCATTTATTAAACACTGTATAAACCTCAGCTATTATTATTAAGATCATATACACTTGTAAGACAGGTGGGTAACTTGTTAAAAGTAACTTGTGGAAGTTCCAGATTGCCGATAAATGAGCACTGGGAATTATCATGTTTTATATATGTGCCTTGCTATTTTTCAGGTCTGGGAGAAAGCACAAAATTTGTCTAAGAACAACTTTCTAATAACTTATGATAGAATCTTCTTGGAATAATCCAGTGGCTGACTAGTCATCTGACCAACTGATAAATGCAATTTGTCATCAATAACAAGCATCCTTCAGTTGATGTAATTTACAATGTTATTTGTTAGCTGGATGAGTTTGGAAAAGTTACCTAACCTCTCTGAACATCTGTAAAATTGAGATGTGGTACGTGGCATCACAGATGGACAATTACATGAAAACTGTATAGTCTGGATGTGGTCGTTCACACCTGTAGTCCCAGACACCCAGGAAGCTGAGGAAAAAAGATTGCTCGAGTCCAGGAGTTTGAGTCCAGTCCTGGCAACATAGTGATGACCTCGTATAGTCCATGTAAGCCACTTATCAGCTTCTAGTGGCATAGATTCATCACCAGATAGTCCTGATTTGAACTCTCAGTTCTGAAGATGTCAGGGATTCCTGTTGTATAACTGACCCAGAGATGGCAAACTGTTATGGGAACTCTTCACATCATAAGTGCCATAAGACTGGAGCCAACTCATCTTCCTCCTTTCCCTTGGGAAATTATTGCTGCTATATTACTCAGAGTTCAGCCAGGGAAACAGAAACTGCTCGAAGTATGTACAACAACAAAACAGAGGATTTAATTCAGGAGATTGGTAACTTGACAATGAAAGACGTTGAGAGGCCAACAGGACATTATGGGGAGAGCCAGCTATTGGCAAACACATGAAGTCACTCCCACTGCTAGGCTTGGCTGACCTACAGAGGAGGCAACACTGTGAGTCCAGAGACAGGAGTGGGGCCAACAAGGCCTGTCTGGTGGGATCTGGTGCTGCAGTCAAGGCTGAGATCACACCTGTTCTCTTCTTTCCACCCTTTTATCTCCTGCCATTGGCTGAACTAGGTCAGGAGCCATCTGAGCTGTCACCAAGGCAGAGACTGAGGATGTGGAGGAGAACAGGCATGGGATGCGACTGGGGGGAAACGGATAAGGGCTGGAGGATTGCTTGCTTACAGTGTTCAGTACAAATCCCTGTTCACCACAAAAGCCACACTCTGGAAACAGAAAGCTTCATTCAGTAGACAGAGGCGCACAGGATAGATTTTATATAGGAAAAAAATGTTATATGCAGCAATAAAGGCCTGATGGGATTTTATGCCTTATCTTTCAGCTCAGATTTGGAATTTTCAAATGTTTAGGGTAAATATAACCTTAAAGAACTATAAAAATGTTCTTTTCTATCTCCTTAAATGGTGGCAACAAAGTATTCAATTAGTCTTCATTTTATAGAGGTGGCTAGCTTCCTCTAGATAAAAGTGTACAGAAATGATTTTCTGTTGGTTTACAGTGCTTTTACAGTGGTTTCTAGAAATATATTTTCAAGCACTTTAGTGTATTCCATAAAATATATAGGTTGGTCTAGATGTGTGCAAAGTCAACTCTCAAAATTTGGTTCCCCCGTGCCTTGCAAATTCTTATAATCTACTATTGCTTTGTAATGATTCATGTCTTTGGTAATTCAATATTTATTGTCTTTAGCTTTGTTTGATATACAAATATGAGTAAGAAACATGCTGCCATAAAAATGTATAGTTTATTTAGCAAGGAATGTAGGAAAAAAGAACAAGAAAATTATGACCTTAAAGTATAGTAAGGTAAAAAACAAGAAAATCCTAACATTTTCAACAACAACCAAGAGGACACAGGTTGAGTGAAATAAGCCAGGAATAGGAAGATCTGTATATGATCTGCCTCATATACAGAAACTTAAAAAAAACAAATTCATAGAAGCAGAAAGTAGAACGGTAGTTTCCAGAAGCTGGGGGTGGGGAGAGACAGGGGAGAGGTTGGTCAAAGGATACGGAATTTCAGTTAGACACAGCCGACAAGTTACATGATCTCTCTGAGCGTTTCAGCATGATCTGTGGTGATAATTAGAGAATATGAAGCATCTACTGTAGGCCCCAACCTCCATTGTAAGTACTTAAACAATGGAATACTTTAAAGATTCTGCAGAGCTGGGAATTTTTATGTGTTTGTTTTGTATGGGAGAAATGAAGACCAAGAAAGATTTGGTTTCTCTAAACATATTATAAAATAATAACTGGTTCTTGATGCATAATCAACCAAAAATATTCAAGTGTGGCCCAGAGATTTCTTGGTACCTCCTTCCTAGCACTGGATAGTGGGTAGGGCTATGAAGAAAGATGCTGCACACCTCTCAGCATGAAATGGGAGAATCTCTCATGGGGTCAGAATAGGAAAGCTTCCTTCTGGGGAACTAGGGCCTTTGCATCCAGTGGACCTGACAAATCCATGCCACATTTAATGGGATAGGCTGGGCTCTGCAGGCTACAATCCTGGAAACAAATAATTTTTCCAAATAGGCTTAGCCAGTTCTCCCTGTGCTGCCTATGAAAGACACCTTGGATGGATTCCAAAGATTTTGGGTTCGTTTCAGGTGTTAGAACAGTCTCATTATCAGATGTAATAACATTAATAAAATCTTTAAAAATTCCTGTTTTTCATTTACTTTTCTCCACACCAGAGAGAGGAAAATGTTTAGTCTTTTCTAGAATTTACCTTGCTGCTTCTCTTTTTTCATTGGATCCACCTTCAGGATATAGGATCTGGGATAAGAGAAAGAAGAAATAGAAAAACATTAATATGAGACATTTTATTCAGCTGGTGCTTTAAAAAATTATGTTGGCTACCAAAGGCTGTCAGGAGAGACATACCAAAGGGTTCCTACGCTTTGGGTGCTTGTGTGACTCTTTGTAGACACCCCTCTAGGAATCACAAACCTGTGCAGTTTCATGAGCCAAGTGATGTCACCTCAGCAGGCCTCTCTCAATGCTCTCTCAGCACCTCCCCGCTGAGGTCCCACCACACAGGCCCCTTGTACAGGCTCTTTCAAGGCCCCTTGGCTGCCCACCTTCCCAAAGCATAACAGAAAAGGGGGTTTTCCCTGCAGCCCTCTTACCTGGAACCTCCATTGTAGCAGCCCCACAGCCAGCTTCCCACCTTCAGGTCTCTGGAGGCAAGGGGTAGATCCCAGTGTCTACACCCCCCAAACAAGTGGGGGCACTAGTTCAGCTATTGTGCTACATTTGAATAGCACCATTTGTAACAGGGTGGGCTTGGAATAACCCATGGCTCAGCAGGATCCAGCCAGGATGAGATGCTACCCTTCCTTTTTGCAAGCCACTCTCCTCCTCCCTCCTACTCCCATGTCTACCTTTTGGCTTGGGGAGGCTGGGAGGACATGAACATTGGAAGATGAAAGAAACAATGTCAACTCTCTACCTCTTTAAATGAATTTCTTCCACTGAAGCCTTGGTCTTCTCTTAGGTGGTTATTGGGGATAGTGTTCATGAGAGCCAAGTTGGCCATCACTGGGTAATTTGGTAGGAAAGTATCCAGTGCTTCCCTTTAGAATGTGGGCTAACTTAGTACCCACTATTCTCAGCTTCAAGACATTAGGCAAAATTCAGGACAGCAAAAAGCTCTCATTCTATGTTTGAATGCGTTAGAAATGTACACATTTTTCATTGTGGAAACAGGAAAGCACAAAAATTCTGCAGCTCCCTGGGAGGGATGGTTCCATGCCTGGAGGGCATTGACTGTTGAAGGCTTCACCATATTCTCTTTGCCTTATTTTTCCTGCAGCTCAATTTCATCATTTATTTGTCTTTAATCTGTTGTTTCATGATCCTATGTTGAAATAAGGTAGGATTTAAATAAGTCCATAAATGTGATCACTAAATTTCAGTCATTGGTTTTATAAAGCATAAATGAAGAATACAGCTATTATTATCTCCCCTTTACAGGTGGGGACCTGGGGTAAAGTTAGTTTAAGTGAGTTGCTCGAGGTCACCAAGCTAGTGACTGGCATTCCAGATACAAACACTTCTAAGTTCTGGAGTCTGTGCCCCCAACCCTGTAATATAAATATAATTTAAAAGGAAAAATAAATGAGACACAGCCTTGATTATGTGCCCTGACTCCATTGGGGCAGGTCTTGCTCTAGAATGTTGTCCTTGTAGCATACTTGTGAAAACTTAGGTGCCCATAAAAGCATGAATTTAGCTTGAATCCTATTCCCTCTGTTGAGAACCCTGCCAGAGACTTAACTGAATATATAAAGTCTCCCTGCAAATCCATGGCCCTTTTATCCCTCCTAAGAGAGGTCAGGAGCTCCATGGCACAGCTTATCAAATCAAATGCTCCAAGTCACAGAACACATGTGGGCTAGCTTCCTGGGCAGGCAGTTGGGATGGGGTGTGGCAAACTGGGAGCAAAATTATTTGGATTGTCGCAGGCTCAGTAATGAAGAAAGACTTGTTTTTCTACTTTCAGTACTGCTCCATTCATGTAAAATCTGTCTGCTTATACATATATTTGGCAGAAGTTGAAAAACGAGGTATAATAAAATGTGCTTGGCATCACCTAATTATTACAGCAAGAACATAAGAATAGCTTCTACTTGATCCAACTCTCCTTCCCACTTTTGTCTGTGAAAATAGAACAGATATCTACTTTATAGAAAAAAAAAATTAAAAACCATCTCCCGGCTATCTGCAATATGACCTGGGTTGTTCAATTAATTTTTTTTTTTTTTAAATACACATATGTCAGCTTTCTGGGGAAGTGGACAGAACATTTTTGTAGGACTCAGGAAATCTAGATTTTAGTACAGCTTCTTCCACTGACAGATACCTTTAACTTAATTGCTATGAGACTGGAATTCTCAAATGTAAAAATAGGAGAGAAGGACCAGGTCCAAGATTTTTAACTTTCTTTAACACCTATTTGAAAAATTTCAATTTTACAGCACAGTTGTAACTATAGTACAACCATATGAGCTCCAGGATCCCATTTGCCTAGATTCATAGACTATTTATATTGTCACATTTGTTTATTTATCTTTATACAACAACAGCAATAATAATGGGAGTGTATAATTATTAATATTTGACAGACTACTTGAGAGTAAGTTAGAGATCTTTTGCCTTTCAGGCCAAATACACATACTCCTGTGTATATGAACAAGAGTGACCACTTCCAGAACCATAATGCAATTATCAAATTCAGAAAAACTTACATCAACATCATGGTTAGTGTAAATTAACCATGAGAACTTTAATTCACAATCCATATTCAAATTCCACCAAATGTCTTAATAACGTACATTGCAGCAGTTTTTCCCAGTCCTGAGTGGAGCCCAGGATCTCACTTTAGCATGAGTCATCTTGCCTCCTTGATTTCCTTTAGTCTGGAGCACTTTCTCCTAATTCTTGGTCTTCCATGACATTGACCTTGTCGAAGAGTACAGAGCAGAGATTTTATAAAACAGTCCTCAGTTTGAGTCAGTCTGAGGTTGCTTCGTTCTCAGGTGGCGCTGAGCATTTCGGGTGAGGAGACAGCGGGAGTGAAGTCGTCTTTCCCGTACATCTCTCCAGGAGGCTGAAAGACCAGGTTGTCTTGTTGGTGACATTCACTTTACTGACTTGGTTGGAGAGGTGTCTACTGTGTTTCTTCACTGCAGAGTGACCATTGTCCCCTTTATATAAGTAGTAATTGATCCATGTGAAGACACTGTAAGGCTGGGTACATATTCTTTCCTCAGGAAACGTGCATCAATGACTTAAGCGTTCTTTGATGAATCATGCAGGTAGCAATCAGTCTCGTGATGGCTGTATAGTTGTTTTTTTATCCTTTCTTCTACATTTGCATATTGGCCTTCTGCTGTAGGAAGAAGTTTCTCCTGTCCCATTTAGTGACTTATTGACCTATCTATTTATTTTTGATCATTATGGACTTATGGTTGAAATTTTGACATAAACAATTTTTTTAAATTAATTATGTAATGGACTGGCTCCCTAGTGGAGAAAAACACACACAGACACTAGCCAAAGTGCACATATTTTCCTGGTGCTAATGATCTTTGAAGTTTATTCATGTCCCAAACCCTCAGGTACCTTGAACTTTGTATAGTGACATTTCTGCCTCTATAATGCAATGATACTCCTGTCCCTGTTGAAATGACTTGAAAAGAAGCAGATCGTTGTCTTCAATTAGAAAAGTTTCTTAGAAAGCAGGCCATTTGGTTTTTTCAGCGAATATTCTGCAAAAGTGCTTTCATCCGTACTTTGAAAGCTTTGCAGTTTGATTTTACTGCTCAGAAAGTTAGAGAAACCCTCCCTTTGGCTCCTCCTTCAACTTTTGGGGGCCTCAGCTTTTGGGTCCCTGTTGCTTGGAGAATGGCGTGTGCAAGCTCTGCTGATTCTATCACAGATATGTGAGGCTCCAAGTCATGTTTCATCCTCAGGCTGCAGGGGATGGCAGGAAGAGATCTCCCAAGAGTGACCTCCACAAACTATGTCACATTTATGTGAAAGGAGGAGAATATGGTCAATAGTAGAAGTAATTAGTGTCTCAGGCTCCGCAAATAGACAGACCTTAGTTCCAGCCCCAGGTACAAGTAGAAGTCCCTAGTCTCTGCAGATAAGCCTGAGCCCTAAGTCTTCATTTGCTCACATGGGTAATGGGGACCATAACTGCGTCCCTGCATTGGGTGGTAGCATGTAGCAAGCACACCAGGGATGATACCCTTGGATCCTTTTTTGCCACATGCCTGGGGCCTCCCTGCTGTACACTCTGTGTGGGCAGCTCAGCCCAGCCCTGTTCATTTTGGAAGGTTCTCCTGGACCTCGGCTCCTGGTCCATGTCTTCTTCCACTGCCTGGATCGCTGTGAGGCTTACATCAAATGAGCCAAGTTTTGGTCCTCAGTCCTTCAAACTCAGCTCCTCTAAGCTTTGCTAAGTGGTAAGTAGCTAATCTGAAAAAGAAATCTAAATCATCCGACTCCTGCTGTTCCTCTCCTTGTTCAACCCAGAGGAGTGGAGGTGGCCGTTGTGGAGCAGGGAGGGCAGGCTTGCAGCCATGGAGGGGGAAGATGTGGGCACTGGCAGTGACTCAGTCTTATGGAATGCAGGGTCCCCACCTTATCGTTCGTTCAATCTTTTAATCTCTCTTTCCTTCCTTTCTTCCATCAGCAAACATTTACGCAGAGAGACTATGTGTTGGTAAGTTTATGAAGTACCGGTTCTGGCTCCTTATATTAAGGAAAAAATATCAACTATAAATATAGTAATGACTTCTTTGAGAAAAATTAAGCAGGTTCTATGCTCCTTGAAGCTTTATCAATGTCAAGAAATTTACTGGAATATAATTTCTAGAAATGCCTTATGGGTCTACATGACCATGTATTGTTCAGGTCACTTATCTCTACTGTTCCTCATTTTTTTCCCATCAAAGATGATTTTGGGTAATCATCTCATTATCTTCATTATTATAATATTCTTACTCTTTTAGCATAAGGAGCAGAAATTTCCACTGCCCACACTTCCTCTCATTGGCAGAAATTTTCTGCTTCTCTGACAAAGAAAAATGAGAAAAGAAAGGGAAAGACTATGGAGAAAGACTGGCACTGGGGAGCATCAATGTGCCTGTGAAAGCGAATGATTCATTTAAGAATATATCCTCAAGTAATAAGCACTATACTAGGTGTCTAAATTATCCAAAGTGTGAATTCAAGTCTCTCTCTCTCTCTCTGTGTGTGTGTGTGTGTGTGTGTGTGTGTGTGTGTGTATCAAAAAGACAAATCAAAAGACAAGATTGTATACAATCAAAAGACAAGATTGTATTACCTGTTTTCTTTTTTTTATTATTATACCTTAAGTTTTGGGGTACATGTGTAGAATGTATAGGTTTGTTACATAGGTATACACAGGCCATGGTGGTTTGCTGCATCCATCAGCCCGTCACCTACATTAGGTATTTCTCCTAATGCTATCCCTTATCTAGCCCCCAACCCCCTGAAAGTGTGTGATGTTCTTCTCCCGGAATTCAAGTCTTTACTTCCAGATTATTCACTCCTTGATTAAAAAGTACATGTTCTTATGTCAGAGAAATTCAGAATCAGATAGACTCTACACCACATTCGCCCAGGATGGACTGGGGTAGTTGGTGGAAAGGAGGGACCTTTGTTGGAAGGAGTGGTGGGGTGGGGGTGGGAGTGAAGGAAGGGGCTGGGAGTGGGTGATGAAAGAACTCATGACTTGGAGTTAAATTAACATCTGGCTCAGTCACTTCATAATATTGCTACCTTAAAATGGGGATCAAATGTCCTGTGCCTTTACTACATGGACTATTTGTAAAAATCAAATGAGGCAATGTAGGATGTTTATATAAACTTTAATGTGATGGGCAAATACAATAACTTTTAGGAAGGGTTTTCAAATTCTGGAGAAATACCATATGATCGCCATATGGCCATAACATTATTTGGTTTATGTGCACTCAAGGTGAAGAATTACAAATGACGTTCCCTGCAAAAATTTGCACGTGAATGAGCTTCTTGTTCTAGCAAACATGCCATATTAAACTGTTTTAAGACAATTGGATGAAACTGGTGTTCATCCACTAGTGGACTAATCACTCAGCTCCGATGGAATTTCTACTATCATCTAAATACCAGGCTAGGGATTCAGAAACCACAGGACAAGTGTCAGATGAGAACAGAGAGCAAGAGAGGAAGTGTAATATGGCTTGATTACTAGGGACACGGCTTCGGGGTGGTAGTGGAACTCCAGGAAGTTTTCCTGAGGGAATGAGGCTGGCATGGAGACAGTACTTGCTAGAAGAGAAGGAGTGAGAGAGACAGAGGACATGTGGTGGGCTGAGATATGAGTCCAGGTAGGAGAAGGATCATGTGCACCAACCAAGGTGAACTTAACAGTCCCCTCAGCTCAACTAAACTGTAGACAGGTTTCTTCCTGACTCTAGGCCCCTGGCCTTTCTTTTCTCAGAGTATTTACTTTAGAAATCTTGCCTCTATACATTTTTTTTCTACCCCTTTCAAATGTAAACCTTTTCCCAGTCTCTTGTTAGTTTTACAACCCAGTAAATGTCTTCCTGGTGGATCTTGGAGCAAGGCCTTTGAAATGTAATCACCAAGAAAGACAGGGCTCCTATCTTCAGTCTCCTTGGGAGGACAGGAGCCTAACTTCAATAAGCACCAATTAGCAAGCGTAGATGGCCTCATCACATCAACCAGCCTCTCTCCCTGATAGACACTTTCAATACTTTTCTACTGACTCACCCCAGAGTTTAAAAATCTTCCCATCTTATGTTATAATGGAGTTGAATTCAATCTCTCCCATTGCAATAGTCATGGATAAAGTCTTCCTTGCCCACTTAACTTGTCTGGTGCCATTTTTCTTAGACAACGCCTACGGCCCTGATCCACTCCTTTTGTTCATCACAGGAAGCAGAACATTCTGGATGGCAGATGTTTTATCTGCAAGCTGCCCATTCTTCCAAGTCAGCAGGAGCAATGCCCGCTGGTACCCTGGATCCTTGCTAATTACATTGTTCTGCCAATCGAAGATGACACTATTTGCTGCAGTGCAACACATGGGAACTCAAGGAGGCATCTGGGCCACAGCACTGGTCAGGCAGAATCTCGTACCTGTACTCTGGGGCTGAGCCCCTGCAGAAATCCTGGATCATTATTAGCAGAAATCACAACACCACTCTCATTTGAACTGACCACAAGCCGGGAGGCCAATGGTTTACCAACTCCCTGGGCTGGATCTGACATCTAGTTCACTTTGGCATAACATCACTGGCATCATTTAGGGAAAAAAAAAAAATGAGGAGAAGTTAGTTTGTATGAAGTCCTTCCGGAGCTTTAAGGCTTTCAGAATCTAATTCCTATCTACAAGTAAAGAAAGCCCAATGTGTAAACTATTTGCAGGCGTTAGTTTGAGGTTAATTCAGAAACATATAACTTCTTGATCAAAAGTGACAAGTAGTAAGAGTTATGGGTCTGCATTTTTATACTAAGCTTTCCCATTTAGGAAGAAGTCTTAAAAATTCTAGAAGTAATATCAAGGAGAGAAAAAAATGAAAAAGATCTTGTTAAGAAACAGGGTTTTCAAAATTTACTAGAAGAGCTTCTTTGTACATCATATTTACAAGCATATTAGAGAATTTTAATCAACTCAGTCAAATTTCTTCTGTGATCTGCATGAGTTTTGTCTTATCAAACAACTCACTAACTCAAACCACTAGATAAAACGGTCGCAACTGAAATTTCATTAAAATTCAGTTTATGTGTATACACATACACTGTATATCACTAAAGATTTATGTTGAACATGAATTTAGTGGGATCTCTTAGAAATTCATGTTTAATATTTCCTTCAGTGGTGTAAACAAGGTATCAATTCAGAGTGTGAGTGGAAGACACCAATACTAAATAAGAGAACGGCAGAACATTTTGTCGGCATCATCACATCCTTTTGTAAAATTTTGATTCTGAAATAGTCAAAGAGAATGACCTTGAAATCAAAATATCTGATGTTGTCTACCATGAGGAAGGTAATGGCAGAAAGCAGCAAGCTGAAGGGTTGGGGCTACTTCAGTGCACACTGCCTCAGTTTCCTCATTTGTAAAAAGTAGATACCAAAAGTCCCTATCACAGTTGTGTTTTGTGAGAATGAACTACACGTGATTACAGTTAGTATGGGTAAGGTGTTTGGAACAGTTCCTGGCACATTATAGATGCCCAAGAAATGTTAGCAATTACATGATTTTTGTTAACTACTGAAATCCTGTTATGGGCTACAACATAGACATTTCCAAGTTCCTTCATGGGTCCTCTCACCATTGTACACCTAGATAAGTATATGCCCGGACATTGGAATTATTTGTATATATTTAAACAAAGAAGGAAGACACAATCTGTGTCTTCACAGAGACATAATGTCATTGTGGTGGGGAGTACTGGGTCTCCCCAATATCTGATCTGCCTTTTTACCTTAGTGAAATAAGAATTAAGACTTCTGACTGTGTACATAGCTGCCAAGTTTAAAGACCACATTTCCCAGCCTCTCTTAGGCTAGGGATGACCATATGAGTAAGTTGGGGCCAAGAGGAGGTAGGAGAAATGTTGTGTTCAACTTCCTGGAACTGTTCTTAAAATTGAGGCCTCACTCTTCTTCACCTGCTTTCTCCTTCCTGTGCAAGGAGCCCCAGCACTGGGCAAACAAGCCAAGGATGAACAGTCATCAGGGAGGAGAGGTCTGGGTCCCCGATGACCACAGAGAAGCTGGTAGTCTGTGGCTACTTATATTGGGTCTTCTTTATGCAAGATTGTAAAAATCTTGTTTAAGCCACAGTTTTATTATTACTTTTGCTTGAATTTTTAATATTTTTTAGCTGAACCTAATCCTCCTAGCAGACACTGTCTTTTTCAAACTGTAATAAAGCATTCCATTTCCACCTTGTTTGAATAAATTCCTTGCATCTCTGCAGTCATACTACTTGGTAAAGTAATTCTAATCAGTGGGCACAAATAAATATATATCACTTATAATACCTTTCTTAGCTCTGTTGCCAAAGATAGATCCAAGCATGTGAACTCTTATAACTTATGGCTTTATTTGTCAAGGAAATATGACATATCACCTTTTCTTTTTATTACTCTTATCTTTCCAGGAGATTATGGGAGTGATGGATGACCTTATCTTTGAATAAATGAATATTGGCTTTAAAATTAAATTTTAAGTGGAAAAGGATGATGGTGTGTTATATAGAGAACTTAGTGAGAGAGAAAAAAGTTTTTTTGAAAACAATTATTCAAGAAGTTTAGTTTATCTATAGGTAGACAGTGATTTATAACAGCACAAAAATAAAAAGATACCCAATAACTCAATTTGTAGGTAATAAACATGGACTACAATCTCCAAAATAAAGAAAAATTGGTAATTAGTGAAGATATACTTGGGTCTATGGTTATTCCAGGTGGAAAAAGAAAAAGCAAAATAATTCAAATTAATGTAAAACAAATAGAAAGTGGGTGAGGTCTATGAATCCTGAGGCCAGGTGGCAGGAAATCTCTGTGACATAGCACTACCTTAGCCTCACAGCAGAAGCTGATGCTGAAGGGATGATGAGCATGGGCTATTTGGTCCATGGCCAGTGGGTAGGAGCTGTGAGAGGAAGAAAGATCAGTCCACTGTTACCAGAAGAAAAATGGGGAAGAGTGACCAAAACAGTGTTACCATTCCCCTCAACTTGACTAAACTTTCAACAGGTTTCCTCTTGACTCTAGGCTTCTTGCTTCCTGATATGGTGTGGCTGTGTACCCCACCCAAATCTCATCTTGAATTCCCACGTGTTGTGGGAGGGACATAGTGGGAGGTAATTGAATCATGGAGGTAGGTCTTTCCCATGCTGTTCTCATGAGAGTGAATAAGTAAGTAAGTCTCATGAGATCTCATGGTTACTGTAAGAGGGAGTTTCCTTGCAAAAGCTCTTTTTGCCTGCTGCCATCCAGGTAAGACGTGACTTGTTCCTCTTTGCCTTCTGCCATGATTGTGAGGCTTCGCCAGCCATGTGGAACTGTAAGTTCAGTTAAACCTCTTTCTTTTCTGAATTGCCCAGTCTTGGGTATGTCTTTATCAGTAGTGTGAAAATGGACGAATACACTTCCCTTTTCTTTGGGCATTTACTTGAGAAAACTTGCAATAGTAAATCATTTCTTTGGCCTTTGAGATGTAAATCTTCGCCCAGCCTCTTGCCAGTTTTGCAACCCATTTCTGTCTTTCTCAAGGACCTGCGATTCATCCTTTTGAAATGTAATCATCAAGGAAGGTATCATCGCCCCATCTTCCAGTCTCTGTGAAAAAGCAGGAGCCTAAATTTGATAAGCACCAATTAGCAAACACAAATGGTCAAATTTCACTGATCAACTTATTTCCTCACAACCTTGAGTACTCCACTAGCCCATCTCAGCACTTCACTCCCTCCTTTGTTTCCACAGTGTTGAATTGAAGCTCTCTCCCCTGTTGTAATCATCTTGAATAAAGTCTTCCTTGCTTGTTTAACTGGTTCAGCATAATTTTTCTTTTATAAGCCAAACACAGAGGAGTGAGGACAGAGAAAGAAAAACAGAAAATTAGAACAAACATGGATGAGCTGTAGCTCCTGCGGTTGCTGTAGCTGCTTAGATTCTGACCTGCTTGTAGTTCCATGTTCCAGGGCCTGGGCTTCCAGGGCTGTCAGGTATGCTGGCTTGTTCAGCTACATCTGCCTTGACAAGAGGAAGCTCCATACGAAAAAATATGAGGGGAACCCGCCCCCAATAGTTATCTTTTCTATTTCCCTAAGCGTCAGCTGGTCTGAGAAATAAAGGGAAAGAGTACAAGAGAGAGAAATTTTAAACCTGGGTGTCCAGGGAAGACATTACATGTTGGCAGGTTCCGTGATGCTCCCTGAGCCATAAAACCAGCAAGTTTTTATTAGCGATTTTCAAAATGGGAGGGAGTGCATGAAGAGGGTGTGGGTCACAGAGATCACATACTTCACAAGGTAATAAAATATCATAAGGCAAATGGAGGCAGGGCCAGATCACAGGACCACTGGATGGGGTGAAATTAAAATTGCTAATGAAGTTTCGAGCACGCCTTGTCATTGATAACATCTTATCAGGAGACAGGGTTTGAGAGCAGACAACCTGTCTGACCAAACTTTATTAGGCGAGAATTTCCTTGTCCTAATAAGCTTGGGAGCACTACAGGAGACCAGGGCTTATTTCATCCCTTCCGCTTCGACTGTAAAAGATGGTAGCCTCCAAGGGGGCCGTTCATAGACCTACCCTCAGGGCGCATTCTCTTTCTCAGGGATGTTCCTTGCTGAGAAAAAGAATTCAGCGATATTTCTCCTATTTGCTTTTAAAAGAAGAGAAATATGGCTCTGTTCTGTCCGGCTCACCAGCAGTCAGAGTATCAGGTTACCTCCCTTGTTCCCTGAACATTGCTGTTATCCTGTTCTTTTTTCAAAGTGCCCAGATTTCATATTGTTCAAACACACATGTTCTACAAACAATTTGTGCAGTTAACACAATCATTACAGGATCCTGAGGCGACATACATCCTCCTCAGCTTACGAAGATGACAGGATTAAGATATTAAAGTAAAAACAGGCAGAGGAAATCACAAAGGTATTGATTGGGGAAGTGATAAGTGTCCATCAGATCTTCACAATTTATGGTCAGAGATTGCAGTAAAGACAGGCATAAGAAATTATAAAAGTATTAATTTGAGGAACTAATAAATGTCCATGAAATCTTCACAATTTATGTTCTTCTGCCATGGCTTCAGCTGGTCCCTCCGTTCAGGGTCCCTGACTTCTTGCAACAACAACAAAAAACATTTCCCACATCATTAGGCAGAGATAATATGTAAATACCCTGAAGTATACACCCACCACCTACCAATGCCTGATTCAGAAAACTAGAGGACACTTTCCCAAAGAATGCAATTGGCATTGGCTTTGAGAAAAAATGTCCCAATTTTTAAACATGGATGGATTGGAACTTTTGTGCTCTGTAACTGGGTTAAGGTGCCTCGGTGGCACGGAGAGATAGTGCAGTAATAAGAAGAGAAGAATTGGGAGTTAGAATAGTCAGAGTGGTGTGCACAGGAAAAGAATCACGCCCTGGTCTCTTCATCATTTGTGCATTTCTTATGGTGTCCCTTGGTGCAGTAGTTACAATTCCACCCCCAGTTTGTTCTTCAGTGGTGCACTCAGGTGCTCAGCAGTTAACTTAGTTGACCTGCTAGTGGCTAGTGATCAGCCTGGTCTTTTGAATCACCCTGGATTCCAAGTCACCAGTGCTTTGTAATGGAGTTACCTGACTAGACATAAGAGGGACCTCAACCATCATTGGTGTTTCTGGGTGACCCTGGTGGATGGTGGCTGTGTGGCCAGAATTGAATTTTTTTGACAGGCTTCCTGTGGCAGCTCACTATCCTTAAGATATTGACAGTCATCAGCCATTGTTGGTTATATCTGATCATTGGTATGCACCAGCATTTTAAACTTACATAATCTTTTACCTGTGTTGGAATCTGAAAGACCAAGGTGTATAATCAGAGGCTTTTCATAAAGTAATATCCAGTTAGGACTGCAGGTACTTTTTCCTTCTAGTTGCTGGGAATTGAAGGAATAATATATCATAATAATTTCTGCTCAGGTTTTCTTTTTCTCAGTTATAGCTTCTAATGTGGTAGATCTTCTGAACCTATTTTCCCTTTCCTGGCTACCTCAAAAATGACTTTCTGTGTTCACAATCTATAAATCAAAGATTCCCCTAGTCATTAACTGAAAGTTATGGGTACTTGGGAGGAACAAAAAGTTTCCCAGTGCTGGAAGGGTATCCTTCAGCCCTCAATGGAGCAATAAGGCACTCACTGATTCCTTAATAAGTTCCCTGCACCCTAAATCTACTAAGGAAACTGAGGAGTCTATGCAAAAAAAAAAAAAAAAAAAAAAAAAGACCTCTATTTAAAGATGGCATTAATGAATCCCAAAATTATTTTTGGAACTTAGCCTCTTTTGAATATCTCTTTTCCTACAAGAAGAAAGGCTTGGTGCTTGTGGGCAAGGCTTAAATGGGTGGTGAGTTTAGGATGAATCCTGCCATTGCATTGTCATGTGGTCAAAGGTGAGCTCTTTAGACTGTAGGTATCTATGATGACTTTGGCATGGGGTCCATTTTGGTTTCTCAATACTCAAGCAATATGGGCAGAAATCAGGTGTTTTTAAAATGCCCATCTCTTGGCAAAATTCAACCAAAATTTGTTTCATTGAAAAAATTCGAACACATTGAAGGAGAGTCCACCTTGCTGAAAAATGTTCATACATTTTTTCTCAAATATTAAATCCTGAAATAAAAGGTAGTCATAAATCAATCTGTCAGTAGCTTCATGTAGAAACACTAAATAACAACTTTAAAATTGACATCACCTGACACCCAATTCTGTGAGTAGAAAATAATCATAAGCAATAGGATAGGCAAATCCTTTGCCTGCAAACAGATGCATGTTCTAACTTCCCCAGAGAAAGGATCTGGCTGGTTTGTCTCCCCCAACTTTTCCCTCACCCCCTGATCTTCAGGAGATCACCTTATGATCTTCAGTAGCTTATTCTAGTATTTTGGTCAACTAGTTGTCAGAAAGTTCCTCCTTAAGTTTAATCCATGTGTCTTCTATTTTAATTTAAACATTATTTGGGTTTATTTTAGCTGGTAAATAAATATCTGTCTTAGATTTCTTAGCCCGACATAACAAAGTGCAATAGACAGGGTGGCTTAAACAACAGAAAATTACCTTCTCACAGTTCTGGAGGCTGGATGTTCAAGATCAGAGCACCAGTAGGGTTGGTTTCTGGTGAGTGCTGACACAACCTTTTCTCTGTGCAAGCAGGCAGAGATCAGAAGATCAAGCTCTCTGGTGTCTCTTTTCACATGGGCCCACTAATTCCACCAGAGCACAGCGCTACCCCCCTGGCCTCATCTAACCCTAATTACCCTCTAAAGGCCCATCTTTAAATATCACCATATTGGGAGTTAGGGCTTTCACATAGAAATTTACATTTAGTCCATAACAGCATCCTATCTCTATATTTCTTTCCTTTAGGTTTAATAATTCTGAAATTCTAAATATTTCAGAAGACTTACTTTGTATTCCTTGAAAAAAAATTAATTAATGACTCTTCCTTAGTCCTCTGTATTTCTTTCACCTTTTTAAACATGTGATGCTGCACAACAATATTTAACACATATATACACAAATACATATACATGTGCAGGGTCTAGCTAGCATCTAAGAAAAAATGATAAATTTGGATTCATATTTTATTGCTTATATCAAATAACCCCCAGACAAATAAAAAAGGCAATTTAAAAAACTAAACCTTAAAGCCGGGCACGGTGGCTCATGCCTGTAATCCCAGCACTTCGGGAGGCCGAGGCGAGTGAATCGTCTGAGGTCAGGAGTTCGAGACCAGCCTGACCAACATGGTGAAATCCCCTCTCTACTAAAATAAAAAAGTTAGCCAGACGTGATGGTGCATGCCTGTAATCCTAGCTACTTGGGAGCCTGCAGCAGGAGAATCGCTTGAACCCAGGAGGCTGAGGTTTCAGTGAGCCGAGATTGTGCCGTTGCACTCCAACCTGGGCAACAAGAGCAAAACTCTGTCTCAAAAACACAAAACGAAAACAAAACCACAACAACAAAAGCAAAAACCAAATCTTAAAAAGTACTAAGAGAATACGGAAATTTTTCTAAACTGAGAGTTAAGGAGGATTTTAAGCAAAATTAAAAACTCAAATCTGGCAAATGTTACGATAGACAACCCGAAAAGTTAAAATTTACTGCATGACAAAAAAATGCCAGAAATAAAGTAAAATATATATATATATATTCAACGAAAAAGATATTTATCGCATATATTACACACAAAGAGCTGATATTTTTAAAACACAGAGCTTTCACAGATCAGCAAGAACAAAAAACAATCCAATAGAAAAATGGGCAAAAGATGTGAAGAAATACTTTGAAATATATTTTTTGAAACTCAATCTCACTTATTAAAAAATAAAATAAAACTAACAGGGACATCATTTTCAAATATTAGATTATCAAAAACATCTGTTTCAATGTGATAAATGTTGGCAAAAGTATAGAGACATCTATTAGTATATGTTGCTAGTTGAAGCATTCATTAATGTTGCTTCTTGAAGAGTAATATGACAATACTGTATTATCATACTTTAGAAAGCTGGTATTCTTTGACTTGGTGACTCTCTCACAAGAGGTCAACCTGTGGACATGCTCACACACATGGGAAGTCATGAGGCCCAAGAACCGATGCTGGAGCATTGCCTGGAGTGACAAAGACTAGAAATCATTCCATGCTCAACAATATCTACCTGGTTTAGCAGTTAATTGCGTTCAGTGAAATACCATGCAACCTTTTAACGAATGAGAAAGGCCCACTTTTTAAAATGTTTTACAATGTGAAAAGATTTTCTTTTCGTGTTTTACATTAAAAACAGATGCAACAATTACAGCCCTGATGACACTTTCCGTGGAAAAGAATTCCATGCAGGAATACAACCAGCCTGAAACATCCCACACTCCTTGTTTCCAATTAAGCACATCTCAGAGTTATGAGTGTTATTGTCCTTAATTAGCACTTGTTCATTTCCCATCTGCCCAATGGATGAGACTTAATGTATTGATGAATGAATAGTAAATACGCATTCATTATTGTCAAGGGTCTATTTTGTATCCATTATTTTGTATTTTCCACAGAAACCTACATGTGCTGAATGCCCACTGTGTGCCAGCCCTTGCTGGATACATAATGCTAACACTAAAACAGAGACAGGGAAGGCGTCATAAAAGTCCAGTTGGTAGCAATAACTCAGTTTGAACAAAACTTCCCCAATAATTAGGTAATAAATAGGACTTCCTTGGGGAAATATTTTTGTACATCTCAATTTTCAAAGTCGGAAAAAATAATGTAATAATTATTTTAATAGCCAAAATAAATTTTTTTCTTGTGTAATAATAATGGTAATAGTTCTAGGCAGTTGGAAGTTGTGAAACAACAAAACAGAATACTGAATTTTGCTTTGAGGTTCATTATTTGCTCAAATTCTTTTTCTAAGGTTCAAATGGGCTTTTTTTTATTATTTCTTTTTCTTTTTCTTTTATTTTTTCTGAAAAAAGCAGCTAAGCCCAACTAGGTCAAGATGGTTAAAAAAGAAAATCATTTTTAGCCAGTTAGCCAGAAAATTTGTTGAAAGTGAATTTTCTACCATCAAAAAAGTGCTGTGTAATACTGCATTTTTTTTTAAGTACATGGTATTTGGAATTTTATTTCCTGGAACACATTCCCAGTGGAGGAAAGTCCCCATGACTTCTTTTTCACATTGTTCTGTTTTGACTCATCTGCTTTTAAAAGTACTGTCACTCTTACTAATGTAGAAATGTCCAAGTGTGGATTATGTTAATGTGAATTAGAGTAATTCTTGACATTAATTATCAGAGAGCAAATAATGCAAAATAATGATTTAATTAATATGTATTATAAACTGTATTAGCATCCCATTATTTTTATTTAAAAAGTTAAATTTCTAAAAAGAATTAAAGAATAAGTGTGTCTTTTTTTTATAAATGACAAAATTTGCAACCTGGAAAACTCCAAATCGTGTAGTGCTCTGTGGCTGTGCCCTTGGAGATGTGAACATCTAGATATATTTTTCAATAAAAAATGTAATTAGGAGACATCATAAAATCATTATGTATTTGAGCTGACTGGAAGCAATTCTTTGTTCATTTTCTCTCTTGCACTCTGGGATATTAACCTTCAGAATATTTCCCAGCAGACTAAAGTCATTACTTTTATAGAAAAGGCCAATTCAGCTTAGCTGTGCAGTGTGGTTCTATATTTACCACTCAGTAGATGCAGCTCTGGGTGGAGCTGAGATGTTTAAAGGTGAATCAAACACTGTCAAGTCTGGTTAAAGGAGATGCATCACCCAGCACTGTGCTGCTTCAAGGAGCAGCAGCAAAACTCACGTGTCCCACCCTGCACATGGTCACCCAAAATGTCTGGACAGGAAAGGCAAATACAGGGCTGAGGGGAACTACGTGTGAAGCTTCCTGTGGGACAAAAAGACCATGATGCTTTCAGCAGAGGCCAGGTGGCCTGAAAAGGGGTGCAAGTGGACGATGAGATTATGGATGAGGGGTAGTGGAGGGTAGAGTTCAAGAGAAAGGTGGATTGAGACCCCCAGATCATAGACCTGGGACTGTTGGATAGGTACTGGTGTTATTAACCTTGGATGTCTAAAATACACTTGAAAGTACTAAAAGCCTCCAAATATTAGTAAACAAGTCAATGACAAATACAACGAATCACTCCTACACTATAGAATTGCCTCTCTGCCATCAGCCACATCTATACCAATCCTCAGGCATGGAACATTGTCATCATTGTTGTCATCAGTAAATAGATTCAGTGATGCCACTGATGATGTTTGGTTCTGTATCTAAGAATCCTCCTTTGTTCTAGGAAGTGCATGACCCCTGCATACAGCAGCCCCTGACTGACTAAGCTCAAGATGGCATGGCTAGCATCTCTTTAGATGTGCTCATGAGACCTCTCCACCTTTAGGGATAGTCTGGCTCTAGCTCACAGGTGTACTAAGGTATGTTTTCAAGGCTGTACCAGGCTGATGATCCTCCCTTCAGTGCACACCTTCATTCAATGGCTTTCAGCCCCAGGCTGGTCAGAATCATTTCACAATTGGAGAAGACCAGGGGCCCAAGGCTATAGCCCCCTCAACAGACTGTGGAGGAGCAAAGGTCAGGGAGCCACAGGCAACTTTACCCTATTGCCTCTATAGAACCACTAAAGATCTCTATAGGACTCTGAGTTTAATTAAAAATAGGGGTTGTGAAAAGGGAATTATATATATCATCAGAAGAGAACATTATAAACTATGAGTCTCAAATGATTGTTCCCTTAATTCAATGAAAAAGCCCCGATAGAAGTTAAATTGCATCTGGAGGACCCTGCGTCCTGGCTGTGTGTCAGGCTCTGCCCACTGCTGTTGTTTCTGCCTCTAGGATGGGACAGTTCCCACTAGACCCGCAAGAGCTGCATTACCTCACCTAGCAGGTGGTACAAGGACACAGAAATCCCCAGCAGAATCTTTCCCCTTGTAGTCAGTTCAATTGTGTCCCCTAAAATGATATTTCCAAGTCCTAATACACAGGCAGAGATTGGATTGATGTGGCCACAAGCCAAGGAATGCCAGGAGCTACCAGACCTGGAAGAGCCCAGGAGGTTTTCTTCCCTAGAGCCTCTGGAGGGAGTGAGGCCCTGCTGGCAACTTGATTTTGAATTTCTGACATCCAGAACAGTAAGAAAATAAATTTCTGTTGTTTTAAGCCATGAATTTCATGGCAATTTGTTGTGGCAGCCCCAGAAAACTTGGAAAACACAAGCTTGTGTTTTTTAGTCTAGGATAGTTTAACATCATGGCAGGGAGAAAAGAAAAGTGGGCAGAAATTAGTGGAAGGGGCTGAGCCTCAGAAGAACACCAGAGGACACACCATGTAATGACAAATTTAGTCTTATGTCAAGTACTTTGGGGCTGAGCATGAAACATCATTTTTCATATACATTGAACTGAATAAAATTGGACTGAATTGCCACTGAATCAAAGACCACTCAACAATAACAAGCAAAGGAGGAGAAGATTCCTTATTCAATAAATAATACTGGAATAATTGGCTAGCCACATGCAGAAAAATGGAGCTGGACACCTATCTTTCACCATATACAAAAATCAACTCAAGATGGATTAAATGTAAAACCCAAAACTGCAAAAATCCTAGAAGGAAACCTGGAAATACCATTCTGGATATTAGCCTTGGCAAAGAACTTATGACTAAGTTGCCAAAAGCAATTGCAACAAAAACAAAAACCAACAAGGGGGATGTTAATTCAACTAAAATTTTCTGCACAGCAAAATAAACTGTCAACAGTTTAAACAGACAACCTACAGAATGGGAGAAAATATTTGCAAATTATGCCTTGATAAAGATCCAATATCCAGAATCTATAATGAATGCAAACAATTCAATAAGCAAAAATACAAGTAACCCTATTAAAAATAGGCAAAAGACATGAACAGACACTTCTCAAAAGAAGACATACATATGGCCAACAAACATATGAAAACATGTGCAACATCACATCACTAATTAGAAAAATGTGAATCAAAACCACAATGAGATACCATCTCACACCAGTCGGAATGGCTATTATTGAAAAAGATGAAAAATAACAGTGTCAGTGAGGTTACAGAGAAAATAAAATGCTTATACACTTTGAAGAAAATGTAAATTAGTTCAGCTACTGTGAAATGCAGTTTGGAGATTTCTCAAAGAATTTAAAACCGAGCTACCATTTGACTCAGCAATCCCATTATTGGGTAGATACACAAAGGAAAATAAATCATTCTACAAAAAATACACACACACCAGTATGTTCATCACAGCATCATTCACAATAGCAAAGACATGAAGTCAACCTAGATGCCCATCAACAGTGGACTGGATAAAGAAAATGTGGTACATATACACTATGGCATACTATGCAACCAGAAAAAGAAGAAAATCATATCCTTTGCAGCAATGTGGATGCAGCTGGAAGCCATAATCCTAAGCAAATTAATGCTGGAACAGAAAACCAAATACTTATAAGTGGGAGCTAAACATTGAGTACACATGGGCATACAGATGGGAACGATAGACACTGAGCACTGGGAACTGCTAGAAAGGTGGGGTGGGAGGAGAAGTCTGAGGGTTGAAAAACCACCTTATTCGGTACCATGCTTACTACCTGGGTGATGGGATCATTCATATACCAAACATTAGTGGCAAACAATTTACCTGTGTATCAAATCTGCATGTGCCCTTCAAAACTTAAAAGCTGTAAAAAAAACTGTTCACTTACATATCCCAAAGATAAATCCTGAAAGAGGGTGGGGTCTATTTCAACATAGAGGAAGAAAACCCTTTCCCCAGAGGCAGGCAAACCTACTGAACTCATTTTGCAGATAAGAAAGTTGGACATTGAGAGTGACTTGGTCCAAGACACACTGTGCTACGAAACAGCAGTGATTCAGTCAACCTGTTCCCTTAGATGGGGACTCTTATGAGTTGGATTGAGTCCCCCAAAACAGATATGTTGAAGTCCCAAAGCCCCACAACCTGCGAACGTGATCTTGTTTGGAAATAAATAGGGTCTCTGCAGATGTAATCAAGTAAACATGAGGCTATTAAAATGGGCCCTCATCCAACATGATCAGTGTCCTTATAAGAGGAGGTCAGAACACAGACATACAGAGGAGAAGGTCTTCTGAAGACAGGCACAGAGTGAAGATGGCCACAGGATAATGGAGGCAGAAATGGAGGTGACACTACCCCAACCCAAAGAACACCTGGCTCATGCAGAAACTGGAAGAAGTGGGGAGGGATCCTCCACTAGAGTCTTTGGAGCAAGCAGAGCCCTGCCAGCACCTTGACATTGGAATTCTGGCCTCCAGAACTGAGACAATAAATTTCTGATGTTCTATGCCACTCAGGTTGTGATACTTTGTTACAGAAGCCCTAGAAAACAATCATAGAAATCTAGTGAAATTACTAATTTTTATCCTATTTGTATTTATATTTTTTATTGTGAAATATATTTAGAAAAATAATAGACCACTAAGTAATGAAGCAAGCACCCTTGTAATCATCTCCCAGGTCCAGAAATACACAATTTTCCAGGACCTCAGAAGCCTCAGAAGCTCCATGCATGGATAAAACTATTCCATATTTTACAGTGATCACTTTCTTGCTTTTTGTTTTGAGACGTGTATATATAAGACATGGTATCTTTTGCACTTGGCTTCCTTTGCTCACTACTACATTGATGAGATTCATCCACACTGTTGCATGGAACTCACCAGTAGACAAAGTTCTCTCACTTCTTCCTTCTTTAAGAGGCCTTGACTACTGTTGGCTTTCTTTCAAAAAATTAGAATTAGCTTGCTAAGTTCCATTTAAAAACAGCTGTTGGGATTTTTATTCCATTTCATTGACTCTATAGATAATAATGAGGAGAACTGCATCCTTTGAAACAAATATTCTAATATAGAAACTTCTAATATTCTATTAGAATATTCTAATATAGAAATCACCTATTGATCTGTTTACTTCTTGGTTCTTTCTCGAACATATTTCACAGATTACTGGGTAGAATTACTGTGCCTACTTTATTAGAATTATTATTAAGTACAATCATTCCTTGGTATCCATGGGGGATGGGTTTCAGGGCCCACCTCCCACTCACAGACACCAAAATCCACAGGTGCTCAAGTCCCTTATATTAAATGTGCTGTATTTCCATATAGCCTATGCACACCCTCCCATACGCTGGATATCATCTCCAGATTGCTTATAATACCTAATACAATGCCTACACATCACTTTGTTCTCATGGATTCAAGGTAGTACTCAGCACGTGGCAAATTCAAGTTTTGCTTTTTGGAACTTTGTGGAATACTTTTTTGAATATTTTAATATTTTGATCCACAGCTGGTTGAATCCACAGATGCAGAACCCATGGACACAAAGCTGACTGTACTTGCTGTTTTCATGATTTTATATATTTTTTAATTTCATGTTTTGCTGGTTTCTTATATATGGAAAGAATTTATTTTTTTAATTGACCATGTCTTAATATCAGCCAAACATGTTAAACACACTTATTAACTCTAATAATTTGACTAGATTCTGTTATATTTTCTGCATATTTATATCATTTACCAGTATTTACTTTTTTTTCTTCCTTTCTAAAGATTACACGTTGTTTGTTATTTTCTTCACTGCACAGGCTAGGACCTCTAGTACGATTCTAACTAGAAGTGGTAAAGTGAGGATTCTTGTCTTGGTCTTAATCACAGAAAGAAATATTCCAACATTTTGCTATTTTGGTGATATTTTCGTTTAAGTAAACCATGTTTACTATAGTTTTTAAAAATATATCTTTATAAGTTTAAGGAAATTCCTATTACTGGCACATAAAGTTTTTTTTTAAATAGCAAACACTCATTATTATGTACCATATTTCCTGCATCCATTGAGATGATCATACTATTTTATTATGTCTTCAACTTTATTCATGTGCTGAATTAGAATACTGATTTTAAAATGACCATCAATTTTGCATTTGTTAAATAAATCCAGTTGATGGTGATATACGGTCATCTATATTTTAATGGAAAAGTCAGACATTTTCAGGAGTGCTTCCGTCTTCAAGGGAGCACATCTTTCTCACCACATGAGTTACAGTACCAGAAAAACATTAAAGGAGTTACTTATCCTGGGCAAAAGCAAAACCAGTGTGTGAAGAGTCTTGTGAAGAAGGAAATGATAAAGTAGTGATGACGATTCTCATGACGATAGGGTGAGGGTGAGGAAAAAAAAGAAGGTAAGAAAATGAGCTCATGTTGAAGAAAATGAAGAGGAGTGTGAGGAGGAAATGAGACACCTGTGGAGAGAAGGGTGGGGACAGTGATCGGGCAAGTGAGTGACAATTAAGCAGAGATGCAGGTTTGGATCCCAAAAAGAAGTGGAGCATGAAGACTAAAAAACTGTCCACTTGAATTACATAATTTCTGGCTTCCCCAGAGTTCCTGGAGGAAGCTGGTCTCTAAAAGTTTGTCAAGGGTCAACCTTTAAAAAACTTCCCAAAGTCAGGCTGTTCTTGCCCCTTGCACACCGAAGGCTGAACTGTGTAAATAATGGTCCATTTGGCTGTTCGCATACTCCACATGGTGGATAGAAAACATGTATACATATAGGTGAACATGGCCAGCCCTCCAAACGCAATTTCTAATCTAAACTAGTAAGTATATGCATATCTTATCAAGTAGTTTCATTTTTAATAAATATCCCATGTCTGTTCATCATTGCCATAATGAAATAGGCGATATCATATTATGATTGTGGGAATATAAATTATTATAACAGTTTTGGGAAACAAGTAAGCATCATTTACCAAGACCCCTCCCATTTTTCTTTCCTCTTTCCTCATTAGTGCTAGCCATAGGTAATTATATTAAGGAAATGATCCTTTAGAGATGTGCACAGAGACTTGTATTCAAAGATGTTCATCAAATTATTACAGATAGAAAAAAATTGCCAAAAGCAACTTAATTATACAAAAGAGTTGATTGGTGAAGTCAATGGTATGGGTGACCTATTCGTTTTTGCTGCATAACAAACAATTCCAAAGTTTAGTGGCTTAAAACAATAACCATTTATTCTGCAGTTTGATAATTTGGGTTGGGCTCTGCAGGGCAGTTACTCTGGCATCCTCTGAATTTGGCTCTCTTGGCAGCTTTGCTTGTCATATCTGATGCATCACTGGGAAGAATGGGAGGTCTTGGACTTCTCTCCACATGGTCTTCATCCTCCAACAGGTTAGTTCGGCACCAACATGTGAGTGTGGAAATGTGCAAAGGCTCTGTAGGCCCAACCTCAAAACTCACAAAATATAATTCCAGCCACATTTTATCAGACAAAACATTTCACAATCCAGCCCAGATTCAAGAGTGAGAGAATAGACTTCATCATGAGAGGTGCCCATTTTTGCCTTCTACCACAGGAACATTCTCCATCATGGTTTTTGGATCCCAACAACTAAAATACTCTGAAATCATAAAACATAGTGTCCGTACAGTCACATTATGAAAAAGATTTTGGCAATGTTAAATGAAAAAAACAGGTCAAGTGATAGATGTATTAATTAGCTTGTTTTCATCATTGCACAATGTATATATGTATCAAAACACAACATTATACCCCATAAATATACACAATTACTATTTATGGATTAAAAATAAAAATTTTAAAAAATGGATGCAAATTTGAATATACAACATAATAAAAAGTGTATTAAGT
Source organism: Macaca fascicularis (assembly GCF_037993035.2). Classification (NCBI taxonomy): domain Eukaryota; kingdom Metazoa; phylum Chordata; class Mammalia; order Primates; family Cercopithecidae; genus Macaca; species Macaca fascicularis. The sequence continues at coordinate 7,465,483 of NC_088380.1, read as the reverse complement.
ATAAGAACTTGCTATAAATATAGGAAATAATATAGTTGAAAGTTAACAGTGATTGTATTTTGGTGGCAGAATTATGGAAAATGTTTCTGTTCCTTTTTTACATTCTGTACTGTAGGAGTACTGCTATACATGTGAACACTTGTTTCTGTATATGTGTGTGCAGTATTATACACTATCTTGCACTATCTCTAAGTGGATAGACACGTATTTTGTGGCAGAGTAGGGGTAGGGTGGTGACATTTTCAAAATGCATTACAGCTCAGCTGCCTCACTATTTACAAAAGCAGTTGTGTGCTCCTAATAGGGAAGGGAAAAACACTAAATCCACCTAACTGCTTTCAAATAGTGTGTCAGAAAACCTTTAAAAAAAAGTTACAAGCATCATTAAAAGAGCACATATAATTAAAACGTAAAGAGGAAAACTGAGAACAGCAGGGACCCGATGCAAGCAGCATGGATGCTTTTCCAGTGGAGCTAATGTTCTAAATATATGTGCGGTTGAATTCTTCCTCCGGGAACACAGAGCCGCAAATAAGAGCCCACGATACCCAATAACACCGTAACGGGCCAAAAGAAGAGCAGAGAGCACGACGTAACGTCTGGGAGGTGAAAACCCAAAAGAGGTACCGTAACAGCTGCTCACTCAAGCTCTAAAGGCCTAAATCACAGACAGAGCCGAATGTTGGAAAAACAGATTATCTGTGGAAGAGCAGTCCTCCAACCAGTCCCGATGTTTATAATGAAAATGGTCAAACTAAATGTCTTTTAGACAGAAGAAAAGCCAGAAGCCCATCATGAATTAATTACTAATTAAGTAAGTAAGTAAGTAAAGAATTGTCTTCTCACTGTGTCCTCACATAGCAGAAGGAACAAGGAAGTCTCTGGGCCTCTTTCATGAGGACACTTACCTCATTCCTGAGGGCTGCACCCTCACACCCTAATCACCTCCCAAAGGCCCCACCTCCTAATGCCATCACATTGAAGGTTAAGATTTCAACATATAAATTTGTGGGGAGGCACCAACATTCCGTCTATAGCAGAATAGATCATGAAGACGGAGCCAACATACTTAGCTGAAAGACTTAAAATGTGGGGTGTCAAAATACTGAGCCAAAACTTTTGGCCTAAGCAACTGAAGTCCCCTTTCATTGAGATAAGCAATAGTAGCTTCTTGGGAGGAAATCAAATTATTTTAAAGGCATGTTAAGTTTGAGATGTGTCATAGACATCCAAGCTGAGATCACAGGTCAGCTGTTGGATCTACAAGCCCAAAGTTCAGACAACAAGGTAGGAGCTGGAGATAAAAATTTGGAAACCATAATTATATAAATGGGGTTGAATGAGACCACCTGAGGAATAGATGTATAGAGAGTAAATCATGAATCACATGGAGATAAATCTTGTTCACAGAGAGAAAACTAGTATTATAAATGTCACTTCTCTCTAAACTTACCTATAAATTTGATGTTACTCCAATCAAAATCCCAAAGGAATTTCTATGGACCCTAAGCCACTAATTCTGAAAAGTATATGCTGGTGAGCTCGCAGAGAAAGGGAATACATATACACTGCAGGTGGGAATGTAAATTAGCTCAGCTATTGTGAAAAACTGTTTTCTGATGTCTCAAAGAACTTAAAACAGAAGTGTCATTTGACCCAGCAACCCCATTATTGGGTGAATTCCCAAAGGAATACAAATCATTCTACTATAAAGACACATGCATCATACATTCATTGGAGCACTATTCACTATAGGAAAGACATGGACCCAAACCCAAATGCAAGGGAACAACACACACTGGGGCCTACTTAAGGGTAGAGGGTAGGAAGAGGGCGAAGACTGAAAAACTACCTATTGGACACTGCTTATTACCTGGGTGATGAAATAATCTGTAGGTCAAACCCCTATGACACTCAATTTACCTGTATAACAAACCTGCACATGTACCCCTGAACCTAAAATAGAAGTTTTTAAAAAGTATATCCACCTATTTCAAGAGGCTTTGGCTTCAAGTAACAGATAATCCAAAGTAGTTTAGGGGAAAAGACTATCTTCTGGATCATTTACCTGAAAGTTCAGTGACGGAACTACGTTAGATTGATTTGTTTCATCAGGTCAGGATTCATTTTACTTTGAGTTGCTGGGCTGTATTTTCCTCTAAACACTGTCTTCACCCTCAGGCTGGTTTCTCTGAGTGCAAAACTGATGTTGCTGTCCTAGCTTCATGGCATATTGTGAATACAGTCCTGAGAAAGAAAGAACACCTCTTATGGGTCCTCTAGAGATTCCCTCCTAAAGACAGGGACTCTCCCCCTGGAGCTCCTCCCAGGAAACCTGCTTGTGCTCATTCTTGGCCTGCCCAGGGTGACGCACCCATGAATTACCCAATCCTGGGACACAATCAATATCATGTGGGTGCTCCAATCAGTTCCTGGAGCGAGACTGCTTCAACCTGTCCTGAGCAACACGGGTCACCTGGCAGAGGCGAGGCCACTGAATGAAAATTGGCATATACTTGGGGGAGTAAAGAGGGCAATGGGTACTGAGTGGGAAACCAATAATTATATTACTGCCTCACAGAAAAAAAATGCATGCAAAGAGCAAATAAATGTTTAGAAAGAAAGACAAGAGAGATTTACATTCCTAAATAACAAAACAACCTATAAAACTATAGTCATAAAAATGTTGTCTCTTGCTATAGGATTGGACAGAGACATCAGTGAAAGATAGCAGAGCCCCATACAGACCCCGATACAGTGGACAAGTTTAGTACATGACGGACAAGGCATCTGAAACCAGTAGATAACAAATGGACCATTCAGTGAATGGCATCATCTGATCATCTGTCCATTCGGGAGAAAATCAAGGTAGTGCCCAGCTTCCCAAAAGACACAAAAATAAACTCCAAATACAAATAAAGGGTTTAGGATAAAAGATGTGTCTTAATTCAAACAGAAATGAGGAAGTATGCTTACAATGTTTTGGTGAGGAAAAGCATTTCTAAGTAAGTCACAAAGCCCAGCAAGCGTAAAAGAAAAGGCTGCCTAATTTAAGATATGAAAATTGAAAAAAAAATTGGATGACAAAGATGACATTCCAGATTTAAGAGATACCTTTGGAAAAAAATATTGGCACTTATGGGAAGATAAGTTATTAGTTATTTAACTGATATTCAAAATACAGAAAGAGCATCTATGTACTTTTAAATCAAAGGCCTTCAAACTAAGAGAAGTCCCTGCTCATAGCTGACCTTTTCTGGGGGGCTTTGGAGAATGTCCACAGTTGATAGAAGCTCCTCAGAAATCCCCCAGAAAATGCCTGACAGAGAGAGCAGGCAAAGGACCAGACTGCCTCAAAGAGGACCACTCTGTGGTGTCACTCAGAACCTCCCGCCTACGAACCAGGCCCGGTTGTGGCTGAACACCCCCTGTCGCTTCACCTTGCTCAGCTCTTTCCCTTCCCTGTCCCGCTATTCTCCTTTGCTCACTGAAGAGCCAGCTCTCAATAATTCCATGCACCTGCATCCCGTGGCTTCCATCCTCAGAACCTCCCTGCCCCTACTGCCTTCTGTATCCTTCCTCCTTCAGATAAAAGTCACTCCAAAGGGCATCCCCCTGACCCTCCAGACTAACACAGCTCCCTCCGTTATGAGCTCCGTAGCTTCCTGAATCTTTGAGGTGAGACACTAGCAGGAAAAGGTGAGCAGGGGGCCGCAGAAAATAATGCTGCATGCCAGCAGCTCCCTTCAGAGGGGAGGCAGGGAGGCCAGGGGTTGGGGCAGCAGAGGCATCGGAGAAAGTCCATTTCTTTCTTTATGTCTATATATCTATATAGACACACACACATACATGCACACATACACATATATACATACACACACATATACTCACATACATGTTTATATATACTTAACTCAAGCACTTCAAAACTGATTCAAAAATGTCACTGCTTTAAAATATAATGTATTGTTGCTTGTTTATTTCAGTTAAGACTATGTTGCTTCTATAAGATACAAAAATCTTTTACAGAGCCTTGGCTTAATCATTGAATGTGTTTGAATTAAAAAGGAAATGTCAGATACTGCATGTTTGCACTTAGAGGTGGAAGCTACATAATGTGCATGCATGGACCTAGATTGTGAACGAAGCATGGGAAGGTCGAGGGAGGATGAGGGCTGAGAAATCACTCAATGGGTACAGTGAACACTGTTCGTGTGATGGCTACACTAAAAGCCCAGACTTTGCCACTATGCAATGTATCCATATAACAGAACCGCACTTGTACCAATTAAATTTATGCAACTTCTAAAAAAGAATAAAAAGGAAATACACTTAAACATGCGAGAAGAAAATCTCCAACCCTCACGTCACAGGTAAAAGCTAAGATCTGGTAAAATTTACATTAAATGTAAATATCACTTAGCCCTGGATCCCAAGCCCACTGTCCCCAGACTAGAAAGGGAGGAGGCTTCTGAGTCTGGATCCCAGGTATCTGCAAGTGGCTGAGGTAGGATTCACCCCCACTGCCAGGGCACAGGGAAAGGAGAAACCATATGAAAGACAGGCCCTTTCTCTTCTGGGTCCTTTGGGCTTCTTGGGCCTAAATGTTCACTGATGGATGAATGGATAAAGAAAATGTGGCATGTGTATGTAATGGAATATTACTCAGCCTTAAAAAAGAAGGAAATGCTGACACATGCTTCAGCATAGGTGAACTCTGAGGACATTATGCTCAGTGAAATAATCCAACCACAGGGGGATGAATACTGCAAGAGCCCACTGATATATCTAAAATAGTCAAGCACATAGAAGCAGAGAGTAGAATGGTGGGTTCCAGGGGCTGGCAGGAAGGGAAAATGGGGAGTTGCTTATCAATAAGCATGAAGTTTCAGCTAAGCAAGGTATGTCCTAGAGGTCTGCTATATATCATCATTCTTATAGTTAACAATACTGTGACCTGAAAAATTCATTAAGAGAATAGATCTCATGTCAAGGTTCTTACCACAATACAATACAACACAACACAACACAACACAACACAATACAATACAATACAATACAATACAATACAATACAATACAATACAACACAACACAGTACAGTACAGTACAATACAATACAATGCAAATTTTAAAACAGGTTTTTCCTGCACTAATGAATCCCTCCTACATCATTGACTTAGAAAATCATCACAAGCACAGAATCCAAAACTTTTTATAACAAATATGTGTATTTTACCTAAGTTTAGGTTGTTTAGTGTGTGTGTGTGTGTCCCATGTGTGAAATTACATTGAACAGTTTTTAAATTTTCCTCTCTTCATTCCCATTTTCTTTCCTCCCTCCTTTCCTTTCTTTTCTATCAATAAAAATATACAAAGCCTATACTTTACACTAGTCACTGTTCTACGCCCAAGGAGTGCCACAGTGATCAAAACACACAGCAATCTCTGCTCTATGACTCTTGCAGTCAGGCAAATAAATGAAACATGGAAGAGGTCAGTGGGCCACAAGTGCTATGTGGGCACAAAAGTCTAGGGAGGGAGCTTTAGCTTATACAGGTGAATATGGAAGGATTATTGCTTGTGCATGGTACAAAGAAAACTCCAACATTTAATTTGTAATATTGTCAAAGTTGGGCCAGCTCTGTACATATGATTGCTGGTGTCTTAATTCACACCTGAACTGGATAAAAAGAAAGGTACTAATGGAAGTTCCCTTAGTAATATCTCCTCATGATAACATCTCTCCTGAAATGATAAAAGAGTAACAAAAAGGCTCAGGAAGTAGAGAGAAAAATGGCAAAAACACCGAGAAAGATTGCCATCCAAATGAGTAAAGTCAAGTAAACTCCTCAATTCATTTCTGAGAGCAGACTAGATTGAAATCCAACTGTAGTGAGTAGAAACCATTCAACTACTAAATCAGTTTTTTTAAAAAAACAGTCAAATGGACAAATAACAGAAAGTATGACAGGAGTGGTGGAAAAAAATATAATGAGTCCTTTGGAAAATAGATCTAATAGCAAAGAGAGAGAGATTCCCCATTGTGAGAAGTCACCCTCATTCTTACAGAACTTTCCTTGGGCACTTCACTGGGTCACTAGATCTTAGTGACAGGAAGATGCTATTAGAATGAACAAGAAAAAAACATAAGCTTAGGGACTGCTCGTGTCTCACACGGATAGCCCATTGGACCAAATTTTTTCATCTCTTGAATGAGACTCTCTTGACATACAAAGGCCGAGTTTTCATGTACTTAGTAACTTTTTCTCCTGCAGTTGTGAATTCGCCCTCTCCACATCATCAGTTAACCTTAGTTGTCTTACACAGTTGGAAGGATGTTGCCATGGATTTGAATTATTCATTAAATTATCACAAACATGGGAGTGATTGTTTTAAAACAAATTGCTTGAATTGAAGGGAATTCTCCTGAACTTAAAGTCTCAAAATACCTGCATAATTTCCCACAAAGGAAATCTCCAAATCTCCAAAACAGAAGGAAGCTAGCAGGCAAAATATCATAGGCAGGAGGGAAGTTAACTGCTTAAAAAATGTTATGGAAATTATATTGCATACACATTGCTGTGGAACTGTGAAACACTTTTCAGACTACCAAAGACAAAAAGAGACTATACACAAATACATACATATATATCAGATATATTATATGATATATATAATTACTAACAACTGTGAATTGCAGAGATTCAAAACAAAACCAGTAAAATGATTAAAATGCATTTTAAAGATAAACATTTCCATTAAGATTCCAATTAATAATTTTTAGACAATGTTTACAGACTTTATTTTTTAAAGCATCTTCATTTTCACAATAAAGTTCAGAGAAAGGTACAGAGACTTCCCACAGACTCTTGGCTTCCGTACATGCATGGCTTCTCCCATTATCAACGTCCCCCACCGGAGTGACACATTTGTTACAATGGGTGAACCTACATTGACACATTATTATCTTCTAGTGCCCACGGTTTACATTAGTATTCATTCTTGGTGTTGTACCTTCTATGAGTTTGGATAAAACTATAATGACATGTATCTGTCATTATGATATCATACAGAATGGTTTCACTGCCCTAAAAGTCCTGTGTGCTTTGCGTAGCAATCCCTCCCTCCCCACTAACTCATGGCACCACTGACCTTTTTACCATCTCCGTCTCCGTAGTTTTGCCTTTTCCAGAGGATGATGTAGTTGGGTGTCAGTCTATTCAAGCTTCTGTAACAAAATGTCAAACACTAGCTGACTTATAAACAACGGAAATTTATTTCTCAGAGTTCTGGAGGCTGGGAAGTCCAAGATCAAGAAACCCACAGACTGGTGTCTGGTGTGGAACTACATTCTCATAGGTATCTGTCTTATTCTGACCTCATATGGCAAAAGAGTGTGGGGTCCACTCAGGTCTCTTTTATAAAGGCACTGATTGCATTTATGGGGACTCTACCCTCATCACCTAATCACTTCCCAAAGGCCCCCACCTCCTAATATGGGGGTTAGAATTTCAACATATTAATTTCAGATCACAGCAAGTTGGAATCATACACGTAGCCTTTTCTGATTGCTGCTTTCACTAGTAATATGCATTTAAGTTTCTTCTATGTCTTTTCATGGCTTGATAGCTCATTTATTTTCAGCACTTAATATTCTTTTGTCTGAATGTATCAAAATTTATTAATCAATTAACCTACTGAAGGGCATCTTGGGTGCTTCCAAGTTTTGGCAATAATGAATGAAGCTCCTGGAACCATCTGTGTGCAGTTTACGTGAAAATACAATGTATTCTCTTTGGGATATGGCCATTTTCCAAAATAAAAATGATAGAAACTGACCATTCCCACTGGGCTGTTAATGAGCTAATGTATGTCTGTGTGTTAAACTCAGAGCCTGGTTTATGTGGGTGGTGAAGAAATGTTACTTTAAGGTGAAGAGTTATCTTTCAGCCCTTTGTTAAGAAATACCAAGAGGCATCGCCTTCCTTAGGGTCAGCGTCTCTGAGCAGTTGGGCATTCCTACACATGTCTTCATATCCTCCCATATCTTCCTCGCCATTTCCTTTATCCTCACTTCCCTGCTCTTACACCTTCCAAATAAAATATCAGCACTGTATTTTTTTGTTTCGGGTTTTGTCTTTCTAAAGGAAACTGAAACACCATATGTACCAGACTAGCATCTGACAAGCATGGCCACAGGCATGAAGAAAAGTTCCAGTAGCATCTGGATGTTGAAAGACAAATTGAGTAGGATTTGCCCTGGTCATTATCTGGCCTGGATTTTTTAAAAAATAACTCATGGGCAAGAGAATTGGATGTTTAATATGAAGGCAATATGGTATATTATTTACAAACTATAGCATAAAGTCACAATTACATAGGTATTGCTGCAAATAGATAAGTGAATGCCATTTATTAAAGATTCAGGTACCCAGGTTGGGTGATAAATAGCATAATGTAAAGTAGAGCCCAGTTGGGGATTTTTCTTGCCTGAATGAGTTACACATCACAGTAGAAACGTCTAGGAAACATAAAACCAGGCAATGTAAATCACTCCCATCCTAAATTCAGTACACTGAACCTGTCAGTACTAGGCTGGCACAGTAAATCACCTGGATTTGTGATATAAACTATCAGCGGTCTGTTGACAAATGGCTCTAAAGATCTTTTGTCTTTCTTAGCAAAAGAGAAATATGAGTCTATTGTCTTTGGCATAATAGTCTGATTTTTAGAATTCTACAGAGAAACTCTTTTAGAGAAAAGGAAAGCTGTTGTGTAGGTCAAAAATTATTCTCACGAGATGATGAACTAGCAGCGAGCTGCAGCCTCAGAGGGAACTAAGTCTTACTTTTCAAAAATGTGACAGTGAAATCAAGCATGATCAGGAAGCTGATGACATCAAGTTTTTTACAAAACCCAGAAAAAGATTTTAATCACTTATTTATTAAACTTTCATTTCTACTGTCTACCCACTGTCCCCATTTACATTCTGAGAGAAATAAATACAAAATTAGACATCATTTCTTTCCAAGTTAAAAAATAATAAACCAATAAAAATTGCCACGCAGTTCAAGTATAGTTTTAGCAACTGGTTCACTACATTTATGTATAGACTGCTAATATATTCCACCAGAAAAAAAAAAATGTCACAAACAATTGCAGCCACGCTTTCTGCTGAAATGCAGAATGAATCATACGAATCTGTTACATTGCCCTTTTTAAAAATCAAGGTTATCCTACACAGAAACTTCTGTTGGAAGAGAAGAGAATGACTTCTTGGTCATTTTACATGTGTCCATAAAGAAGAGAAAAGTGTCAGAAAATTTTCTCTAAATTAACCGAAAGAATGATTCAGACACTAGAAGGCCTTAAATTATGTCTACAGGAGTCTCTGCTTTAAGTTCACACTTTTTGAAATGCCTCGCATTATTTTCCAAGTTCTTTCACGTTTGCTGTGTCTTTGAAGTTGAGGAATTTGGAGGGAATAGGCGATAAGGTAAACTTTTTAATTATTCCCTTGATTTTATTGATATTCTGAAGATCCATTTCACAATATTTGATTTGAAAAGACCTATTCCAAAACTCTCGGTCAAAAGTAGCAACATGATTCAAGGGTGATGTTAAGAAATACAGACCTTGGAGAGATTTTCTGGTCTAAGATTTTGAAATTCTCTACTGCGTTATTTTTATGTCAGTTAAGATCTTTCCAGAGTAAGAAAGGTCCAGATTATAACTGGGCATCCTAATTTTTCTTTCTTTCTATTCTTTCTATTTCTTTCTTTCTTTCTATACCAGAGAGAAAAATTTACTTTTCTCTTATAAATCATTCTACTATAAAGACACATGCACATGTATGTTTATTGCAGCACTATTCACAATAGCAAAGACTTGGAACCAACCTGAATGCCCATCATTTTTCAAAATTTTGATCTGTTATTCATAGCTTACTTCCTCTGTGAGGGTTAGCTGTATTCTTCCACAAGCACCGGCACCATCTTTTATCTTTTATTATCTTAAAACATTTGTGACAGGCAAGGGTCAAAAAGAAGCCAAGACATAGGACATAGTGTCAGACAAAACTACCAATAATATATTGTTGGTCTTGTTTTTCTTGAGTGTAGCATTTTTACTTTGCACTTAAATCTTAAGATTTAAGCAAACTTAAATCTTAAAAAAACTGCTTTTGTAACATTTGTAATAAAATTCTGCTGGACAGAATTTGAGTTCAGTGACTACAGAATCTCTAATTCATGTAAATGATGTTTCACTAAGTGACAGCCATGAAAAATCAGTGCAATTGAGTTAAAAAGTGTGGAGAGGGCTTGTGACAGCAATGATTCAGGCTAACTGACTTATCAATCACCCACTTATCAATATCCTGGTTTCTATCCTGCTGCTGTTTTCAACCCACTATGAACGGAAGAACCCGTAAGGATGACTATTTCTATACTTTAGATCTAATTTCCCTAGAGGAAGGGTCCCCAACCCCAGGCCACAGACCAACTGCAGTCTGGTCTGTTAGGAACCAGTCAGCACAGCAGGAGTGCAGCATTTTAGCTGCTGGCAAGTGAGCAAAGCTTCAACTGTATTTATAGCCACTCTCTATCATTCACATTATCACCTGAACTCTGCCTCCTGTCAGATCAGCGGCAGCATTAGATTCTCATAGGAGCGCAAATCCTATTGTGAACTGTGCGTGCGAGGGATCTAGGTTGCATGCTCCTTATGAGAATCTAATGCCTGATGATCTGTCACTGCCTCCCATCAGCCCCAGAGGGGACCATCTAGTTGCAGGAAAACAAGCTCAGGGGTCTCACCAATTCTACATTATGCTGAGTCGTATAATTATTTCACTATATACAATGCAATAATAATAGAAATAAAGTGCACAATAAATGTAATGCACTTGAACCATCTCAACCATTCCCCCACCCTACCAGTCCATGGAAAAATTGTCTTCAATGAAACTACTCCCTGGTGCCAAAAAGGTTGGGGACTGCTGCTCTAGAGGTCAAAAGACATGATGCATTTAGTTACCATATACTGCAGGGTTAAAATTAACAAAGAATATAATCAATGACTGAGTTTGCTGCAAAGTGGTTTCCAAACTCTTTCAGTACTTTAAATAAAATACTAAGACTCTGTTTTCAGTGATCCATAGATGTAATATTTTAACCATTATTAGCGTTTACCTTTTTAAAGTAGTTGCTAAAGTGCCTGCTTATAAAACAGAAAAAATAAAATATACATATAAAAGTAGCATAGTTGTCCAGGTGTGGTGGCTCACACCTGTAATCCCAGCACTTTAGGAGGCCGAGGCGGGTGGATCACAAGGTCAGGAGATCCAGACCATCCTAGCTAACACAGTGAAACCCCATTTCTACTAAAAATACAAAAAAATAGCCAGGCATGGTGGCGGGCGCATGTAGTCCCAGCTACTGTGGAGGCTGAGACAGGAGAATGGTGTGAACCCGGGAGGTGGAGCTTACAGTGAGCCCAGATTGCGCCACTGCACTGCAGCCTGGGAGACAGAGCGAGACTCTGTCTCAAAAAAAAAAAAAAAAAAGTAGCATAGTTGAGGTATTATAATGTTACCCTATTAGCAAAAAATACTGGATTACTTTAAAGTACTTTAGAAACATCTGCTGAAAGATCTTCATAAAATTTCGAATATTTGTCTTTAAAAAATGTGCCCCACTAGAATAAAATGTCATTTTATATAATTTTTTTGCTATGGGAGTTTATCACAAAAGAACATGGCATTGATGATACAGGCTGTTTTAAATATATACATATATATATATATATATCCTAATTTAAAATGCATGTTAAAACAAAAATTATGTACATATCAATAAAAGCTATTCAGAATCCAATAGTTTCGAGGAGTTGACAGGAAACAACACAGCATAGTGAAATAGAAATTCGTAAATCTAAAATAAAATTAATTTTTAAGCTTTGAGAGGTGGTAGGAACAACAGGATAGAAAGATAATTATTAAAAAGGAAATAAATATACATTAAAATGGTGAAATATATATATATGTTTCACATATATACTTAAATTTATAAATGTTACTGGTTACTGCTAACACCAATACTACTCTGTCCACAGAACCCATTCAAACTAAGTAACTCGTGACATTTCCTGGGCCATGCTTGAGAGAAAATTCAAAGTTCGGAATCCCCAAGCCTAATAGTGTTGTCCTCCTGTAAGATTATCACCAGTGATCTAAGTTAGCAGACACATGGTATGTAATAATATTCCAAAAAATTAAAAAAATTTTGACAAAATGCGTAAGTATATAGATCTGACAACATCTTATCGTACGTAATGCCTGTAATTCACACATCAAGCAAAATCCTTTCTTCTTTTGCTTGGTGCACTTGAAAAGCATGGTTAATACAGAAGATACCCCTGCCCACACTCACTCATAGCTCAAAGTCATATTACTAGAAGTAGATAATCAGGATAGATCCAAAGTCCACCATAGTACCATTCTTACTGCTATTATTTCACTATTACTTGGTTCTCTCATAGAGTCATTTAATCCTGACTGTTCTAATAAGACTGCTCCCTATGATTTTAATATTCATATTTTAAGGGTTAGTGGTTATCACACAATTATACAAAGATTCTCCAAAGGGTATTATAATAATAATGTTTATAATAATATAATCATAAATTTGTTTCTGAAATTAACTCAGTAATTAACAACAGATTTGTAAAACCAAAATTAAAAAATGGATGATTTAATGTGAAGTCTCATCAGAAACTGTAACATTCTTTCAAGTAATGCTGGAAGATAATGTTTTAATAATTATATTAGAGGCGATTAGGTCCAATGTTATGATCAACTGACAAGACCATGGACTGGAAAAGTCTGGAAACCGCTTCTTCAGGAATCTGAGTTATAGCAAATCCCAAGAAACTATTAAAATCCTATTGATCCAAATACTGATTAGAATAACAGGAACATAGTGATGTTGAAATTTTAACCTTGTAATCAATTGACAAACAAACAAGTGAAAAAGGAAAAGACCCTGAACCACAGCCCTCCAATTAAGCTGTTCCCAAATTCTTCACCTGCAGAAACTCTGAGATAATAAATGCAAATTATTCTAAGCCACTAAGTTTTGAAATATTTGTTAACAGCAATAGATAACTAATACAACAAACCTCACAGTGTATATATGAATATTCAGTGAGATAATGTCTATGAAAATCCCTGGGATAGAAATATTTAGTAATTTAAGGCTTTACATAAATCTGCAGTAATCAAGATCATCTATATAGGGTAGTAGCTGTAGTGGCAGTAGAACAGTTCCAATGCTCTAGGAAATGCGCCCATACCAAGTTTTTAACCCATGAAGGCAAGAGCTATAGAAATCCTCCCTCAGTTCTTCAGAACTGATGCCATTTCTGAAATAGAGTAGCTTATTACTAAAGATTTGCTAAGTGAATGAATCAACCAATTCTGAGCAAGGCATTCATATTCTCTGAACTCCTGTTGTAAATTTTAAAAGTTGCACTAAATGGTCTCAGATATTTGTCTTGGCTGAAGTTATATTAAAAGGCAGTAGGATAGAATCACATTAATTACTTTTTACATTTTTACATTTTTATTTTTTTAGAGATAGAGTCTTGCTCTGTTTCCCAGGCTGGAGCACAGTGGCACAATCATAGCTCACTGTAACTTCAGCATTCTGGGCTCAGGCAATCCTCCTGCCTTGACTTCCCAAAGTGCAGGGATTACAGATATGCCACTGTGCCTAGCCTTGTCTTTATTTCAAACATTTATTGAGTTCTTGCTATTTGCTATGTGCCAGGCAGTATATTAAGTGTTATGCAGGTGTCTCCTTAACTTATCCTCTCAAACACCCTATGAGATGAATAAGATTATTTTCCTGATTTAACAAATAAGAAATTTGTGGCACAGAGGAGTACCATGCCCTTCCTGAAATTACACAGATGGTAAGTGTGAACTAGAAGACTGACCATGATAACCCAAAGATTAACCCGTTTGAAGTCTTTGACTTGATGGTACGGTCAGGTAATATGTCTTCATGATAGATGCTAAGTTTCTTAGGACAAGGGAAGTGTCTTATGAATCATTGTATTCTAAATGCCTAACATATAGCAAATTCTTGTTAAATGCTTATTGAATAGATGAATGCAGGCATGCATGAATGAACAAACGCACATGAGATGTGGATATATCTTTAGCTCACACTAAATGTGGTTTTTTGAAGTGATTAAGAAGTTAAATACTTAGAATTTCCTAAGTTGTTCAGTTGTTTCTTGTTAGTTACTAGGACTCCTAATGAGTGTTATAGAGAAAGCTGACCTTCTAGTCCTCGCCCTAAGCCCACCGAATCACCAGATTGTTGCTATACACTCTGCTAACATAAATGAGCCATAATTTAGAGAAATGTCATTACTACATTTCAATACAGGGAGTGGAGTAGGTACCAATCATGAAGTTGCAAAAAGTCCCAAAGTTTCCTCTCTCTAAAGTGAAGAGATTCCATCAAATGTGCCCTGATCATGGCTGTTGTTAGCTTGAGTATGGAACTGAAGCAACTAAGAATTGATGAGAATCTATACATAAGAATTTAAAATTTCAAAACTAGCTGTAATTTGAATATTATATCCCCCATTTTAGGAGACTGACTACTGAAGTCACCAGAAAGGATGGCTTCCAAATTGTACTAAAACAGCAAATGCACCACCAGGATTTTTTCTCTCTCAGAACCATGAGGGAAGATGCATGGCAGTCTTAGATTAATGACTTTGGGTTGAGAGAGCTGTCGGAGAAGAGGTGAGGTGACAGGCTGCGTCCAACATGCAAGCTGTGCTTAGGAGGGACAGACATAGAAGCCCTGCCCATAGAGAGGGCACAATACTGTGGACAGAAGTAGGAATCTTGCAACAGAGGAAACAAATGATAATAAACATGACATTCTAGTCTCCATGTGATGAACTGTACTTCCAAAATTGTGTTCTGTGAGAAAATGTCAAGTTGTGTGTGTGTGTGTGTGTGTGTGTTTGGAAATGAAGACAGACCTCACCCTGGCTCCAGACCTATAAGTCATTTTGGCTCAGTTTTATGGATTCTATGCTTTTCCCCTTGCTTCTTTACTTGAGTTATTTACTTTGATTCTTCATTAATTGGGTAGATTCATAATCTAGTCTTTTACTCAATAAGGACTCACCAGAATTGTATCTCCTAAGCTCTTTTGTGCTTACATGTCTAAATCTACAATGATGATTTGACATACACTAATATTCTTTCATTCTTTTGTTTGTTGGGATCATTACAGATACTGAATCTTGCTCTGGAGTAGTCATGGCCCAAAGCATCTTCCCCCTTACATCTGACTTACCATCTTTTCCTTTGCCCTTGACATCATCCCTGAATTGGCTTTGTGTTAAAGATTTCAGAGCAATTCTTTTGACCCCAGTATGCATATCAAATCTGTGAATTCAGTTCCTTTTCCAGCTCAGGGATTTTTCAAGTAGCTTTGAAGACTACTGTGATTTCAATCTCAAGGACAGCAATTAAGTTAAATTGTAGTCTACTTTTCATATCTACTACCTTCTCTTATAATGAAATGCTTGTTTTGATTACTCGCACTTTGATCATCTCTGATTGCCTCAAATCTTCTCAGTGCATAATCTGATTTTAGTGTGGGTTCCATTCTTTTCCTCACAGTCTCTTATTTTATGTATTATTTCAGTAAAAATATTATATTCCCTAAATGTATTTTCTTGGGCATGCCATCGTCCTTTTCATATCATTGTCTTGTTTATTCATCTTGTCTTTGAGCTGGGATTTCTTCAAATATTTGTGTTACTAACTTGTCATACACATGACACAACTGTGATGTATTCTCTAATGAATCTCAGATTTTGTTGCCTTTTTGATTTTTTTGTCTGTCTTTTACAGGGTGTGTTCCTCTTTCCTGTGTTTTGTGACGAAGTGTGTCTGTAGAGTTCCCAGATGGGTATCTTTCATCTTGCTCATGATTGGACAGCTGTGCCAACTCACTCTAGACTCTGCTCTGATGTGATGCTGCCGATTTCTTAACTTTCTCTTCTCCTCTTGGATCCAGAACAGGTTTGTTTTTCCATTTCAGCTTGAGTTGGAGGTCTGGGTATGAGGGGTGCTATTTGCCCTTTCTGTGGCCTAAGGGCATTGACCAGAGAGAAAGAGAGTTTGGCTGGTAAGGTGGTATCTCTTCTCTCACCTTTCACATTGCTCATTCTATTAAATGCCCTGTACTTGACTGGGGCTGAAGTACAGCCCATTCTCACAGGGCGATGCCCCTAAGCCTCAGACCTGGGCCCCATGCTGTGGACCACGGAGTCCTCACTTCCCTTCCTCCCTTAGCCCCATCACCAGTTTCTCCCCAACAGCTCTTTCCAATGCCTGTCACTGAGGAGGGGAGACCCAAGGATGCCTCTTGGCTTGATTAACCACAGATTTGATGAAGTAGAGACACAAATCTCATGATTTGTGAAATTGCCACATTGGTTTTTTGGCAACACCATAGAGTTAGGAGTGAGCAAAGCTGTAATTTACTCGGAACCATAATCTTTTTTTGGTTTCAAATTTGGGGTGCTTATGGAATGCCTGAAAGGGAATGATATCCCTTTTTCTTTGCTGTAGGTACTTTAGGGTGTGTGCTGGGTTTCTACTAAATGTTTGCTCTTCAGATACAAGAGGAGAGATCTTCTATAATACAATTTAAATTACTATCTTAATTTGCAAGCTGATCTTTACAGCAAACCTCCAGTATCTTTATTTTAAAACTTTTCACTTTATTTTGGGTATCTTTTTGTGGCTTTATCTTTTGTAAAAAAAACACATGATCCCTTTTTGAGATGATAGTGATATAGCTGCCTTGGCTGACTTAAGTAAAGAACTCCACTTTTTACATTTCTCCTGTTATTAGAATAAATATAATAAATGCTCTTTGTAGAGTTGGAAAGGAAATGCAAGTGATTTAGATGCTAAAGTGTATTTTATATATGTTAACAAAATAATTGAGAGGGAAGAGAAGTCAGATTCTTCCTCTGTTCTCTTTGCCAACATTCTAGCAGAGCAGAGTGACTGTGCTCTTTGTGGATGGGTGGACAAGAAAAGTACATGAGAAGGTGGACTCTTGCTGCTCCCCTAGCCATCCTTATGAGTCTCAAGAACATTGGAGAGTCATAGTAGTCCCTTACAGAGCACGTGCAGCCTTAAATTGGCTATGCAGTTCCAAGCTTTGTGTCTGGTGGCCTCTGTGTCATGGCTGACCTTTCATATCCAGGCACACAGGTGTCCTTGCTGCTCTTCCAACCTGCTGCAGCCTTTCCCACCTCTTCTTCCTCCCTGCAATATCTGTCCCCAGCTTTCCCAGCAGCAACTTCCTCATCTCATCAGGCACCTCCACAGGACTCCATTCAGTGCCCTTGCAGGAGTCACACCCCTCAAGGGAATCCACATCATCTGGCATTTTTCTCTTTGCCATCCCTGTGAACATCTGCAGTCGCTGCTTCATTGAGGCATTTGTTGTATCCACTAGAATGTGAACTCTGTGATAAGGGAGACCTGATCTGGCTTGTCCAATGCTCCATTTTCAACATGAAGCAGGTGTTCCTTATCAGATGAATAAAATGAATTTCTGAAACATCACTCAAGTCTGCAGAACTGGTCCTGGGCCTCAGCCTCCTACCTGACTTTCAAGTTCTCACCCAGCTTCTGAGCTCCCTAAGCCCACCCCTCACTTGGGACCTCTCTATTTTCCTGGCTCATGCTTTCCCCTGGGATCCTGCTCAGCCCTGAACACCCACCCCAGCCAGCAGCTGTCCTTACTGAGCCCAGTGAAGACCCTTATCCACATGCATCCCTGTAGTTGTGCCTGCATCACAGTGACACTGCCAGATCCCTGGATCTCACCAGGTCAGGTTGGACTCAGTGAACGCTTCAAGGAAATGAGGGGAGGGTGACAAGCAAAGGGTAGGTCACAGTGGCCCACTACTCTGATTTTAGCTCACATCTAAAACCTTTCCTGACCACTCTGGGATAGCATGGATGGTCTGAGTTTGACTTTTTGAACACTCTGCGGCCAGAGAGGAAAATTCTCTGACCTGCTGCTTAACACCAGCCACTGGGCCTCCTCTGTACTTTACACCAGATTCCCCAGTGCTGAAGGATAGAGTTGGCCACTCTCCTACAACACATTTCACTGTCGAGTTGGTATGAGAAAGCTTTAGGAGCAAGGTACCAACTTTGTTTTTGTTCTAGCATGCAACTCTTTGCAGGAGAATGTTGTTGCAATTCAGAAAAGAAACATCGATGGTGGCTTTGTGTCTGTCACCATTTTTCATCGTATCTTTGGTGTTCAAGCCTATGACAAGTCTGCTAGGGCTCGCATCCAATCGCCAGGCACAGCAGGAGAGCTTTGGTTTCTGAATGTTGTGGGTGTTCCTTGGAGTCAGCTGGTGAGGCCTGCTGGAGAGGCTGGACTACTACATTGATGGAATCCAAGAATCCCGTCTAACATAACAGCCGAACCAGAATGCCTGCAGGAGAGTCCCCTCTTTTGTCTCTCCTCCAATTGATGGGCAATTTCCTCCTAGTAGAGTCACGTCCCAGAAAATCACCTCCAAGAGGGCTTTGACTTCACAAGACTCAAATGGCGAGGAAAAGAAAAAAGGGAATTGCCTAGCTTCTCTACTGTCCCCAAGAGATCAGATGAAATTATTTTAAGCTCACGTGTGGAAATGTATGTCAGACCGTTTTCACCTGCCAGCAGGAATAAGCTTCAGAGGGAAGGTTTGGGTGGAAATACAGGATTAGGCACAGAAATAGGAGTCAGCACTGAGTGACACACTCATTGCTTTTTGTACTTGAAGAGCCAGATCGCCTTTGCTATTTATTCTATTTATAAAACTTGCTCCTGGTGAAGTCACTTTTAGTACCTGCTGGAAATTGGAAGTGGATGATTTCTGGCACTGTTACCTCTCTCAACAATCAGGAGAGTCTCTTTGTTACAGCTTTTAGACAAGGAGAAGGGGCGATCAGCACAACAAGAGGCATGGCTCGGTGGGGCCTGCAAGTATTACGAGGGTTTGCACAAACAAGCCAGCCAACACGAACCAAGGAGCCTGCATCTCACACCCAGTCCTAGGCTAGAGGCTGATGCTGGGAATCAGAGACAAATACAGCTGATGGTCTTTAGCCCAAGGGAGTGCAGCAGTTCGCAGGTGAAGGGGGTTCCTAGGTGACTGTGAGTGATGGACATGGAATTCCAATCAGAGAGAAGTTCTGTTTACATCTCAGGGGAGCTGAATGTTGAAGTTCTGTTGTACTACACTTAGAGTATTTTATACCATTGGTATAAAATCTATCTATTTATTACTAATTGGAATATTATTTTAAACATCTATAACCTGTGGAGATCCTGCATGAGCTATTAAACTTATTAACTCTGTTTTAAAACAGCATTTCTAGTGACTGGGACATCAATAAATAGCTTCTTAACTACTGGTAACCTGAGCAAAAAAAAGCTAAAATAAATAAATATGATCTAACAATTAAAGAAGATAAAAGAGCCGGAGCACTCATTTAAGAACATTTTACCTATTTATAATTATTTTCATCAGACAGATTGGCAGATTTTTTGTGGTCAGATTTGTTTTTAAGAAATTGGATTTAAGTGGAGTCTCAGCCTCTACCACCAATGTTTTCAGGCATGTATTTACATGTATACATGCATGTGTAGGTGTATATGTGTGTATGTGTATCTGTGTATGTGTGCATTGTGTATGGATATGTGTAAGTGTGCATATGTGTGTGCATCTGTGTGATAATGGGTGTATGTATCTCTGTGTTGGTATGCATGCATGTGTATGTAGGCATGTGTGTGCATGTGTATTTGTATGTATGTACATGTGTGTCAATGTGTGTGTGCATATGTGTATGCACATGTGTGATTGTTGTGTATGTGTCTGTGTGTAGGTATGCATGCATGCATACATGCGTGTGTGCATGGCTAGGTATCTGTTTACATTTGCATATGCGTTTGTCAATGTGTGTGTATGTGTGTGTGTATATGTGTCAATGTGTGTGTGTGTACACACGCAGTTCTTTGCACTGTGATCTCATATGTGACCACCACCACAATCAGAATACAGAACTGTTACATCACCAAAAAAGGCATTCCTCAGTGCTGTCCTTATAAAGTTGCACCAACCCTCAACTGTGTCCCTGTCCACTGGCAACCACTAGGTGGTCTCCTACTTAGATTTGATCTTAACTATCCTATTTGGCCCACCACACTGGCTTGGTCTTGACAGAAAATCTCAGCTAGACTGCTTAACATCCAGATGAATTAAACCTTACGGAAAAATCAAAGTGAGACAGGGTAACCTTCTAGAAAACTGAAGGAGGTAACTCATTTACTTTGTTGGTCTTTTCTTTTTTTCTAGTGAATACATTTTGGTTGCTCTTTTCTGTAAGTGCAGAAGGTAAGCTCTTCAAAGAAAATGTAAAAGGAAAAGGTCAATTTATAGAAAAATATAACAGTACAATTTCATTTAAATTACAAACAAATATATTCCTCAATACTTTAGCAAAACACCAATCTTAAGGATGATAACAAACATTATTCTGGTAACTTAACAAGTTGAGTTTCATAACGTCATTATTCTCCCAATTGGTAGAAGAAACTTCAAATTCTGATCTGACCCTCAAGTCATTCTTATCAAAATCACTTCTTACCATTTTCAAATAACTACATAAGAAGTTCCTAAGGGATGTTTCAGCATTCGTAAACCAAAAAACCAGCTTGAAACATCTGGATATTTGTAATTAAGTTTGTAGTTTTAAAAGCGTTTTCACTCAACTGTTTGGCAAGCTTACATTTCTAAAGTATAATTATTCTTATATAATATTTACATGGTGGTTATATGGTTACTATATATATGTACAATAATAATATAGAACACATTTATGTTAATGTTATATAACACGTATTTAAATATGACTATTATGTTATATTATTATGTAGTACTAAGGTGTATATTTTATACATAATACAAATATGTAACACAAGTCATTATTGTATACAGTACAAGTATATATAGTGCTATGTGTAGCACTTACTATATATTTATACATTTTATATGTAATATGAGCAATTCGCAGCACACGAATTTGAGAACATTGCTGTATATTTGCATTTTGCATTTGATATGTGAAAGGATAGTCAGGTAATCAGTTTTGCAAAGTGACACCAATGGCATTTGACAGGGGAACAGACCTTGCATTTTCCACAGGGTGCTGAGCACCTGAGTGTGTAATTAGTATGCGTTCATTCAGCTTTTTGACTGGCTCTGTTAGGGCCACATCTTACTGCTTTCTGGATTCAAATAATGTCCAATCACAGTGTCTATTAGGTATGTAATGAATGGGCAAGTTGGATAAATGGTGGTTAAAATATTCCTACTGAAATGAAAAACAAAATTCAGTCTAAAGATTGGCAGGGTGCTTTCTCCTGTAAAAGCCTTGAGGTTTCCAGTGCAATGTGAAGGGGGTAGTGACCCATTTCTTCGTCACTTGTCACTGTCCTTGGTGCTGACCATAGCTCATTCTGCCGGTCCCAACACTAACGCCTAGCAAAGGTATTTTATTTGGGCCCATTTTCTAATAGAAACTGTTGTTCCTTGCAACTGTTTTGCACTTGTAACCACGAATTATGTACATCATTGAGGCTAAATATTTAATTCAGTCTGACTACACTAGAAAGTGCTTTCTTACTTCTTTTCCAGCATTTCATTTTAAGAATATTCAAACAGACAGATACCCATACAACTACCACTTACATTCGATTTTTACTGTTTTTTTTTTTTTTTTTTTTTTACTATATTTGGCTCATCACATGTCTATCTATCTATCAACCCCTCTATCCGTCTATCAGTCTATCCTAATTTTTACACATTACAAGCTGTTGGCATCATTACACATTATGCCTAAACCCTTCAGCATATGTTTTATAAATTGGAGTTCAATATTTTTAATAGTTATTTTTATTAGAACGCCTTGTTTATAAAAGCCATTCCCCCCATAGTTTGACATTCAGCTATGAGTATTACAGGTAAAATTTAACATCACTTTTGGTGATGCATATTGTTTGGTTGAGATATCTGGGTGTAATTTCAGACAAAGTAAGTTGAGATCACCCCAAATGCACAGTCGTGGGCATGTTCCTTGCCTTCCTGAGAGGGAACTCTATAACACTCCTTCCCAGGAGTCTCCTTGCAGGGTCAGCCAGTATAAGGCTGTCCTGGTGCCATTGCAAGGGGCCACAGCTCCCCTCTCTACCTGAATCAGGGCAGGGTCCCAGTGGGACCCAGGGACCTTCTAGAAGAAGTTACAGCCCTACTCCCTGCCCCAAACATGACTTTCCTACACTGAGAAAAGGGCTTTGGGGAAAACTACCCTCTAGCCTGCATGGAGCTCATGCATCTTTAGATCTAAGTGATGCGTCCCCATGTGCTTCTTCCTCTGGCATTAGCGCTCCAAGTTTTCCTATTACTCATTTCCTATATGGGCTCCCTAGAGCACTTTCTTTAAAATGGGTGATCTATTAATTTGAGATTATGGTGTACAAATAAAAACTGTGTGATTCCTGTGGTCTGTAACAGAAACTGGCCTTCTGGTGAGCCACATTTTGGATTACCAAAGGGGCCCATCTCCCAAGGACACACAGGTCCCCAGACTGGATGTCTAGAATTTTCTCAGACTTAATACAAAGGTTTACTATGTTCTATAGCTTCCTCTTTTTCTAACAGAAAATGAAACAGGTCATTTAATAAAGTTCTTGGCCAATACCTCTATATATTGGTTTTGAGTTACTTCTTTTTATGGGACACATCAAAAAGAGCCTAGAGATTATTTTGTATGAAAAGATTAATAACAGCAATACTGTAGAGGACACATTAAGCACTAAAATATGCCAAACCCTATCTAAGTGCCTTAATTATATTAACTTATTGAATCCTTTCAGCAACCCTATGGACTGGGAACACTTACCATCAATATCTTACAGCTGTGGAAACCGAGGCCAACCTAAGAAGAATAATTTGTTCATCCAGAGGCACACACTGAGGGAGAGGCCAAGCTGGGGTTTTAAACTGGGTCACTTGCTCCAGTTTAATGCACTGTGCTGCCTCCAAATCTAGGTCATAAGGAAGACACCTTTCCCAAGAGAAGAGGCTTTAAGTGCATCCTTCTAAAGTGGATCATTCTATCATTTTTCTGAGCAGTCGACTAATCCCATTCTCAGCTAGCTTTAATGGAACAGAGTCTGACTCTGTTCTTGATGTTTCACCATTGACTTCTCTGTAAGCCTCACCCTCCCTTTCCTTTCCTGCTCCACGTCTTAACAAGCCCTTAAGAAGTCCTGCACCATGGCCTCCTCCACTAGCTCTGGTGGGGAATTGAAACCTCCTTTTCCCTATTCCCGCCTGTGAGTCATTAGATGGGCCATTCGTTTGGTTTCCTCCATGCCAGCCTGGACCTGAATGTGCTGCCCAGATGTCCCAGGAGTAGCTTCTGTGACCCAGAAGCTTCCTCTCCAATTCTCTCTTGGTGTGTAAAGTGTCAGAAGCCTCAACATCCCAGCCAAATTTATTTTAGGGGGAAATCACACCAATTCTGCCAAATTCCCACAGAACACTTTTAAAATCTTGGTTGGGCCCAATGTTTAGGTCTTTATTATTCACATCATCTCTTATAATTATACAAAATAGAATTAATTAAGATGCATTAAGGTAACGACATAGAATTTTACTCTCCCAAAACTGCTATTACAATTTTCTCCAAACTGCTTTTTATGAGTCTATTGTTTCAAATCACATGTTCCTATGAATCTCCTGATCTCTTTATGGCCTCTTTATCTTCTGACTGCCACAGTATCCCTGGTGCAGAGGCAAGGGTCACTGAGTAATCAGGGCTTGCCTTGATCTACACAGGTGTCCCTGCCACTAGAAGGCCGAAGTTCATATGTTGAAGGACTTGCGGGTGGGGAAGACCTGCAAATGTCTTTATGCTCAAGGGACTCTGCAGTGCACAGAGAAAAACACTGGTTTCTATCACAAATTGCAAGAAGTATGTTGTGGGTAATCTCTAATCTCATAAAATTCCTGTATCTGCAATTTCATTAAGGGGACTGTTTCTCTCCAACCTGAAACTCTCCTAGAACGACAGCCTCATCTATACAATTGCCTACACCTCATTTATATTTGGATCTCGAGACAAAGATTGGGGATCGTCCCTCAAAATTTCAATGAGATAGACCCCCAAGTTGTAACTGGGCAGAGGGCCACTCCCTCAGAGAACACATATCCAGCCTCCCTTGCAGGTGCCTGTGGCCTTGTGACTGCATGTGGCTGATGAGGTCCAAGCAGGTATGGTAGGCTTGCCCTCTGCTCCCCTTTCCTCTCCCATGGCTCAAAAACATGTGTAGGAGGAGAACCTAACCCCCAGGAAGACAGGGTGGTGGGACAGCAAAAATGGAGGAAACTGGTTCCCAGATTACCCAATGGAACACAGTGCCTGCCTGCATCTCCAAAGCCCAGGGCCACCCGGGCTGCCTCTGCACTATGAATGGTGTTCCATAGGCAGAAATCACTCAAAACTCTTGCTCTTTTGGGCTGCCTGTCTTAATAGTATCTACATCCATCCAGTGGCTCAAGCCAAAAACAGCAACAATCGTCTTTCCCTCATTGCTCACATTTGGCCAAATTCCATACTGTATCTGTGTCACCATTATCTCACATCTTATGGCTTCAGTGGCTTTCCAAAATTATCTCCCTGCCTTTCCTTCCACCCTCCATCCCAAATCAACCCTCCACTTAGCATTCAGAGTAATCTTGCTTAAAAATCTGAATGCAGTTGCCATTCGTCCCTGTAAAATCCTCGGATAACAGCATTTTACTTTAAATGAATCCAAATACCTTACCCTAGTTTATATTGGTGTGAATTTTTTTATATACTGAAGATATGTAAAGAGACGATTAATTATAACTAATTGGGTTATAAATCAATATCCAAATGACCAAGGAGGACAAACTTTACAAATTAGTTTTCCTTAAGCCTTTAAGTTCCAGTTGTAGAGCTGTTTATATTATCAACACAGCTAACAAAATAAAAACAATCATCTTCTGATAATTATTATTTTGTTAATATTAGACTAGCTCAAGCCTTAGCCTGACTAAACTTCCTTAAATTATTTATATCATTTGTAAATTTATCTAATTAAATTTCCTTGGAAGTGTTAGCTACATTTATACAATTAACGGTCTGTATTAACTAAATATTTCCAGTAACTGACTGGGCGAGTGTAAGATCACAGTAACTTTCCAAGCATTGACAATTATGTGCCTAATACTGAGAGCAGAAAACTATGGCCCCCAAGTCATACCCACCTGCTGTCTGTGTTTATAGATAAAGTTTTATTGGAACACCAGCACACTCAATTGTTTACATGTTCTCTACGACTGCTTTTGTGTTACAATGCAGAGTTGAGTAGTTACAACAGAAACCACATAACCAAAAAGTGTTTAATGTCTGACCCTTGAGAGAAAAAGATTGCTAACCTCTGATCTAAGATTTTTTTAAAATATATGTATATAACAAATCTCAAATTGTTCTAATTATTATATTACTTCATACAAACTAAAATCCCATCTCTATTAAAAATACAAAAAAAAATAGCCAGGTGTGGTGGTGGGTGCCTGTAATCCCAGCTACTCAGGAGGCTGAGGCAGGAGAATTGCTTGAACTGTGGAGACGAAGGTTGCAGTGAGCCAAGAGTGTGACATTGCACTCCAGCCAGTGCAACGAGAGCCAGATTCCACTTCAAAAAAAAAAAAAAAAAAAAGAAAATCTTCAAACATACAGAAAAGTTAAAGAATTATACAGTGCCTACCCCACTGTCTCTAAAACTTTCTATCTTGCTATAATTGTTTTATTGCATTTCTAGCCATCCATCTACTTTTTAATCTGCCCACCAGCTCATCTCTTGCTTGTTTTCCTTGGATGTATTTCAAAGTTACATATCAGTACATTTCACTACTAACAAACCAGGCCCCACCCCTCTAAGCTACCCGCTTTACTTGGAATTCTTTTTCTAGATCCATATTTGCATGGCCAGTTCCTTCCCACTATTTAGGTCTCAGCTGTAATGTCAGCCTTCAGAGAGGACTAGTCCAACCTTGCAATCAAAAGAAGCATTCTGGTTTTGCTGCTGACCATTTTTCTCTTTCCCCTTGGATTCTGTATTTTGTTGTTTCACAGTTTTCTTTCCTTCTTATGCCTTGCAGTGAGGCTGTGTCTTTTTCGCTGTTGTAGCTCCAGAACAAGGCTGGGGCAGAATGAGTAGACAGGGCACACTCCACGAATGAGTGAAGGAGTGAATGAATTAATTAATTAATGAGTTGGTGATTTGCTTTTATTTGATAGAGCAATGGTCTAACATTGACTAGAGCTAACATTTCTCAGGTAAACAAAACAAAGGCTAACCTAAATAACCCATCTAAATTTCAGATCCGGATAAACTATGTCTATTTAATGGCCCCACAATTTAGGAAAAATCTCCACATTGGTAATATGATGGTCTCCTTGCCTGAACTGCTCCTTGCAAGGGATTTCATATCTCTAAGACTGCTGTCACAGGCCAGGTGGCTTCAGTCATCATTGTCTGGGCTCCACTTGCTTGTTTGGTTTGTTTTGAAGACATTCTTTGTCCATGTGGGTAAAGGGCTTTGAAATGGAAATGAAGGTGGACCTGGTAACATTAGCCCTGGGACATTCTATGCCAACCACTGAAACCTGAATGATAAGCCATGCCAATCAAAACACTATCCAGACCTGCCAAGGAAACATTAATAGGATAGACACAGCAGAGATGTGTACAAGCCATATGTCTGCTGTCCCAGAGCCTGCTAGTTTTTGTGCAAAAGAGAAATCAGAATTTTAAAAATTCAAGCAAGTGTGTATACTAGAACTGGAAAATAAATAGGGGTTACAAAAGAGGGAGCTGCAAGGCATGTGAGTGCATTTTTTTTTAAAGAAATCTGAACTCACATCTTCCAAAAGAATCTCAAATCCTAAAACTAATGGAATTTGAAAGTTGTAGCTGTATTTCTTATTTCTAATTCCCATTATGACATCTTCAGGATATAATGGCCAGCTGTATCCAGCACTCACATTGGTGAGCTAATGCTTCTGCGATTTCAGACGTTAATTAAGCATTAGCTGAGGGTAGATTGTCATCAGCTGCCTACTGAGGCTACTGAGGCTAATGACAGACATGGCGGAACATGTGAGCAAATGTGGGCCATTATCTCAAGGGTGTCGTGTTGAATTGTGAGAGTAATTACAACTCCCTACTCCAAAAAATACAGCATCCAAAGACTCAGGAAATGGCCTCTTATTCATTAGTATCACAGCATCTCAGGGAAGAATCCAAACACTCCGTGAAGAATGTGAGCATCAAAGACAGAGAAAACCCTGACTATGATATCCCCTGGATCACACAATTAAAGTAATAAGGCATTAAATTGTTTAATACCACACATTCTCACTTACAAGTGGGAGCTAAACCTTGGGTTCCCATCAACATAAAGGTGGAAACAATAGGCCAGGCACCATGGCTTACACCTGTAATCCCAGAACCTTGGGAGGCTGAGGCGGGCAGATCACCTCAAGTCAGCAGTTCGAGATCAGCCTGGTCAACATGGTGAAACCCCGTCACTACCAAAAATACAAAAATTAGCCAGGTATGGTGGCAGGCACCTATAATCCCAGCAACTCGGGAGGCTGAGGCAGGAGAATCGCTTGAACCCGGGAGGTGGAGGTTGCAGTGAGTTGAGGTTGCACCATTGCATTCCAGCCTGTGTGACAAGAGCGAGACTTTGTCTCAAAAAAAGAAAAAAAAAGGATGGAAACAATAGACACTGAGGACTCCAAAAGGAGGGAGGGAGGCGGGAGGCAGTGGAGTGTAAGGACTGAAAAGCTTCCTGTTGGGCACCGTGTTCACTATCTGGGTGATGTGATCCACAGAAGCCCAAACCTCAGCATCATCTGATGTGGAATTTTTCCTGGCCCCTTCACCAGACTTGCAGAAGGGGCATCTCGTTTACTCAGCCTGCTGTACTCAGCCCCTTGTGGGAGGGAGCACATGAGTGAGCAAGTGCAGGATCCAGCCATTTGTTCCAGGTACTGACACAAAACCAAGCTCCACGCAGGACCCACGGCCAGACCAGGCATGTTACCTCAAGGGGAATGCAGCAGCACCCAGGTGAGGGTGGCTGCAACCCCAAAGCCCCAGAGTGGGTGTTACAGTGCTCTTTTAGTTCCATTGTTAGCAGTCCAATGGATGGCAGTGTGTTAGCAGCTCAGTTGGCCCCTTGCTTCATCAAGTGAGGCAGCTCCCTCTGCTGGCAAGGGTGAAGGGCCAGTGTGACAGCCTTTCTGGGTACCTGCACTCAGCGGACCCCAAGCTCTTGTCCAGTGTCCAAGAAGAATGAGGTCATGTGGACAAGTGAAGGATTGTGAAAACAGAGAATTTTATTGAGTGATGAAAACAGCCCTCAGTGGAGAAGGGAATTGGAGAGGGGAGCTGGAGAGGGCACAGGAAGGGCAGGTCATCTTCCCTGAAGCCAGACTGTCTCTTCCACAAAGTCAAGCCATCTCCCCTTTCCACCAACTGAGTCCAAGGTCTTTATAGGCACAGGATGGGGAGTAAGTACTGATTGGCTAGTGAATATGCAAAAATGGTTAAAGTGAAGACACCACTCAAAGGTGGGCATGACAGTGTAGAAAACCAATTAGGAAAGGGTAGATATATATAAAATAGGTGAAGGGTGGGGAGCAATCAGAGGAAAGTGCGCCCAACAGGAGGACAAGCTCTCAACCCAGTCAGAAGATTTAACTTATAGTTTAACTTTCAGGCTTTAAACTATCTTCAGCTTGGAGGTGGAGTTTCACTGGGTACCCACCCCATCTGCCTAGGCATTTGGCTGCCTTCTGTTGCTATCAATGCCATATACCTTTGTAACAAACCTGCATATGCACCTCTTGAATCTAAACAAACAACAAACAAACAAAAAACCCACATATTTTCAAAAAGCATTTCATTTTTATCAACTAAAAGAAAACTATGACCAGATTATCACAGGCCTTTTGCCTATTACCAATGGGTCTATTACCAAACTCCTCTTATTAGGAAAATCTTCAGAGTGAAATGAAAAATCACAGGCTTATGTCAAGGATCTCTATGAGCCATACAAGAATTTACCATACAGGAAAACTTTATAAGTCTTTTAAAATGTATCTTATCTACGTCAATTCTCCAAACTTAAACA
Source organism: Macaca fascicularis (assembly GCF_037993035.2). Classification (NCBI taxonomy): domain Eukaryota; kingdom Metazoa; phylum Chordata; class Mammalia; order Primates; family Cercopithecidae; genus Macaca; species Macaca fascicularis. Next base: position 7,436,057 of record NC_088380.1, on the reverse strand, counting down.
TGAACCCCCAAACATATATCGTCAGGCAGCAGAATGGAAAGCTGGCACTTTGCAGATAAAAATGAACATTGGAGTAAGATGTAGGTGTTGAGCTGGGGATCCTTGACCATTAAGCAGAAGGAATAGATGTCCAAGATTTCTCATCTTTTCTGTTCGCTAACATCTGTAGGAACTCACCTTGGGGGTGCAACTGCAAGGAGGAGGAACACAGATATTTTTGTACCAAACCACAAGGGTTAGAACAGGCAGCCCCTAAATCAAGAACAGTAGCATTCAAGTATCAATTTGAATTGTTCATCCTCTTCCCCCAATTCATCATTCTCAGGCCTGATTGCAATCATGTGAATCAAATAAGAGGAGATTTTTTTGAGGGAGGAACGAAGAAGTCAGAATTTAACCAGGCCCACTTTTCCCTCCATGTCGCCGGGGCATTTTGTTCCCATTCAGGTACAATCAGTTACCATGCCGAGTTTTACCGAGTGGAACCTGTGCTGCCTTCTCTACTCCCTGAGTTTCACAGAGGCTGGGAGGGGCTTCATTGTCCCCCTACCCTTAGCACTGTGCTCAGCAACCAGTAGATTATTGTTGACCCAATAAATATGAACAAACTGCTGATTTTGCAGTGAAGTTTTTACTGCTAGATGGTCTTGATTACAAGTAGCCCAGCTTCTTGGCATGTTGAACACAGAACTGGACAAAATGCACAACTGCAGCAATGAAAGAATGAAGCACAGATTTGTTGAAATGAAAGTACATCCCACGGAGTGGGAGCAGGCTTGAGTATGCAGCTCAAGAACCCTGGTTACAAAATCTCCTGGGGTTTAAGTACCCATTAGAGGTTTCCTGTTGGTTACACCCTATGCAAATGAAGGCTTGACCTGTGACCAATTGGAGGCTGAAGTCGAGGCTCCCTGTCTCCAGACCCTATGCTTCTGCCTCAAAACGAGTTTGTACTACATGGACAAGGAATTTTAAAAGTACAGTCACAGCAACAGGAGAAGCAAAAATCTAGATGATCACTTAAAGAACATAAATGTGAGTATATTTGGAGTCTCCTGAGATCTGGTAAGAGGTATCAGATGCTCTGTGGATGGTAAAGAAGTCATTAGTATAGCATCTGACTGATATTCATTATTTCTCTGACACCTAGAAATCAGGCCCCCACGTCCCCTAGAAGTTCTGTCTTCTGCCCAGAGACCTTGCATAACCAGCAGGGCCATCAAGCAGGCTGGAGGAAGGCAAGTAAATGGGCTGCCACAGGGAGTCATTCTCAAATGCAATTTTGAGCCTTAGGAAAACGTTAAGTCCTTATGATCAAGCATTGGATTTTTCATAAAGTCCGGGGAGCAGGGTTGAAAAGTCTGCCTTCTCTGAACTATTATGCCCACAGTCATGCCAACGACAACACAGTCAATCACCAAAGTCATCAATCCTGACCCAGCTCTTGCAGGGGTTGGGTGTGGGCACAGGGGATGGGGTGTACAGGGCACAGCTGCTGCTTCTAGCACAGGCTGGCTGCTGTAAGATTCAGAATCAGGCAAGTGTTCCACGCTACCCCACTCGGAATGCCTACAGCAAAGGTATTGTTCATATCCACAACTTATCAAATTGTCTTTCATTGTCCCACCCATCTCAGAGAGCCCGAAATGCACTGGACTCCCTCTGCTCCACTAACTCTACTGCACACAGTTCTTTTTAGGTTGCGTGTCTGTTTTCATAGAAAACAGCCCTAAATGTTGCAACAATGTTGCATGTATTAATAAATAGGTCACATGAGATTCAAGTGACACAGCCATCCTAACAGTTGGGATGAAAGCAAGCAGTGTTTAGAGAACATACATTAAAGAGAGCTGCTTTAACACAAATGGTTTGCAGCAGGGCAAATCGTATCAGCTGCCTCTAACGAAAAAGTGCACAGCTGACCAACTTTGCTTCAAGCAGCAGGTCTGTGTTTGTTGTTTCAATCTGGAAGCTGGTGGATTCTTAGAAAGGAAAAAAAGAAAATTCCCCTCCCTATGTTTTGTATACTGTGCAGAATTTTTGAAATTGTTTATTAAGCCTTTCTCAGTGCCTGTAGAAGGCATCTCACTGCATCCAGACACAGACCCCAGACCTTGCATGTGATTTTTCCAGCTTCCAGACCTTTGACTTGTTATTCCCTTTTGCTCAGATATATTCTCCAGATCTTTACAGAGCTCCCTCTTTCTCAAAATTCAGGACTATTTCGTCTACTCAAAGAGACCATTCCTGGTCTCTCGAAATAAAACAGCCCTCAACCACTCATCCATCCAGTTACTCTGTTAGGTTTTCTTCAGAGCACTTGTTCACTATTGTGGCTACTTATGTCTTTGTCTTTTTTCTCCGTGGACAGAAATGCCACTGCTGTGCGGGAAGGAGGTGTCTGTCCTGCTCCCTTTGATTCCTGTGTGCCTGGCATAGAAGGGAATTCTCCACAGGTGTTTCAGAAAGATGGGGAAAGGATACCTCTGCTCCACATCCTCATGCCCCAGAGACACTTTCAGGACGAAGACTTTGCATGTTTCCCTGAGCCCCGCCCTTTCTTCCTCAGTGTCCACACTGCTCTCACATGTGGGGCTGCCTGTTTTTGCTTGTTTCTGGGGGAAAATTAAGGTCTAATTTCGGGTAAACTAATGGCAAAAGGAAGGTTAATAGTGTGACAAGCAATGCAAATCGTCTGATTTATTTTACAAACCCCCCTCGCACCACAGATGCTCTGAAAAGCCATTTACACATGTAAGGGTCCCATAGAGTTTCACTGAAATTAAAATGACAAAGGGATTTAGGAAGCGCAGATTCCTCTTTCACTTTGCTTTATTCTTCTAAAACCTTAAAACAAATGGAAGAATTCAAGCGTTAATCACCCAATAACTGTTCCTCGAGTGATGAGTTCATGGGAGAACATCTGAAGTAGTTTTTTTGCTTCAAGACCAAACTTAATTTCTAGGATCAACGGTCAAGAAAGGGAACCCACAGAATCCGTAAAAACTGAGTCCTGTTTCCAGTTTGTTCCTCAACAGGTGAACATTTGCACCATTAGTAAAATTAAACAGACATCAAGCCACCAAGGGGGATCTTGGTTTTCATCACCCTAAAACATAATGGGATTGACCCTAAAGTCTCCTGAATCCATCTCTAAAAGTAGCTTTATATTGCCATATTAATTAATGCTTCTTATTTTTACTTTCTTTAATTTCTCCTTTGCAATCTCATAAATGAGCATTTGCTTTAGGTGTTAGGAAACCTAAAACAGCAAGGGAAGATGGTTTTGTTTCTCTGTTCTAACCTGGGCAGAAACCAACCTTCCTCTGACTTCTAAGGACTCTGCTCCTCTTCCAAGTTGAATAACCCAGTACACTAGGACTTTCTGCCACCAACATTGTGTGTTTGGCTTATAAGTCATGTTTTTCATTGTTATTGTTAATTTTTATTTTTGAATAATTGTATATTTGCAGAAAAGGTGCAAAGATAGTACAGAGTTCCCACAGTGATGAAAACTATTTGGAACTAGATAGAGGTGATGGTTGCCCAACGTTCTCAATGTACTCTATGACGCTGCATTGTACACTTTCAAATGATTACTGCTTTTAACATACTTGTTTTGTGTCAACTGCCTTCCTAAATTTATACTCACTAAAAATAGGTTTTCAGCTGCCAATCCATTATCTACAGCCAAACCATTGTCTTCCTATAATGCTAAGTTTTCTTTTCACATTCAGATCTTTTTTTTTTTTTTCCTCCTTGCATTACACTGGTTGGAACTCCAGGATGCCAATAAATAATATCAGTGATGGTGGACTTTCTTTTATTTTTTAACATTTAAAGGGGCATTCTTCTATTGTTTCTGCCACATGGTTCCACAAAGACATTTTTGGAGGTAAATGTTGTCGTTGAATTATTTCCTTCCTTAGTTATTGATCTGTTTTCTTCCATCCTGAATTGGACACTGTTCTCTGTTCTGCTTCTGCCTTCTTTTCACATTCCACTTCACGCTTTGGGGAACAGAAGCAGCCCAGCCTCAGAGTCCTTCACACTCTCAAGGATGCTCTTAACTCCAACTGCAAACATCTGCCCTCAGGCCACTGCTCCAGCCTCCCTCCTACAGCACCGCCAGCCAGGGGACGCTCACTGCCCTGCAGTGCTGAGCTTTACTGATGCTACCCCAATGGATTCCTCCCCTTCCACCCACTCCCTGTCTTGGAGACCACTGCAAGTGCACAGTCTTCTTGATGTTTGGGTCGAGGTAATGGTCCCGAAGTGCATGCTTTACGCTATAGGTTTCAAGGCACTATTGGAAGTTTTAAAACGCACAAATGAATGAGAAAAGTGGTAGTTGGGAAGAATACATTTTCAGTGGCAAGCAGGAGGGTATGTAGAAGAGGTGCCAGCACAAATGCCGAGGGCTGTGTGGAGAAGATAGAGGAGGATTATGACCTCTGCCCTGATGTAGCTCATAATCTTTATTGGCAGGCAGAACTAGAGCATATAAAATCATTTCTGCTGTTCTCTGAAATTAGCTGGACACTGTCACTGTCTAATAGGGGCTCACTTAATCATATAACCAAAAAAATTAGAGCAATACCTCAGTAAGTTAGTGGAATGAATGGACAAGAATATTCATGTGAATTAGTAAATGCAAGATACTGAGCAATGTGACCTTACTGAAAACTTGGATCCTTATCACGGATACCAAATGAAATTGAAAAACAAAAACAAAAACAAAAATCAGGGGAAAAAAGACAATAAGGCCTTAGGAGAAGGTTGCCACTCCATTATGGAGTATTGGCCCTTTTACAGACCCACATCTTTGCCGGTGATCTCCCTATGCATGTAGCGGTTTAAGAGGAAGGAATAGGAAGCAGTTTGAATTTAAGGATATAACATGAAAACAAAGGGTGGATCCACAGAAGCGCCCAAGTTAGACAGTGCTCAGCTGGCAGTGTTGCTGTCAGGAGGCAAAGATCAGCAGGAGAGCCACCGTCATGCCCACAAAGCCTGCAGAGCGGCCTGAGTTTGTGAATCAACGCTCCGTGTGTGTGTAGATCAGCTTTGCCTTGTCTGCTACCTGGTTCAGTCTGCATTTTACCTACTGGCTGCCACTTTTTAATTTTTCTCGATGTTAAATTATTTATTGTTTAAAGTTCTTCATATTTGCCCGGAAGGGGCCATAAATTACTCCTGTTCCTTTTCCCTTACTCTATTTTTTTGACTAGCATTTTCTTTTACTGCAATTACCCTAAGGTATTAAATGGATATATTATTTCCTTACAAGAAACTAAAGAAGAAAGCAACATAAGAAGAGAAAAGCAGCGTGTGCTTTCATGAAATAAAAGAATGCCAAAAACAGAGAAATATAGACCAAATTTGTCAGCACTGTTTACACAAGAGATTGCCTCATATTTTAATGAAAATCCTTTTTTATAAAGGAAATTACTAGGTCAGGACTATTTCCCCAAATATGCAGAAAATGCACTCAGTGGAGCTGCCTATATAATATTATAATGGATGCTTCTCGGGTGCAGTCTAGGGTTGTTACAAAAATAGGGCATGGTGTTTAAAACAAGACTGGTTAACAGTAAGCACGCACACCTCACACACACACACACACACACGCACACGCACACACACACACACACCACACACACACGCGCGCACACACGCGCGCACACACACACGCGCGCACACACACACACGCCTCTGAAAACAATATAAAGAGGAGTGAAAGATTGTGACCTTCCCCCTTCTGGGAAGGGAAGGCTTTTGTCAGAATTCTCCCTGTGGGCTCTCTGTGGACGTGCCATTCTTCCTGCTTAACAAGGAGAGACCACCTCAGAATTGAATCGGAAAAATGCCCCCTACAGAAGGTGTGTTTCCCAGTGAACGAACTGTTTTGAAGGGAAAAGGGTATTATTTCCTTCTGTAATCAGATATGCAGCCTCTGAGAAAGGTAAATGTTGCTGGCAAAGCACTTTGAGCCTCAGATGGTGAAGCCCCTTGTTCTATGAAGCTGCCAAGTCATCCCACACAGGATGCTGTGGCTGAAGATTCAGGGGTGTCTCCTTCAGGAGAAATTGTACCCTTTGGGGCCTACTCAAACCTTTCAGGTTTCTTTAAGAGTCCAAGCAAAATTTTAAAAACGAATGGGTTGATGTGTCAGTATTAATCCAAAGTTTTAAAATTTTACAAGCTACAAGAAGTTTGGAAGAAAGCCATGGTAAGTGGAAAAAGAACCCAGGAAAGGCTCTTCCGACAGACACTAAGGGTGTCCCTGGACAGAGACATAGGAAAAAAGGAACAAAAGAAAATTCACCAAGACTGTGACATATGAATCACTGTTATCTCTGGGTTATCAGATTGTAATCAATTCGGAGGCTGCTTGAATCCTTTTGTAATCATCAGCAAGGGGTTTGTATTAATTTATCACAAGGGGGGAATCAAAAACGAGCTACAGATGTTCAGTTTTAGACATGGCAAGGTTTTTTCCCTCCTTTCCAGATCACCCACAGGAAAAGCATTTTCAGTTGAGAGTTAGGAGCAGTCAGTGACTGGGGCTTTCTCCCATGTTTGAGATGGAAGGTGTGACCTCTCCAGGGGAGCTGTACGTGGCCCAGCGGTGCCCTCTGCTGATAACTGGGTCGTGGCTTACTTAATTCATACATTCTTTCACTCCGTCACTAATTTGACACAAAGCTATTGAGCACTTGCCTGTGCTAGAGATGGTGCCTCCTATGCTGTGTGTACTAAGAGAACCAGAAATGCTTCCTCTCTGTCCACAGAGCCAACTGGCCAGGGCGGGAGGAGATGTGACACACTGGACTCTGAATCGTAAGAGAGCCTGGCCCTGCCAGGCTTTGCAAACCTGCACGATACCTTTGAAACAAACTCCAAATGTAAGTCTATGCTATCCATTCTTAATACACTGAGAAAAAATATCGCCTGCGGGCAAGGTTACTTCACTTTCACTATTATCTCCTTCGGAAACACTGTGTGCTTGTGCTCAACTCTTTAAAATTAATATTCGTAAATCTCATTCATTCAAATGCATAAGGGGAGAAACAGAACAGATAAGATGTATTTTTTGACCCCAAAGAGCACACAGTCTGGGAGGAAGGATATCCTGAATTTGAAGGAAACCACTAGGAAAAAAATACATCCTGAAGTGGAGCACGAGACATTTATATCAAAGAGCGGTGAGGAGGTGGAAGAAGTGGGCAGTGCATAGGGTGAAGTAAGTCAGGAAAAACTTCTTGGAGATGGAACATTGCTCTCTGAAAGGAAATGAACGTCACAGTAGACAAGGCTGTGGAAGCTTCAGATCCTGGGAGGGGCTAGTCTTGGAGGTAGCAGAGCCCTGCTCACTGGAAGGGGTGTACCTGGCTATACAGGCTCCCTTTGGCTCACACTAGGGCATCTGTGGGAACCCAAGTTACCACTGTCTATGCCTCATCAAAATGTGCCTGCTGGCTAGCGACATCACGCTCCGGGCCTGTCTCTAGGAGCCGTGTGACTGAAAGCCAAGAGGGTCTCCAGGGAGCTCTCACCTGCCTGGTTCGCACCTGCCCTAACCTCTGATTGGTTATCCACACTCCCACAAAGTTGTTTCACTCTCTGCTCTCAAACAGTACAGGATTTCTGGTGGCAAGGGATGTAGCCTCCATCACCAACCCCCCAACACAAAGCAGAGGATACAAAACAAATGGAGGCTTCATATGTTTTGGCAGCAAGTCCTCACCCAGAACTCTGGAGACACAAACAAAGGGACCCTCAAACAAAACTCGCTAAACGTGCTGAGTGGCCACAAGCCCATCCAAGATAAAACTAAACTGGAAAACATCTAAAGGCACAGAAGAAGAGAAGCAAACCAGGCTCGCAGCACCTGGCTATAGAGGAGCTCAGCTCTGAAGCGCAAGGTCTGTGGAACAGGAGAACGGGGAGCCTGGTCTCCGGAGCGTAGGAACCACACCTGCCTCCTCCTGCCGCGCACCCGTGGTGGATGCTACAGACAACAAGACTAGCTTTATTAGAAATGTTTATGTCTCGGTGCCTTATCTCCTGGGAAAACCCTTGATTACTTCGCTCTACGACATCCCCACTAAGAACTGCCACCAGCTCTACAGGCGATCAGTTTTCACTTTAGGACTCAAATGGAAGAAGGCTTTCCCCAAAACTTGTCAAAATTTAATATTCAAACTCGTATAGCTAACCGCATCCGATTCAACTCACAAAGAATCTTCTCCAGAACCCAGGGGCTCTACAAGAAGCCAACAACTTGCATGTGCTTAGAAATCTCTGAGCAATCCGGGGTTCGTGTGTGCGTCCCTGGACACAGGGACTGCCCTCGTGATGCTGGAAATGGGCCCCGTAATCCCAACTGCTAAAGCGCTTGCGAGCAGCCTGAGGAGAGGGAAGCGCTGCGAGTGAGCCTGGAGGGAGCCTGGGATCACTGTCGCAGGGTTTGTGCCTGAAACCTCCCCTGGGGGGTGCCACGTCAGTAATCCAGAAACCCTGGCACCATCAGGAGAAGAGGGTGAAGGGAGGGGCGGTGGGAGCCACTGAGGACGGAGCCGGGTGGGAGTCCACCTGGTTTCTTGCCTCCCTGAGCAGTTTTTGACTGAATACTGCCTTTCTAGATTTTGATTTCCTCATCCTTCAAATGCAAAAGACCTGAATTAGATATCCCAGCTGTAGCATTCTCTGACTGGGGGAATTTTAAAGAACAGGATACTTGTGCATGCATCCCTTATGGAATTTCTTATTCGACAGAATTCATCCTAGAAACCCTATTCCTGCACTGGCAATGGATGTTGAGAACATGACGGGAAAAGGAAACTTATTTTGTTGGTTTTGAGTTTATACTCTATAAATGATATTCAATTAATATAACCTAGATAATATATTAATTATATGTAATACATGAATAATATATATTATACTCTATATGTCTAATTATCCTATATATGTATATACTTGTTATGAATAGGATATGCATACACAGTACCTGTATAGACATAGTGTACATACACTATATGTATCTATTATAGATATATAACTAATATGTACTATATATTATATAATATATGTACTATATATTCTATAATGTTATATTGCATATAATTATAAGATATATGTTATATAATATATTATATAATTTATACATGAATTAATGTAAGATTTTACATGAATATTAAGACATTTTGTCTGTGCTCATTTCTTTTAAAACTTTTTTTTCTGAATGATGAAGCTCCCAAGAAATAATATTAACAATGTAGTTTGTTTCTCCCTAGCAAATTTCTCTGTGAATCTTGTAAAATTTCTCTAGAAAGTGATTCTGGCCTGAGTTGCAGCACAGCAAGTAGATGCTGACATATTTCTCCCAGATTGAATTTTTTAACCCAAACGAAAATTCAGATGAATTGGGGGAAGTTCCAAGAATGAACCTCTTGCCCAGCAAAAAAATACTGGACTGATACGTTTTTTACTCATTTGTTTTTTACCAATCCAGCCCTAAAAATCATATTGACACCTCACAAAAATAAACGGTTTCTAATCAGTGGCAAAGCACAAGAGTAGAAAATATATGGTATATATTTTAACACTTTCCATTTTCTAGGAGGCTGCCTCAACAAAGCAAGATAGGAATGTACCATCTCGCGACAGTCTTACGGTCTTACAAGGTAGACCATTACTTTTGTCATTCTTAAGAATTCTGATCAATATAGAAAGCCTTGCTGATGATTCATGACCATACTCTGAAAACCTGCACAATACCTTTGAAATAAACTCCAAATATAAATCTATGCTTTCCATTCTTAACACATTGAGAACAAAATTGCTTGCAGGCATGATTACTTCATTATTACTGTTATTGTCTTCAGAAATACTGTGTGCCAGTGTTCAACTTTTTTCAATAAGTGTTCATAAATCTCATTCATTCAACAAACCATTTAGTGAGCATGTACTATGTAGTGGGCATTGTGCTATGTGGTGGGTAAAAAATAAAGAAACACTCCTGGCCATAACTAGCACACAGCAGCTGGGGAGAGGCATTTCAACACACAACAGGATCTCAGCATCAGGAGGCCTACAGAATAGCATTGCTATTTCTCACTGAGGGAGGCTAAGAGGAACAACAGCTCTGGAGTAAGAGAGCGGAGTTCTGCTGTATGAAGGGCTGATTTTATGAATTTATAAATCATACAAATTGAAGATCAATAGAGATGTGGGTTTGCATCTTGGGAGGATGGACTACAGAGTGCAGCTAGAATGCAGCTGATCTCAGGATGCCCAGGATTGAGGGCCTGGGGCAGGGGAGGCCTGAGATGGACACCAGTTAGCTGAGCGGCATACCTGGCCCATTGCCTGTCTCAGTGTTGTCAGCTGAATTGAGAGCACAGATACAAAAGCTTTCATTTCTATTGAAAAATAAGTGTGTGTGTGTGTGTGTGTGTGTGTGTGGTGAGCAAGCAGACAGACAGGAAGCAGGCAGAATCATTTGGCCTCATTTTAGTTAAAACACCCAGAATGGGCCATTTAGCTACAGCCATCATTTTCCCCTTCTGATGAACAAGTGAAGATTTTAGACAGAATGATTAACTTTCTTTTCCTTGTTTCTCCATTACAACCCATACACTAGGGTTAGACAACCAGTGATTTATGAGTTTTTCTCACCTTAGATATCTGTACTCAAAATGAATTCAGTTATTTGTGAAAGTGCTTCATTTCATTTTATCTTCGTGAAAATTCAGTTTAAATGTATCCCGGTTTAAATTTTTTAGGCCGGGCGCGGGGGCTCAAGCCTGTAATCCCAGCACTTTGGGAGGCCGAGACGGGCGGATCACGAGGTCAGGAGATCGAGACCATCCTGGCTAACACGGTGAAACCCCGTCTCTACTAAAAAATACAAAAAACTAGCCGGGCGAGGTGGCGGGCGCCTGTAGTCCCAGCTACTCGGGAGGCTGAGGCAGGAGAATGGTCTAAACTCGGGAGGCGGAGCTTGCAGTGAGCTGAGATCCGGCCACTGCACCCCAGCCTGGGCGACAGAGCAAGACTCTGTCTCAAAAAAAAAAAAAAAATTTTAAAGGATGGAGAGAAGGAAGTTCTTTTTAAATTGGTATTTTTTACTCAAATCAATTTTAACACAATAAAAATAATTAAAATGTTATGGTAAATGAAATACAGCAGGTGTGTAAAATGAATTTTAACATGATTTTTATCTTGACGTTCCTAATCATTTAATTCCATGAGATTTCCAAATTAAAGATTTGCTATACATATTGTGATAAAAAAAAATCCACCTGGTATCCACCCAAAGATTCATATTTTAAGTATTTAACTCCTATATTCATGTGTTTATTTGAGAAATAATTTGGAGGAGCCCAACCAAAACACCAAAACCTACGGCAAAGGGTTATGAATTTGCAGTTAGGGAAAAGAAGAGGAGAAACCAAGGAAGAATAGAGTTAGGGTTGAAATAAAGCTAAGACTGTCCTCTGTGACAGCTGGAAACACAGACCTCGCCTCAGAGTGGGTAACATTTGTAGACATTTAAAATATAAACAGTAAGGACCCAGACTACTGGGGGCCCTGAGGATTTACAACTGCCTGTGGTACTGAGATTGGAAAGAGATATCTGAATGGTTGGCACAGAACACGATCGGTGCCCTTCACAAGTACCTCAGCATCCTCCAGTGGGCACTGCAGGGGGTATAGGGCTGGGTTTTTGTTTTTGTTTTTGTTTTTTGAGATAGACTCTTGCTCTGTCACCCAGGCTAGACTGCAGCGATCTTGGCTCACTGCAATCTCTGCCTCCCAGGTTCAAGTAATTCTCCTGCCTCAGCCTGCAGAGTAACTGGGATTACAGGCATACTTTTTGTATTTTTTAGTAGAGACGGGGTTTTACCATCTTGGCAAGGCTGGTCTTGAACTCCTGACCTTGTCATCCACCCACCTCGGCCTCCCAATCTCACAGCTGGGATTACAGGCGTGAGCCACTGCACCAGGCCAGGGCTGGTTCTTATGAAGACCTTAGGACAGGATGGGGGCTCTGGCGCTATGTATGCATGTGTGTGGTGTCTATGTGGTATGTGTGTGGGGGGGTTGTGTGTCGGTGGGTGGGTGTTTCTATGTGTGTGAGTGCATGTATGAGTGTAAATATGTGTGTTGTGTGTGTGGATATGTGTGTTAATTGTGGATATGTGTGTGGGGTGTGTGAATGTGTGTCTGTGCTTAGAAGGAATGTACAGCCTGACCCAATAGTGTTATCCCACTCTCTGCCCATCTGCCTTGATACCAGGATTTATCTGTGAGCATCTGGGTCATTAGGCTAATTTTCTTGGAATACTGTATTTTTTCTCAATAGAGGCTTGGATGACGATCGAACGGAGAGATATTAAAAACACTCTTTTGTACGTGGTCAAACAAAAGATGTTATATGATTTCAGCTGAGCCTAGCCCTGAATATGGAGTCTGGATGGAAGATCACACACCTTCCGCATGCGCAGGACCTCAGAGCTAGTCCTGCCAGCAAGGCAGGGCTTGTCTTTAGAATTTAGTTTGAGTCTCCTCAATTTCACAGTGGAGAATGGCTGAAGCCTCACATGGCTGGTCCACCTAGCATTCCCAGAATGGTTGTAGCTAAACAAAGTTTAGAACAGGCTTCATCAGACACCCACCTCTGTGAAAAGGGAACCTCAGTGCTGCATCCCTGAACATCCGAGCTTTGAGCATTGCTACTTCCCTGTACAGCCTCTATGGTTAACTTTTTGAGGACACACCAAAGATCAGCAAACGAAGTACTTTGCCCATTATTATCTATGTAGGAGTTACAAGCTAGAAAAGTCAATACCAGATTGACTATGTGGCTCTGTCATCCCTCCTGGAAATAGTAAGATAGTGGCATTCATTCAACTGAACCTTCCAGAAAACTTGGTAAACTCTATTTTTCTCTACGTTCTCAGATACATAATCATCAAAGGGGAAATGATCTGAGAGGAAAACCGCTAGGTCAGGGAAATGTAGGTGTTTGTCTCAGCTTCATCATTTATTAATTGTGCTCTTGGCTAAGTCCTCTCCATGCTCTCCCTTCCTCATGGAGGTGGAAGGGATGAAAATGTCCCTTTCGTTCCATTTGCATGGGTGTCGTGATCTTTACATAGAAAAATTTAAAGTGTGATATCACTTAACTTCTCTGGCTGCAGAAGCCATGACTTTCTTGTAAGTTAGGTAGTAAAAGGCTTGAGATGTCTTCTTAAAAATTGGGTCACTTTAGAATCCTTAGAATAAATCTGCATTAAAGAACCTCTCGAGAAAATGCTGGTTCTTCATTCAACCTCTGTCACCTTCGCCCACCCACATGTCTCTAAGATTACCTTCCGGGATTCTAGTGATTTATTGGTAAGTAAGGCTAATGGTAAGCAATTTTCAGTGACCACAGGGTGTTATAAAATGCAATTTCCTTGAATTCAGCCTGACCATGGGAGGTAACACAAAATTGTGCTGATTTGCTCAGAGGCATATCTTGAGTAACTTGAAACTTCAGCCCGAGTTGTGTTAGGCCTAATTGGAGAGTGTATGTGTTTGCACATTCAGATTTCACAGCAGTCCACAAAATGAATTTTCAAAGAACTAAGTCTGCAGAACTATTTTAGTCTCACGTCATTGAAAAAGTCTGTTCCTGCAGATAGGAAGGGGGCTCATTTCCAGGTTTCTACTTGCCCTCATCTCCTCCAAGTAGTAGGAAGAAGGGTGGGTGTGTTTGTGGGTGAGCTCATTCCTGTAGGGACTGGACTGGTTTGTGTAAGGTGAGGGCTTTGATTCCATCAAATGATGCTTGAGTAGGAAAACTGATTTTTAAGCATATCATGTGACCATGTTTTCATGTGAAAGGGTCACATGATAGTTCTGAGAAGACAACTGTGGCTAAGAAAGGGCAAGCCTAGGTAGCAGGCTGTAGCGGAGGAAGGCCAACTTCAACTGCCTGTGCTGTCTCTTTCTCTTTCCAAATTAATCCATGATACAGATGTGAAAAGGTGGCAATTTTAGTCATGAGTACATGACCATTTTATTATTCTTTTTTTTTTTTTTTTTTTTGTATTTGTTCACTTAGAAAAAGAAAAGGAAAGCCAGATGCACTGGCTCATACCTGTAATCCCAGCACTTTGAGAGGCTGAGGCGGGAGGATGACCTGAGGTCAGGAGTTCAAGACCAACCTAGCCAACATGATGAAACCCCGTCTACTAAAAATACAAAAATTAGCTGGGTGTGGTGGTGCACACCTGTAATCTCAGCTACTCAGGAGGCTGAGGCAAGAGAATCACTTGAACCTGGGAGGCAGAGGTTGCAGTGAGCTGAGACTGTGCCATTGCACTCCAGTCTGTGCAAAAAGAGTAGAAGTTGATGAAAAAAAGAAAGAAAGAAAGAGAAAGAAAGAAAGAAAGAAAGAAAGAAAGAAAGAAAGAAAGAAAGAAAGAAAGAAAGAAAGAAAGAAAGAAAGAAAGAAAGAAAGAAAAGAAAAGAAAGAAAAGACAAAGATAAGGATGACCACAATGAAGAAAATAAAGGAGAAGAGATGACTATGATGACCGTTGGCACAACTGTCAGATGCAGGTCACGGTGGTTAAATGCAACAAAACCCAGAGATGTCTTGCCTGCCTTTCCTTCCTTAACTAATCAGCAAATATATCCACAACCAGTTGCTTTTCATCAGGATTTGCTGGGTGCTATAGACTGAATGCTTATGTCCCCCTCACAATTAGGGTATTGAGTGTCCTCATAAAAGAGACTCCAGAGAGATCCTGCATCCCTTTCACCAGTGTGCTCCTCCACCTGTCTGCATGTTGGTTGCTGCATCCATATGAAGAGCTGCAGGGATCTTTCGAGAAGCTAATAAGACAAGTCAATGTGCAAATACCCTGCAAGGACCTAAAATGAAAAATGTGAGCTCTTCTTCCCCAAGCAAAGAAAAGACCCAAATAAAAAATAACACATATGGAGAGGTTATCTATGATATTTTAGATTTTATGAGCTCTCTATAAATGAACATTTGTTACCTTTGTTCCTGAAATGACACCATTACCTGTTTTTCTTGTTTGCCTTTTCCAGCCTATCTGCCAAAAGTTACTTTATTTTACAAAATGTCTTCCTAAATTATCCAATCCTTTTCCTTCTGAACATTTAAAACCACCCCCAAAAAAATCAAAGTACATTTTGATCTAAGCAATTAAGTTTCTTTACATCAGTAACCCCAATGTCATGTTGCGAATGTCATTCTAGAAAATGTCCCACAGCAAGTTTCTAATGGCCTGTGAGCAAAGGCTCTAAAATAAGAACATTTTTAAATGCTGGGTCAAGAAAAACTCCAGTGAGTCTCCAGCCCCTGCCACAACCTTTCTGCTGACATGTCTCTGTTGATGCCAATATGGAAATCCATGTGTTCCTAGGCTTTCTCTTTTCATACCTCACTAGGATTCTTACTGTTACAAAGTCAAACCACTGCCAGGATCATGAAACATGAGGCAATGGAATACTCTAAAATCCCACACCATTATTCATTTACTCTCTTTCCATCAAGTCACCAAACCAAAACGATCAAAGTGATTGTGCAAGGCAATAGATATGACAGAGTTAGATGCCCAGAACAATTTTTGCAATCCTTCTTGGGGGGTGGGGTGGAGATCTGAAAATGTATCCCTTCTAGGTTTCTCTAAGGAATCAGAAGAGCTGCAAATTATACTTTTGTTTTTGCCAAACTTTTAAGCTTGACATGATTGAAACTTCTAGATTTCTCCAGTTTGCTCCTCTAAAAGCAACACTGCCAGCTAGGTTTAGCTGCTTCGCTGGAGAGCATGCTGCAACGCACCCAGCTAACCATGATGTCCCAGACATGCTTTAATATACAGCTAGCATAAGCATGCCTATTTTACTAAGGATTTTAATTTAATTTTGTGCTTCTACAAAACTATCTAACCTTGGACAGTATTACAGATGACTCATGGTCACGTGAGTAGGCCAGGGATAAGGGATTTGGATATGGGGTGCTCCTTAGGATTTCACTGCCAAAGCATTCCCTGCTGGTGTGTTCCAATCACAAAAGATAGTAGTGCTGTTGGAAAAGATGGTGGCATTTTTGCCATCCAGGATCCAGATGCCTTCCTCGCTCCTGGGAGGATAGCAAAAACACTCAAATCTTCACAAAGTAAATACCAGCATTGATCTTTAAGTTCAGCGATGGAATTACTCTAAGAGGCTTCTGTAACTAAATTGAAATCTCCCTAATTCAAAATTTCAAAATAGAGTTTTCTTCTTACCCTCTGTTTTTGTCTGAATGCAGTTCCGTCTCTCTCTCCACACCATAACAAATCTCGGTGGAGAAGCCTGGCTTCCCCAATTTCCACCAATCGCCCAGCACCGGAAAGTCTAGTTTGTGCCCCCACCAGACCACAGTGACCACCACCATGTGGTTAAGCCAACCTCTGCTCCACGTGGGGGCCCCTCTGGCCACGCCAGGACCTTTCATCTCAACCACCCACCGAAGCAGGTGTCAACATCTTCTTACAAATTTGCATCAGAAATGTTAAGAAATGTTACTACAGACAGCAGAAGAGTCATTCCTTACCGCCTGTTAAAACATTACGAAAGAAGGAAATGTGTGGGGAAGAAGAGCATGGGTTTTTGTATTAAATCTCAGAAGAGCAGCTTTTCAAAACTCTCTGTCAGGCTTGGGAGACAAAGGAAATATATCTTGACCTCACAGAAAGCATTCAGGTGGAAAAAAGTGATTTTTTTTTAACTTGAAATTTACATTTAACTAAAATGAATTTGTTTCACAACGAAGAAAGATTAAATAAATCATGGTATAGCCTAAGTGGAAAATGGTTCCGCCATTAGAAATCCACATTGATAAAAGCCATTCACTGACATGGGTAAGGCAGGAGAACAAGGTCTGGGGGGAGAGAACATAAGGCCAATTCATACTGATTTCCTAGAACTAAATCAAATGGAAACACTTCAGTGATGACAGGAAATACCCTCCCCATTTACATAGGGCGTACACAGAGTAAACGACTTTGTAACTTTACTTCATCCTCTTCATTACATATGGCGTACACCAATGTAAACCAATGGAAGTAACCAATGGAAACCTCTAGAGGGTATTTAAACCCCAGAAAATTCTGTAACTGGGCTCTTGAGCCCATGTGCTACAACCGCTCTCACCCTGTGGAGTATACTTTCATTTTCAATAAATCTCTGATTTTGTTGCTTCATTCTTTCCTTGCTTTGTTTGTGCATTTTGTCCAATTCTTTGTTCAAGATGCCAAGAAGCTGGACATCCTCCACTGGTAACGTGGGGAGATTTGTGTATGAAATGAAGTCAAGCCAGTTAGGACAGGATGTGCTGCAGGGACAAACAGCCCTGATCTCAGTGGCTCTGCACACTCACAGCTTATTTCGTGCTAGCAGGAAATCTGATGCTGGGTGGGACTCTCCAGCCTGGCTCCCCTCCATGCAACTAGGAAGTGCCTGATGTGGAAATGAGTGTGGCAGGTTCTGCAGATGGGAAACTGGAAGGGAATGGCGTAATGATCAACAGGGCAAAGTGGGGAGAAACATTGGGTGGTTAGGGCAGGGCTTCCCACCTCCTGCACTGTGGATATGTGGGCAGATCCTCCCTTGCGGTGGGGCTGTCCCTTGCCCTGCGGGGTGCTGAGCAGCCCCCTTGGCCTCCCTGCACTCAATGCCAGCAACATCGCTCCTTCTAGGTGTGGTGACAAAAAATGCTTCCAGACACTGCCAAGCCTCCACCTGGCCTGTTTGGGAACCCAAAGTGCAGGGTGGGATGAGCCTAGGAAATGCATTTATATTTGACTGGCACTGCAGTGGGAAGCCAGTGGGTGGTAGCAGAAAGTACAATGATGTGACCAGATCGACACCTTAGCAACACGATTCCAGGCAGCACAGGAACCAGTGAGAACACCTACTAAGCTGTTTCTGTTGTTTCATCAAGACACGATGACTGCTTTGCTCAGGAAGGCGGCAGGGTAGGTAGGTAGTGTCATTGGTCAGATTTGACACATATGATGTTGGTGGAAGCTACGGAACTTGCTGGTGTTTAACATTACATGTGAAGGAAGGAGAGGAGTCAATGATAAAGAATCAACAATCGTGCTATATACCCATGGCTCCCAGAAAACTATGTTTCAAATTGAACTGAATTGGTTTTATAAGAACCCCCTAGGGAGCTTGTTAAAATTATAAATTCTTGAGTTGCACAATTGAAAACCTGAATTTATTAAACCTGGCCAGTGGCCCAGGAATCTATTTGTAACATATTTCTTCAGGGATTCTGAAAGGAAGTTGGTTTTAGGGCTCCTGGCAGGCATCCTGTGAGTTTATGTGGGAATATACTTCTGGTGGGTCACTATTGTATATTATTCTGTTTATACAGTAACATCTCAGAATAATAATTGGAGCTGCTTCTGAAATATGGAACTAGGGGTTCTTTTTGCCTTATTTTTCACATCTGTCTTAATTTCAGGTTAGTAATGAGCAATGGCTAGTTCATAATCAGAAAAAATGTACATTACATATAATAATATGGCTAGAGTCTACACAGAAACACATAAAACCTAAAATACAGTAAACAAAATGACGTTTAGCATACTTTCAAATACAGGCTCAATGTAGATGGTATGAAATGTTTATTTGGTGTGGGTAATATATTTTTAAAATTCATATTGTGAGCCTGTTTACTAAAACATATATGCTGAGAAATGTAAGATCCTTAATCGAATGTTACCGATTCTTTAGGAAAAGTATCTGCCACTGAAAAGTCTACTCAAAGGGAGATTTACATAGACATTGAAAGCACAGTCTGTGAGCACTGAAAATACAGCTGGAACCATAGCTGCATGTCTCTCAGAGAAGTATTCTATTTCTCAGAGCAAGAGATATTTACACGCTGACTCACATCCTTTCTTCTCTACTTCCAGGAGTAAACTCCCTACCCTCAAAGTGAATGGCAGCCATTTTTCTGGCTACAGAAGAGCAAAGGACCATACCACATGCTCCTCCAGGATGGAGCTGTCCTTGCTGATGCTGTCTCTCCATTTCTCTCTTCTCCTCCTTTGATGATGGCGGGTGCACATGTTCACACAGAGATGTCCAGGATCCAAACAAGTGGCCTGAAAGCCTGAGCCACAGCCCAAGGAGGCAGGCACCCTGCAGGAACCCAGACCCACAGCGGACTTTGTCCAAGCAATAATGTTCCTATGTCACACCACTGAGAGTGTGGTGTCATGTGTCACCATAGCATAATCCAGTCTAACCTGAATGATACCTCTATTTTGAAAACAAGGGTATTTTTAATTAACTGCTGCAGAATTGCATTGGGGGTTCAATGCATGATCAAGAAATTCACTGGTAACCCTTTGAGGCATCTAGACTGGCATGAACTGTGTCTCAAGGGAAGAGAAGTCACTGGCATTGAAATGGTTAATACATGTGATAGAAATTAAAGCAGCAACCTCAAAAGACTGCCTTGGATATTGAGAGAACATAAAAGAGTTTGTAGAACACACCAACATGAAGTTTGAGATATTCAAAGATCACTGAAGACTTCACAAACCTGGTCTGTCTATTGAGATGTCTACCTAACCTTTCAGAATGTAGAATATTTTCAGGAAGAAGAAATATTCTTAGGAAATAATTCGTATTTGATTCACCAAGGTGATGTCTAGGATTGTGATCTTTGTTCTCATTCTCTAGAATCATGTACCCTTCCCGTAATACTGAAACGTTGAATTTGTGTTCAACAAAACTTGAACATAACTTGAACAAAAACAAGGATCCTACATTAAAAATCCTCACTACAATGAGAAATGGATGTGCTTACACATCTCCAGGACGAAAAATAGGAATGTGACCACAGGAGTGATTTATCAAGAATTCCCATCAATACTTCCATAATATGTTTTCACAAGGGCTTCTTCCAAACTCCATTGATGTTGAACTGCATTTTAAAAGATTATAATTGTCCTGTGGCTGATGCTAGGAGAAACTGAGCTATGAAAAGCAGCTGAAAATATGCTTGTTGGTGAACGGCATGATGCTGAATCTCATGGTCAAGGAGCTGGCTCAGCCCGTGGTGATCTCTGCCATCCCAGCCAAGTGCCTGTTCATGAAGGCCAGCCTTACAACAGCGGAGTATCTTGAGATTTTCCCACGAAAGCTAAATACAATGGAGCTACTTTAAGGAATCAACCCGTAATCATTAGCCTATCTGAATCTAAGCTCCACCAAGTTACTTGGAAGTTATAAACATGTCTTTGAATATATAAAAATAAAGATGCTGTTTTTCCGGTCATCTCTACATGTGTTGTGAGCCCCACAATGCCAGGGCCTCCCAAACACTTGATACCGTCAGGGTACTATCACTGGCGCAGAAATGTGGGAGTGATACCACGTGCATGGGCCTCTCCTGGGTGTTGCTGAGGGAAGAATTTTTCTAAACTTGACCTTGACTGAAGTTACAGTTTATTGTGGATCATGCTTCTGGAGATGCTCAAAATCAAGACTCAAGTCTTTCCATGGGACTTTTCTGGGTCTCGTGGAGAAGGGGATAGAGAGGTTTTACTCTAGGTTGTGGCATGGTATTTCTATTTATTCTATCATGGAATCACTAGAAAATAAAATCCTGGAAGTCTGCTAGTATTTTGCTACATCGGCTATCCAAAGGAAAAAGAGACATGAGATATAAAATCTGCTTACGTGGCCATATCAACACTTCTGATGTTACTGCCACCCAAGATGAGGTCCACTTGCATGTGAGTCTCACCACCTCCTCCAAAGGACTTCCACCATGTTCCTCCCACAAAGTGGAGTGCTGTACCAGTCCATTATTGGTTAGAAAATTCACCTCGTAGGACTAAACTCTCCAGCTTTGGATATTTAACATGCCATGGAATCCAATCTGAATTTACTTTGGCAAATTATTAAAATATATAAAAAATTCCAGTTTTGTATCCTTTATGCTTCATCCTTTCTTATTAGAAACACTAGCTAGTATCAAAGTGTGTTTCTCAGAACAACGCCAATTATGAACAAATAAAGAACTTTTTAAAAAGTTTCCACTAGCCAGGCACAGTGGCTCACACCTGTGTTCCCAGCACTTTGGGAGGCTGAGGCAGGCAGATCACTTGAACTCAGGAGTTCGAGGTCAGCCTGGACAACATGGTGAAACCCCATCTATACTAAAAATACAAAAATTAGCCAGGCATGGTGGAATGCGCCTGTAGTCCCAGGTACTCAGGAGGCTGAGATGGGAGAATCGCTTGAACCTGGGAGACAGAAGTTGCAGTGAGCTGAGATTGCACCACTGCACTCCAGCCTGGGTGACCAAAAAAAAAAAAAAATTATAGAGCAAGACAGCAAGACAGTTCTTAAGTGCCTCTAAGATGTTCTGAAACTTATACTATCTGTAAGTTTGGTTTTAGCTTCTTCTTTAAAAGGGTTATTATGATAATATTGTTTAATGCAAGTCACAAATACAATTGAGGACTAAAGCAATGAAAATCAGCTGTAGCTTCCCTTTCAGCTACTACTGCTTTTACAATTGGGAAGATGGTTCTAAGTTTCTTTTGTGTGTATTTATGCACTTAACATATTTTAAATGAGGATACATTGTATATATTATTTTATTATTAGCTCTTTTCATTTGTATTACTCATTTTACATACACCCATTTACTATATAATTTCTTTACATATCATATATCATTTTTGCATATCGAGTACACTTTTCCAGACAAAAAATTGGTAAATTGGCAAATTGATAAATTATAAATATAAAACACATTAGTACCATACTTACTTCAAAATGTAGGATTTTTGAAATGTACAAGTTAAACCCTCTTCCTTCCATCATTAACTGGATAATTATATTTCAATGAGACTTCTAAGATGCAAGAAATTGGCTGAACCTAGTGGGTCTGACTCTTTCCTCTCTTTTGTTCTCTGTGTAAGGACAAATCCTTCATCTGAATTTCCTCATAATTAATGCTGTCTCAGGCCTCTGAGCCCAAGCTAAGCCATCATATCCCTTGTGACCTGCACGAATACATCCAGATGGCCTGAAGCAAGTGAAGAATCACAAAATAAGTGAAAATGGCCAGTTCCTGCCTTCACTGATGACATTTCACCATTGTGATTTGTTCCTGCCCCACCTTAACTGAGCAATTAACCTTGTGAAATTCCTTCTCCTGGCTCAGAAGCTCCCCCACTGAGCACCTTGTGACTCCCATCCCTGCCTGCCAGAGAACAACCCCCTTTGACTGTAATTTTCCACTACCTACCCAAATCCTATGAAACGGCCCTACCCCTATCTCCCTTCACTGACTTTTCAGACTCACCCCACCTGCACCCAAGTGATTAAAAAGCTTTATTGCTCATGCAAAGCCTGTTTGGTGGTCTCTTCACACGGACGTGCGTGACATTTGGTGCCATGACTCAGATCAGGGGACCTCCCTTGGGAGATCAATCCCCTCTCCTCCTGCTCTTTGCTCTATGAAAAAGATCCACCTGCGACCTTGGGTCCTCAGACCAACCAACCCAAGGAACATCTCACGAATTTTAAATCGGGTAAGCGGCCTCTTTATACTCTCTTCTCCAACCTCTCTCATTATCCCTCAACCTCTTTCTCCTTTCAGTCTTGGCGCCATCCTTCAATCTCTCCCTTCTCTTAATTTCAGTTCCTTTCCTTTTCTGGTAGAGACAGAGGAGACTCCTTTTTTCCGTGAACCCAAAACTTCGGCGCCAGTCACGGACTCGGGAAGACAGTCTTCCCTTGGTGTTTAATCACTGTGGGGATGCCTGCCTGATTATTCACCCACATTTCAGAGGTGCCTGATCACCACGGGGACGCCTGCCTTGATCCTCCACCCTTAGTGGCAAATACCACTTTCCTGGGGAGCAAGCACCCCCCACCCCCCTCTCTCTCTGTGTCTCTACCCTCACATCTCTGGGCTTGCTTCCTTCACTATGGGCAACCTTCCACCCTCCATTCCTCCCTCTTCCCCCTTAGCCTGTGTTCTCAAGAACTGAAAACCTCTTCAACTTACACCTGACCTAAAACCTAAATGCCTTATTTTCTTCTGCAATACTGCTTGACCCCAGTACAAACTAGACAATGGTTCCAAATAGCCAAAAAACGGCACTTTCAACTTCTCCATCCTATAAGATCTACATAACTCTTGTCATAAAATGGGCAAATAGTCTGAGATGCCTGACGTCCAGGCATTCTTTTACACATCAGTCCCTACCTAGTCTCTGTTCCCAATGTGACTCATCCCAAATCCTCCTTCTTTCCCTCCCGCCTGTCCTCTCAGTCCCAACCCCAAGTGTCACTGAGTCTTTTCAATCTTCCTTTTGTATCAACCCATCTGACCTCTCCCTTCCTCCCCAGACTGCTCCTCCTCAGGTCGCTCCCCATGAGGCTGAATCAGTCTCCAATTCTTCCTCAGCCTCCACTCCCCCACCCTATAATCTTTCTATCACCTCCTCTCCTCACACCCAGTCCAGCTTACAGTTTTGTTCTGTGACTAGCCCTCCCCAACCTGCCCAATAATTTCCTCTTAAAGAGGTGGCTGGAGCTAAAGGCATAGTCAAGGTTAATGCTCCTTTTCCTTTATCCGACCTCTCCCAAATCACTTAGCATTTAGGCTCTTTTTCATCAAATATAAAAACCCAGTCCAGTTCACGGCTCATTTGGCAGCAACCCTGAAATGCTTTACAGCCCTAGACCCTGAAGGGTCAGAAGGCCATCTTATTTTCAATATGCATTTTATTACCCCATCTGCTCCTGACATTAAATAAAGCTCCAAAAATTAGATTCTGGCCCTCAAACCCCACAACACGATTTAATTAACCTCACCTTCCAGGTGTACAATAATAGAGAAGAGTTGCAATTACTTGCCTCTGCTGTGAGAAAAACCCCAGCCACATCCCAACACACAAGAACCTCAAAACGCCTAAGCCACAGTGGTTAGACATTCCTTCAGAACCTCCTCTATCAGGATCTTGCTTCAAGTGACAGAAATCTGGCCACTGGGCCAAGGAATGCCCACAGCCTGGGATTCCTCCTAAGCCATGTCCCATCTGTGTGGGACCCCACTGGAAATTGGACTGTTCAACTCGCCCGGCAGCCTCTCCCAGAACCCCTGGAACTCTGACCCAAGGCTATCTGACTGAGTCCTCAAAAGATATTCTCGTCTTAGCAGCTGAAGACTGATGCTGCCTGATTGTCTCAGAAGCTTCCTGGACCATCACAGATGCTTTCAGTAACTCTTATAGTGGAGGGTAAGTCCATCCCCTTCTTAATCAATACGGAGGCTACCCACTCCACATTACCTTCTTTACAAGGGCCTGTTTCCCTTGCCTGCACACTTGTTGTAGGTATTGACAGCCAGACCTCTAAACCTCTTAAAATTCCCCAACTCTGATGCCAACTTGGACAACATTCTTTTGTGCACTCCTTTTTAGTTATCCCCACCTGCCCAGCTCCCTTACTGAGACATTTTAACTAAATTATCTGCTTCCCTCACTATTCCTAGGCTACAGCCACACCTCATTGCCACCATTTTCCCCAGTTCAAAGCCTCCTTTGCGTCTTCCTCTCATATCCCCCCACCTTAACCCATAAGTATGGGACACCTCTACTCCCTCCCTGGCAACTGATCACACACCCATTACTATCCCATTAAAACCTAACCAGCCTTACCCCACTCAACGCCAGTATCTCATCTCACAATAGGCTTTAAGGAGATTATCACTCTCCTGCTACAGCATGGGCTTCTAAAACCTATAAACTCTCCTTACAATTCCCCCATTTTACCTGTCCAAAAACCGGACAAGTCTTACCAGTTAGTTCAGGATCCGCACCTTATCAACCAAATTGTTCTGCCTATCCACCCTGTGGTGCCCAACCCGTACACTCTTTTGCCCTCGATACCTTCCTCCACAACTCACCATTCCATTCTTGATCTTAAAGATGCTTTTTTCACTATTCCCCTGCACCCCTGGTCCCAGCCTCTCTTTGCTTTTACCTGGACTGACCCTGACACTCGCTAGTCTCAGCAATTTACCTGGGCTGTACTGCTGCAAGCCTTCATGGACAACCCCCATTACTTTGGTCAAGCCCTTTCTCATAATATGCTTTCTTTCCATCCATCTGCTTCTCACCTTATTAAATATTTTGATGACCTTCTACTTCATAGCCCCTCCTACAAATCTTCCCAACAGGACACTCTCCTGCTCTTCCAACATCTGTTCTCAAAAGGATATCTCGTATCCCCCTCCAAAACCCAAATTTCTTCCTCATCCATTACCTATCTTGGCATCATTCTTCATAAAAACACAAGTGCTCTCCCTGCTGATCATGCCCGGCTAATCTCCCAAACCCTAACTTCTTCTACAAAGCAACAACTCCTTTCCTTCCTAGGCATGGTTAGGTACTTCCACCTTTAAATACCTGGTTTTGTCATCCTAACAAAACCATTATATAAACTCACAAAAGAAAACCTAAGGCCGGGCACAGTGGCTCACACCTGTAATCCCAGCACTTTGGGAGGCCAAGGCAGGTGGATCTTGAGGTCAGGAGATCGAGACCACCCTGGTTAACACAGTGAAACCCCGTCTCTACTAAAAATACAAAAAAATTAGCCAGGCATGGTGGTGGGTGCCTGTCGTCCCAGCTACTTGGGAAGCTGAGGCAGGAGAAGGGCGTGAACCCAGGAGGCGGAGCTTGCAGTGAGCTGAGATGGCACCACTGCACTCCAGCCTGGGCGACAAAGTAAGACTCCATCCCCCACCCCCCAAAGAAACAAAAAACACACACACAAGAAAACCTAGCTGACCCCATAGATCCTAAATCCTTTCCCCACTCCTCTTTCTGTTCCTTGAAGACAGCTTTAGAGACTGCTGCCACACTAGCTCTCCCTGACTCATCTCAACCCTTTTCATTACACAGAGCCGAAGTGCAGGGCTGTGCAGTCAGAATTCTTACACAAGGACTGGTACCACACCCTGTAGACTTTTTGTCCAAACAACTTGACCTTACTGCTTTAGCTGGCCATTATGTCTCCGTGCAGTGGCTGCCATCGCCCTAATACTTTTAGAGGCCCTAAAAATCACAAACTATGCTCAACTCACTCTCTACAATTCTCATAACTTCCAAAATCTATTTTCTTCCTCACACCTGATGCATATACTTTCTGCTCCCCACCTCCTTCAGCTATACTCACTCTTTGTTGAGTCTCCCACAATTACCATTGTTTCTAGCCTGGACTTCAATCTGGCCTCCCACATTATTCTTGATACCACACCTGACCCCCATGACTGTATCTCTCTAATCCACCTGGCATTCACTCGATTTCCCCATATTTCCTTCTTTCCTGTCCTCACCCTGATCACACTTGGTTTATTGATGGCAGTTCCACCAGGCCTAATCGCCACTCACCAGCAAAGGCAGGCTATGCTGTAGTATCTTCCACATCTATCATCGAGGCTACCACTCTGCCCCCTTTCACTATCTCTCAGCCAGTCGAACTCATTGCCTTAACTCAGGCCCTCACTCTTACAAAAGGACTAGGCGTCAGTATGTATAGTGACTCTAAATATGCCTTCCATATCCTGCACCACCATGCTGTTATATGGGTGGAAAGAGGTTTTCTCACTATGCATGGGTCCTCCATCATTAATGCCTCTTTAATAAAAACTCTTCTCAAGGCCACTTTTCTTCCAAAGGAAGCTGGAGCCATTCACTGCAAGGGCCATTACAAGGCATCAGATCCCATCACTCAGGGCAACGCTTATGCTGATAAGGTAGCTAAAGAAGCAGCTAGCATTCCAACTTTTGTCCCTCACGGCCAGTTTTTCTCCTTCTCATTGGTCACTCCCACCTACTCTCCCACTGAAACTTCCACCTATCAATCTCTTCCCACACAAGACAAATGGTTCTTGGACCAAGGAAAATATCTCCTTCCAACCTCCCAGGCCCATTCTATTCTATCGTCATTTCATAACATCTTCCATATAAGTTACAAGTCGCTTGCCTGCCTCTTAAAACCTCTCTTTTCCTTTCCATAGTAAAAAATCTATCCTCAAAAAATCACTTCTCAGTGTTCCATCTGCTATTCTACTACTCTTCTAGAATTTCTCAGGCCCCCTTCCTTCCCTACACATCAAGTTTAAAAATTTGCCCCTGCCCAGGACTGGCAAATTAACTTTACTCATATGCCCTGAGTCAGGAAACTAAAATACCTCTTGGTCTGGGTAAACACTTTCACTGGATGAGTAGAGACCTTTCCCACAGGGTCTGAGAAGGCCACCATGGCCATTTCTTCCCTTCTGTCAGACATAATTCTTCGGTTTGGCCTTCCCATCTCTATACAGTCTGAAAACAGACCAGCCTTTATTAATCAAATCACCCAGGCAGTTTCTCAGGCTCTTGGTACTCAGTGGAACCTTCATACCCCTTACTGTCTTCAATCTTCAGGAAAGGTAGAATGGACTAATGGTCTTTTAAAGACACACCTCACCAAGCTCAGCCTCCAACTTAAAAAGGACTGGACAGTACTTTCACCTCTTGCCCTTCGCAAAATTAGAGCCTGTCCTCAAGATGCTACAGGGTACAGTCCATTTGAACTTTTATATGGACACACTTTCTTGCTCAGCCCCAGTCTCATCCCAGACACCAGCCCTCTAGGCAATTATCTTCCAGTCCTCCAGCAAGCTAGACAAGAAATTCGCCAAGCTGCTAATCTTCTCTTGCCTACTACAGATTCCCATCCATATGAAGACACCCTAGCTGGACAATCAGTTCTTGTTAAGAATCTGACCCCTCGAACTCTACAATCTCATTGGACCAGACCCTACTTAGTCATCTATAGTACCCCAACTACCGTCTGCCTGCAGGATCCTCCCCACTGGGTTCACTGTTCCAGAATAAAGCTGTGTCCATCAGACAGCCAGCCTAATCTCTCCTCTTCCTCCTGGAAGTCACAAGCCCTCTCCCCTACTTCCCTTAAACTCACTCACATTTCTGAAGAACGGTAATAACCCTCATGAGCCTAATACATCCCTTCATTCTGTTAAGTCTACTCATCCTTACCCTACTTTTTGCAACAGGGCTTTACACAGTCACCCCCACTACTTCAACTGAACCCCAAAAACTTGTCATCCCTACTATCTTCTGTCTAGCCATACTCCTATTCACCATTCTCAACCACTCATAAATGCCCTACTCTTGTTTACACTGCCAGTTTACACTGTTTCTCCAAACCATCACAGCTGATATCTCCTGGTGCTATCCCCAAACTGCCACACTTGATTCCCTCTTGGAGTGGATAGATGATCTTCGCTGGCAGGGCACCCTCCAATACTTTCACCCTGATGAAGTTCTTTTTTTTTTTTTTTTGAGACAGAGTCTCGCTCTGTCGCCCAGGCTGGAGTGCAGTGGCCAGATCTCAGCTCACTGCAAGCTCCGCCTCCCGGGTTCACGCCATTCTCCTGCCTCAGCCTCCCGAGTAGCTGGGACTACAGGTGCCCGCCACCTCGCCCGGCTAGTTTTTTGTATTTTTTTAGTAGAGACGGGGTTTCACCATGTTAGCCAGGATGATCTCGATCTCCCGACCTCGTGATCCGCCCGTCTCGGCCTCCCAAAGTGCTGGGATTACAGGCTTGAGCCACCGTGCCCGGCCCACCCTGATGAAGTTCTATTCTTTACTTTTATATTCACTCTTATTCTCATTCCCATTCTTATGCCACCCTCTACGTCTCCCCGGCTATCTCTACCACACTATCAATCTCACTCACTCTCTAGCATTTCTAATCCTTCTTTAACAAAAAAAATTGCTGGCTTTGCATTTCTCTTTCCTCCAAAATTGCTGAGGCCTCAACTTATTCACTGCTAAAAAAAAAGGTGGGGGGACTCTGTATATTTTTAAATGAAGAGTGTTGTTTTTACCTAAATCTCTCTGGCCTGGTATATGACAATGAAAAAAAAAAAAAAAAAAAAAAAAAAAAACCTCAAGGATAGAGCCTAAAAAGTTGCCAACCAAGCAAGTGATTGTGCTGAACCCCCTTGGGCACTCTTTAATTAGGTGTCTTGGTTCCTCCTAATTCTTAATCATTTAATACCTGTTTTTCTCCTTCTCTTATTGGACCTTGTGTCTTCCGTTTAGTTTCTCAATTCATCCACAACCGTATCCAGGCCGTCACCAATCACTCTATATGACAAATGCTCCTTCTAACAACCCCACAATATCACCCCTTTCCACAAAATCTTCCTTCAGCTTAATCTCTCCCACTCTAGGTTCCCGCGCCCCCCCTAATCCCACTCAAAGCAGCCCTGAGAAACATCGCCCATTATCTCTCCATACCACCCCCACCAAAGAAATTTTCACTGCCCCAACACTTCAGTATTATTTAATGTTATTTTTCTTATTGATATAAGAAGACAGGAATGTCAGGCCTCTGAGACCAAGCTAAGCCATCATATCCCTTGTGACCTACACGAATACATCCAGAAGGCCTGAAGCAAGTGAAGAATCACAAAATAAGTGAAAATGGTCAGTTTCTGCCTTTACTGATGACATTCTACCATTGTGATTTGTCCCTGCCCCACCTTAACTGAGCGATTAACCTTGTGAAATTCCTTCTCCTGGCTCAGAATCTCCCCCACTGAGCACCTTGTGACCCCCACCCCTGCCTGTAAGAGAAAAACCCCCTTTAACAGTAATTTTCCACTACCCACCCAAATCCTATAAAATGGCCCCACCCCTGTGTCACTTTGCTGACTCTTTTTTCGGACTCAGCCTGCCTGCACCCAGGTGATTAAAAAGTTTTATTGCTCATGCAAAGCCTGTTTGGTGGTCTCTTCACATGGACACGTGTGATGATGCCATGCTGGTTGTGGGCTCTGCAGTTTTGAAGATGCATTTGTCCCCAGTCCTGGAAGAGAAATGACTGATCCTGATGCCAAGGAGTTGCGACTGCAGCATGGGTGCTCTAGTGACATGTTCTCCACCATAGGTTTCTATGTTTAGAAAGGCCTCCCCTGCTTGGCTCTTCAGGTGACAGAATCACACCCTTACTTAGGGGGTAGGGCGCTCAGTGGAGAAATGGCCTCAGAAAAACCCAGTCATTACACCGTTAACAGCAATGTTTCACAGCAAAAGATCCTTCTGGGAAAGGCAACTCGCTGGCTCAGAAATTGACATCTAATTCTCTTGACTACATCTGACACATAGTAGGAAGTTAAGAAGTATGGAATTAAATAAAATTAAAGGCCTACATTGTTCAAATACTGGATTAAAATAGTGTCTGACTAGTTTTCTGTAAATGTTTCTGAAAAATCACATTAATTTTCTACTAAGATCTAAAGAGAAAAACACCTGCCCAGGATGTAACTAGGATGTATAGTCAACCAGTCCCCAGAATTTGGATGAATATCCACTAATTATATGAACAAATAGTAGTATTGAAAAGCAAACAAAAAAATAGATTACTTCTCCCTCTGGGTAAACAAGCATGACTATCAGAAACTATGATGATTATTGAGGGAAAAGTCAAATTCTGAACAGTGTTCTAAAAATACTGTATTCACCACTCATTTTTACCTGAAGAGTACAAAGAAGAAAAGGATGGCTTTTCCTAAATCCAGTAGGATATGAACAGGTTTTATTCCAGTTTATTCCACTTACTAGTAAGGTCAGTGAAATATTCAATTGGGTAAATATTGCAAGATTCAACTTTCTGACACAGGATTATAATTATTAACTAGAATTTCCAACAACAAACAAGTAAAAAAATGAGCAACTCAAGGTTAAAAGTTCTGTAGGAATCAGTGGAGTTAAAGCAGCAGAGTTTCCTGCAAACAAACACTCTTATGGTGACAAGACAGAACAATCGTCATTGATAGAAATACTGATAGAAAATCTTGTACACTTCCACTTTGCTGTTCTTTATATTCTCGTGTTGATAAATACTTTCCAACTTTATTCTTTGCAATAGGAAGAAGAATAAGCCCCCTTACCCCCACCCAAAAAGGTCTCCACTCTAATCCCCAGAATTTGTGGATACTTTACCCTAGATGGCAAAAGAGACTTTGCAGATTCGATTAAGATTGGGAACCTTGAGACAGAGAAATGATCCTTAATTATCTAGGTGGACCTAATGTAATCACAGGTGGAGATTTTCCCAACTGCAATGAGAGAAGTGATGACTGAGGAAAGATCAGAGAGATGTGATGTGAGTCAAACTTGTCATTGCCAGCTTTGGAGATGGAGGAAGAGGCCATGAGCCAAGGAATACAAATTTCCTCTATAAGCTGGAAAAGGCAAAAAAATAAATTCTCCCCTAGAGCCTCCAAAAAGAAATACAACTTTGTTGACTTCTTGATTTTAACCCAGTGATGGACACAAGTTGTCAGACTTCTAGCTTAAAACAACTAAAAAATAATAAATTTGGATTATTTAAAACAGTGTGATAATTCGTTACAGCACAATATAAAAACTAATCACTCTTATCTATAAAAGCAAAGCAATGAATAACTTGGAGCATTTTACTATTCATGTCTTATGTCAATAATTCTGAGTTTCTCCATATTTCAAGAAAATTTTTACTAGAAGGTGTGTTCCTTTTTGTTAAAAATTCATTTAGCTTTTTACTGCAATTATAGATGAATTTTAAAATGTGTATTTATCATTTTTAATTTGATAATAAAAAGCACTTTGGGCCATCTGTGCTTTGGAGTTTAGAAATACAAGCTCTTTACCACTCAGAAAAATGTTCAGTTGTCCCTTTTCATCTTGGCTGCTACTTCTAGAAGCAGCCTTACTTCTGATCTCCATCATTGCCTACATACATCTGGAGGCAGCAGCACTCTAGAAATAGTCAGGGAGAAAGTGGAGCAAGACAGACAGGAAGAAGCACATTGCATCTTAGGAATTTCATTCTACAGTGTAGGTAGGAACAAGAGCAGAAAGAACAATGGTGGCACTAAATGCTGGAGATTATAATGGGATTCAGCTGTTTCAATTTTGGAATGCAAGAAAGTCAGGCAGAATCAAGAAAAAAAAAGAAACCTAGAAAACTGCACAAAATGTGAAAAAGAGATAGATACTACAAAAAAAGAAAAGAAAAAAATGAAGGCATCATGAAAAGTCAAAGAAAAGCATGTCTCTGAAAAAAAAAATAGCACTATAAACAGAAGATAATTTAGAAATGTGTTAGGTATAGTTGCTAAAATCCAAGGTGATATGTCCTCTGCCAAAAGGAGGCAAAAGCCATTAGGGGAAAACAGCCTGAGATGATAAGGCAACCAAAAAGTGATAGAAGAAAAGACTGCAGATGAATTGAATAGTCAGTAGTTGATTCAGAGGAACAGTAGAATGCTCAATATTTGATTCAGAAGCAAAGAGAAGAAAAATTCAGCACAGAATATTAAATCAGTGACAGTGGAGTCAATTGATATGTTCCATGTGCATAGAAAGAAAAGAAGGCGGCTCATGCCTGTAATCCCAGCACATTAGGAGGCTGAGGCGGGTGGATCACCTGAGGCCAGGAATTCAAGACCAGCCTGGACAACATGGTGAAATCCTGTCTCTAGTAAAAAATACAAAAATTAGCTGGGTGTGGTGGCAGGCACCTGTAATCCCAGCTATTCAAGAGGCTGAGGTGAGAGAATCACTCAAACTCAGCAGTTGGTTGCAGTGAGCCGAGACTGTGCTATTCCACTCCAGCCTGGCCAATAAGAGTGAAATTCCCTCTAAAAAAACAAAAAAGAAAAGAAAGAGAAGAAGAAAATTTATAAAATGATGGAGCAAGCAGCAGAGATGGGAGACACAGAAGGCTTATTCTAGCTAAGAATTGTAAGTCATTTCCACAGAAGAAACTGAAAAAATTACAATGAAGACAAAAAGCACAGACATAATCAAAAACATTTTACCAAGTTGAACAAATAAGTTTTTACAGAGGTTGAAAGGAGTTATCATCTAGCACTAACTACCCTTCATGGTTCCACTCATCAACACTCTGTGTACTTTGTTAACTCTTTTTACAATCAGTACATTTGTTGTGATCTCCAAAATTTAAAAACGCATAGGATGAACTAAAACTTGATCCTGACCAAACTGGGTTTCACTGAGTAATTTTTGATATATTTTTCTGTGTTTTCACAGTTTTCAACAATGGGTATATATTATTCATAATCATAAAAAATTACAAGATTTGTAAATTAAAATACACTGATATAGTGTTTAACCAAACAATTAGGCACTGAAACCTAGCCTAGCTGACAAGTAATCACTATCACAATGCTATCTCAGGACACAACTCTGTCTTCCTCAGCTGTCACTCACACTCTCCACTCTTCATTCAGCTACAGTAAAGACCTAGAATGTGGAGAAAGTGTGTGCTACTTAGTCTACTCACAAGTGTTGTTTAAACATAAAAGCTTTTATGGAGAAAAAGTAACCTGTCACCCAGGCCCTTTCGGAGCCATCCATCGTCACTGGGCTCCACGATAACTCTTGTGTCTTAATAAGGAGGATGCTACACTTCTCCTCTAACCACCACAAATGACTTGCCATTTCATTTTTTTGTTAATTCACAAGTAATTAGCGTATATATTACATATTTATGGGGTACAAAGTGAGGTTTTGATATGTGTTTACATTATAGAATGATTAAGTGAAACTAATTAGCAAAATATCACCTCACATCTTATTTTCTGTGATGAAACAAAAATTCATTCTTTCAGCAACTTTGAAATCTACAGTCCATTATTATTTATTTTAGTCACCATTCTGTGCAATAGAATGCTAAAGCTTATTCCTCTGGTCTAACTGAAATTTTGTACCCTTTGATCAACATATCCCCTTATTTCATCCACTCCTTCCCTTAGCCTCTTGCTATGACCATTCTACCCTCTACTTATGTGAGCTAAACTTTTTTAGATTCCACATATGAGTGGGATCATGCGTTATTTGTCTTTCTGTGCCTGAGTTATTCCACTTAGCATAAAGTCCTGCAGGTTCATCCACGTTGTCACAAATGATAGAATTTCCTGTTTTTAAGGCTGAATGGTACTCCATTGTGTATAGACCACATGGCTATATCCATCATGTAACACAGATGTCTCAGCAAAGTTTCATCGAAGATGTTAGCTAGAAGGAAATCATGTGATGTATCTTATACACGACTGGATCAACTTTCCCACATGTGGGGGTCATTTTAGAAGTTCTAAGACTGGTTCCTGGCCATCATAAATGACCTGCCATTTCTTTCTGACATTCGCAGTAGCGAAGAATTGTCTCAATGAGATCAGCTCATCCTTGTTTTGTGTTGTTTTAAATGCTACCTAATACAATACTAATATATTTCTAATTTTTTTACCTCTTGAGTTTTCAATGAGGCATGGAAACTCTCTAATCAATTCCAAAACATTTTGTGATGAAACTCAAGACCCATTCATGTTCTGAAGTAGTCTTCTCACGCTCTGCTATAAATCCACTCTGTGAAAGTTGCTACTTGGAGAATGTTAGTAAAACCTTTGAGGAGGACTCCAGAAATCCTTAAGCTTCCTTTTCCAAGGGGATCATCTGCATCCTCAGTCAGCAAAATCTGAAACATTAATATCCAGGGATACTGACTTCTGCAATTTTCAGACTCAGAAACAAGGGCCAGCTTTGAATCTTCTCTCCTTCATTGTTTGAACTCTTTTTCTACCTTAAGGCAGTTGGGACTCAGCCATAAATTTTGATTAGCAAGACATTAAAAGTTACTATCAATGCTTAAGGGAGATTCGTTCTTCCCTTTAAAATCTTATTTTCCTCTTCGGCTTAAAAATAGAATTGAACTTTGTAAACCTGGCCTCATTTAAGGATTATGTTGAGACTCATAAATTGTCAATGCCGGTAGGCTAGTTTGCATACCACAAAGATAGTACAAATTACGTTGGTTTTTATTTAAAAAATTTTTATTCCGATTTTGCAAGGTCTAGTGGGATTATGGAATATTCTAATTGGATATGGACACTTTTTGAGAATTAAAATGCACATGAGGTTATTTCTTGAAGTATTCTTCATTAAATGTGCAGTGCAATGTCTAAAGAAATAACCAAAAGACATTCCAGGGAAAGTTTTGATAACATCAGCATTAGCCTTAAACACCATTTTTCTAAAGACAATTACTTGACCTGGCAGTGTTAGAGGACATATGTAGTTGAAAGATTGACAGATTGGCTTTGGACACCTGCATGAATATGTGTACTTAGGAAAGAGAGATGGAAACATGAACAGTATATAAACCTGTTTTCCAGGCAGAAAAAAGATCAGGTTAAAAATAAATTGGTTCTCACTAAATAGTCATGGAAGCTTAGTGACATTTTTTTTTTTTCTGGCAAACAAAAGCAGTGGAATGTCCAAAGGAAAAAAGTTGGAAGTCTTTAGAAAGGTGCACATTCATTTCCTCTTGAGACATACAGTATTGTGGTCTGGAGGAAGTGAACATACTGGGGCATTCACATTTCTGTGTCCCTTCTGACATACTT
Source organism: Macaca fascicularis (assembly GCF_037993035.2). Classification (NCBI taxonomy): domain Eukaryota; kingdom Metazoa; phylum Chordata; class Mammalia; order Primates; family Cercopithecidae; genus Macaca; species Macaca fascicularis. The sequence goes on along the minus strand of NC_088380.1, from coordinate 7,400,439 downwards.
AAGGAAAGGAATTTTATTCATTAGAGGAACACCTTGGGGACTATTCTGGCTGTAAGGTTGCACCCACTGGCCTCAAGGAGCTTAAGGGTGGACACAACTGCAGGCTCCACGTGCATCTGTAAGTTGAAATACGCCTTCCTCATTGTCCAGAACAGAGAAAACATGGCGGCAAAGTTCTAACCTATGCTATTTCTAAAGGAGTTTCTAGCAACTGAAATTCCAAAGTTGATGAAACTAACAGGAATAATAATGTAACCTTTCATTTGTTTTCTTCATTACCTTTGGCTTTGCGGATATCAACGGGAGCCAGATTCATTGTTGACATCATTATTATAACTGTTAAGTATCCATTTTATTGTTTTTGGGTATGTGTCTCAAGGCACTAAAATTGAGTACAAACAACACTTCAAGTGTTCACTCCTTAAAATTACTTCACATAAATAACCATTATAGTGCAGTGTCTGCTAACATGCAAATATTCTTTTTGTAAAAGGGGTTTTTTTCCCCTATTACTCTAATACCTCTTCTATTTCTGATAGACTTGGTAATAATAATCTAACACAAGCAGACATGTATGTAACTTTTCCAATGAGCACATTTCCTGCAAAAAATGCTCCCTCTTTTTACAAAGATGAAGTCTTGGTGCAGATTGTGTAATTTTCCCTTGAAGACAGAATAGCTAGGGCAAAGGTGCCATACAATAGGGAGAGAGTGGCATTCAATTCTCCTGAATTATGTTGTTATTTTTCATTTAAATTTATTTAAATGAATTGCTTGGCTCTCCTTCAAAACATGTATTTCTCCTGTTGACTTCTATGAGCAGTAAAGTCGCTCTCAGGGGCCAAAGAGTTGGAGATTTACAATGCCCTGCTGGAAGCCTAGTTTACTTTTCCACATCCCGTTTGGATATTGTCAAATATTAGTCTTGGCAGGATGGCAGGAGCTGTCAGGAACAGCTGGACAACTTGATGGCTATCCCGGGCACCTTGTCCAGTGATGGCAGAGGTGTAGAACCTGCCCTCATCACTAGGGGAGAGCAAATCAGCAAATCAATCAAACCGGCTTTCACAATTGTGCCAGACATGAATGATGTGGCACATTCTGGCCAATATACGCTTGGTGACGATGGCCGAGGGGGCTCCAGAGAGTTCTGCAGGGCTCCTGTTACCAAGGGTATCAACTGCAAGAGTAATGTCCTTGGGGCTTTTTTCCTGCCCAATTTATAATACAAAGTTGTCATATTAGATTATTTTTTTCTACAATAATTCTACCAACTTTCACGTCTTGTTTTTGCTCAATAGAAACCAACTCTCTTAGTGACCTAAGCCAAATAGAATCTGGAAGCCACTATCCAATGTCTTTCAAAGTCAAAAAGAACTTAGGATTTCAACTAAAGTGTGTTTCTCTGCTTCTTTATATCAGCCCAGATAGAACTGATGCATTTGCAGAAATATGCAGCACTAATGTGCTAAAAACAAATCCAGATGTTCAAAAGATTTTTATAAAAACCAAGATGTAATGAAATGGAAACACACACACTGCTGAAGGAAATGTAAGTTGATGTAATTATTCTAGAAGATAATTTGGCCTTTTAAGCAAAGGCTTTAAACAGATTCCATACCCTTTGATCAGAAATATTATTTTTATTTTTTATTTTAAAATTTTAGATTTTATATCAACCCTACAGCACCTGGTATTCCCATGTGGTCTCCCATACCAAGTCCTAACCAGGTCTGACCCTGCTTAGCTTCCAAGATCAAGCACATTCAAAGTGATAGACCAAAAATTTTATTTTTAAGAAAGTATGACAACAGCAAATTATTTTCTTTTTCTTTACATATTGTAAGGTTGAATATCTTAGGACTTTTATTCCCCCTCAGGACATGAAACTCTCTTGGGGATAAATAATGACATATCAGTGCATCTCCTTAAAAAATTGAACGCTAAGTGCTAGTGAAAAAAATCTCAGAAAAATAAGAAGGCAAAAAAAATTCCCTTTTTCCTACAGCTTGAAAAAAGCTAATATTGTTCTCTGACATATTCTGGTTCAATAAACTAAGAAAAATTGAAAACACGTCTGAAAATTTGAGTTCTCATTCTCTTGCCCAATGTGAAGGCTTATGATAAAATGTGGAATGTTGTTCTGTTGCACATGTGACAATTGTCCTTCAGTGTCTTGTGAATCTGGGACATGAAGACCTCAAACATTTTTGTTGCATCCTGTGAAGCACGACCAATAACTCTAAAGCCTGAAACTCTGTCTTACATAATATGTGTCCTGATTATAAACTGTAAATTGACACCTCTGTTTTGCAAAATGGTCAAATACTTTTTGAGTTATCTCTGTGAAGCTCCAAAAGACACTTAAGGGCATGTTCTTCCTTTGCCACGTGGCTGGAAGTAAAATTAACTCACAACTCTGTTGGAGTCTATGATTAAATTGAAAGTTTCAGAGGTTTTTTTTTTTTTTAATTCATATTAATAGTGTCTAAGGAAAAATTGTAAAATTTTATTTAAAAATGTGTGCCCAGAATGCTTTTGAGTGTTGTTAATAATACCTTTTGATCCAAAATTTTATTTTATTTTATTTTATTTATTTATTTATTTATTTATTTATTTATTTATTTTTTGAGACAGAGTCTAGCTCTGTCGCCCAGGCTGGAGTGCAGTGGTGCGATCTCAGCTCACTGCAAGCTCTGCCCCCTGGGTTCACCCCATTCTCCTGCCTCAGCCTCCCAAGTAGCTGGGACTACATAAAATTTTATTTTTAAGAAGGTATGATAGCTGCAATTTTTTTTCTTTTTCTTTACTTATTGTAAGTTTGAAATTCTCAGGACATTTTTTTTTCCCCTTAGGACATGGAACTCTCTTGGGGATAAATAATGACATGTCAGTGCATGTTCTTGAAAATCAAAGACCTACCTCCCTAAGTGCTAGTGAAAGAAATCTCAGAAAAGTAACAGGGCAAAATAGCTATGAAAATCAGCCACAATGTTGATGGCCACAGGAGAAAGGTTTGACCATTTGCCAGGTCAAACATATCATTACACGTACAGATCAGGTGATTGTGTCACACTGTCCAGTTTATTCAAAATGTGGTATATACCAAGGGGATGATAAAACAGGACACAAAACTCTAAACACAGTCAGAGCTGAAGGTTTAACAATCTATATATACACTGTGGTTGGCATTAAGTGGCAAAATTATGAGTGATTTGAGGGTTTTTAAAATAGTCATCTAATGTTTTCACTTTTTCTACAGTGAATATGATTTTTATAATTTAAATATTATTAAAATATATTGAGAAAACTCAACAAAATAGTCATAAGTGTCCCAATACTTAAGCATGCCATATAAAAACACCATCTGATTTTAGCTCCATCTCTATATTTCAGAAAAGTCAGAGTCTAGATGGGAGGTTGATTTATTTGCACTGATACTGTCCTTCAAATACTGACTGACTGTCCTTCTCTATCACGCTCTGCCTCTCTCTGAAGGGAGGGAACTATTGGTAAGAATTTGGATTTTTCTCTGACAGTTTTTTTCTTCTTGTCAATATCTAAGAAATCTGCACTGAACAAAAACAAATTCTTCAAAGTGTTATTCACTTCTTTCACTGTAAAAATAATCCAAAAATGTATATAACTACTGAAGACTGGAAAAGTATATAGAATTTATGGACCAAACTGTGGACCCAATGAAATCCAAAAATCGGTGGTAATGTCCTAATTTTTGAGACATTTGAGCAAATCATGGAAACCATACCTAATTTCTAGAGCAATATATTAGCCCTACCTGGAACTCCATGTAGTGGGTTAAATCAGAAATAGCTTCTTTTTGAAAAGATGAAACTGTACACATACGGCACCGTAGCATTGAGCCAGGAACCTATTAACTTGCTTCTATTAACTTGGTATCCTTTTTCATATTTTTCATTTGGGGGCAGTTGCCTTTTCCTTAAGATCAGATTCATTTCCAAAACCAAAAATCTCTGGTAAGTCTCTCTCACTGGTCTGCCCATGGCCCTTCAGAGCCATCAATGCTCTCTGGAAGGGAGTCCCCCAGCTCCAGCTGGTAGCGTTTGGAGTCACAGGTTTTCTTGAGTGTTCCAGACCCACCTCATGAGTGCAAATAAAAGCAATTCTTTTGTCAGAGGTCCCCAGCTTTGCTGTCAACCACTGTGAAGCGTGAAAGAACTCAATGCCCCTTCCCCAGAAACATGTTGGCCTGAAACAAGAGAGGGGCCAGTAGAGGGTCCCAAGAGTAGCAGGAATGGAGCAAGACAAGCAATAGAAAAGGTGCATGTTGGCCAGACATGATGGCTCATGCCTGTAATCCCAGCACTTTGGGAGGCCAAGCGGGGTGGATCACTTGAGGTCAGGAGTTTGAGACTAGCCTCACCAAGATAGTGAAACCCCGTCTCTACTAAAAATACAAAAATCAGCCAGGCGTGATGGTGTGTGCCTGTAATCTCAGCTATTCAGGAGGCTGAGGCAGGAGAATTGCTTGAACCCAGGAGGTGGAGGTTGCAGTGAGCTGAGATCATTCCACTGTACTCCAGCTTGGGTGACAGAGTGAGTCTCTGTCAAAAAAAAGGAAGGAAGGAAGAAAGAAAGGAAGGAAGGAAGGCAGGGAGGGAGGGAGGAAAGGAGGGAGAGAGGGAAGGAGGGAGGGAGGAAGGGAGGGAGGGAGGGAAGGAGGAAGGGAGGGAGGGAAGGAAGGGAAGGGAAGAGAAGGGAAGGAAGGAAGGGAGGGAGGGAGGGAAGGGAAGGGAAGGGAAGGGAAGGGAAGGGAAGGGAAGGGAAGGGAAGGGAAGGGAAGGGAAGGGAAGGGAAGGAAGGAAGGAAGGAAGGAAGGAAGGAAGGAAGGAAGGAAGGAAGGAAGGAAACACAGAGCAGGGTTCATGACTGTTTCTGGATTTAGGATTAGGAGATATTGGACCTCAGCAAGGAGGCTTTCCCTTAAATATTAAAAAAAAATTTGCAAACTGATAGTGTTGGCATGAGTAAAACTCACATGCTCATTTGCAAATTACTGTAAAATGCTCACAACAGAATGGAGATTTGTAGCCACTCAGCAATCCTTGTCGTGTGGTGAAAGAAAGTGGAAATACAAATATTACATCAATATTCTCACAAGTGTATAAATATGAACAAGTTTACTACAAACAGAGTTTACTATGCTGGGAAACCAATTCTTTTAAAGCATAAGGTTTGTGGAGACAAACTTGGCTATGAAAGAATGTATGATTTTAGCTCAGGAACAAAGAGACAGGAGTGCCTGTCGAATTTTTTCTTGATTTTCACAATGTGTGGATCCACATCCTTTCATATCCCTGATCTGCTAAGGATGGATGGTGAGAACAAAATGACCTTCCAAACTTGTTCTTTGGATAGTCACATCCATCCAGAAACCGTAGCGAGTCCATCACTGAATCAGTCGCCCATTGCCAAAGTCTATAAGGACTTGGTGGTGTCTATAGGGACCCCCAGGAACAGGCACGGACCCGGGAAGGAGGCTTTTAGAAGTGCACAAGGGAAAGAGCAATTGTAGGGTCTATAGAATTACAAAGAGAAACAAGCAGAGCAAGAGAAACTGCTGGTGGAGCTTCATGTAAAGCCTGAATTCAGCGACTGCATCTGTGACCTGTTCTCTGTAAGTATAGTTACAATACAACTCTGACCCACAGAATGGAGGAAACATACAGAGAAAATTGTTAGAAACACAACCAACCAACCAGGAAAGGGAGAGAAGAGGGAGGTCTGAGCAGATGACCCCGAGCTGCATGTGAAGAGGTCATGAGTGCTTATAACAGATGTGGTCAGAGGTAGGCCAGAAAGTCTCCCAAAAGATATAAACCTCCTTATCCCAGAACCCTGTGAATGTCACCTCATACAGTGATAAGGGATTCTGCAGGTGTAATTAAGTTAAGGATCTTGGGATGGGGAGACTGTACTGAATTATCCAAGGGACTTTCAATGCAATCCTGTATATCCTTGTAAGAGGGAGGCAGAGGGAAAATTTATACCCATGTAGAAGAGGAAGAAGCCATGTGATCACAGAAGAGAGACTGGAGTGACGTGACCATAAGTGAAGGAATGCTGGCAGCCACTGGAAGCTAATGGAGGCCAGCAGGGGATTCTTCCCTAGAGATTGCAGAGCAAGCGCAGCCCGGCCAACACCTTGGTTTTGAACCACTGATGCTAATTTCAGACTTCTTGCCTCTAGAACTGTAAGAGAAGAAATCTCTGTCATTTTAAGCCACCAAGTTTGTGGTGCTTTGTGACAGCAGCCACAGGAAACAAAGTCATCTTTGCAGTTGCATGTCTTAATATTTTGAGTTAGTTATAATTGCCTGCTTAAGTGTGAGTTCAATAATCTGCTAATTATGTTGTCAATATTATAAAGACACACATTTTTACAAGTTTTTAAATAAGATCTCAGTGGGATATCTGGACCAGGTGAGAAGCAGCAACATCACCTAGAACTCCATCCCTGAGCTAGGACCCTATAGCAGTAGAGTTCCTTATCCTCAGAAATAAAACACACAAGGAAATACCAATGCAGCAGGTCTTTTTAAACCCTAGTGTGGGATCTCACTATCACGTGCAAATGGAAGTCACTGAGGGCCGCACGGGTGGAGTGAAATGATTCTGGCTGTTGACTGTAGAAAAACTAGGAAGGGAACAGACCGAGAGCAATAGTGCGGGTTGCTCTTTGCTGCAGAAAAGCATTAACAAAATGCAGGCACTCCACAGACTATTTTTCATACAGTATCCTATACAGTACTACTATTACCCCTATTTTGTACACAGGGAAACAGTCTCAAAGAGGCTAAGTAATGAAACCAAGGTCACACAATAGCCCTATACTATAGTAGAAATCTAAGCTTGGTCTGACTCCAAAACCAGTGCTTTTCTCTTTGTTTTAGAAGCTCAGCCTTCCATACTCCACCTGCCTCCCAGCATTGGCATCAGTTACAATTGCTTGTTTAGTGCACGAGTTATAACAGCAAGATAGGATTGCTACACTAAAATATAACAAAGAGCAGCACAGACACTTCATAGATACTCATTTTCTGAAATTATAATTACAGTTGTCCTTCGGCAAACATGGGGCTTCGTTAAAGGACCCCTGTCTATACCCAAAACTGTAAATACTCAAGTCCTGCCATCGGCCCTGCAGAACCCGATATAAGAAAGGTCAGTTCTCTGTATATATGGGTTTCACATCCCAGGAACACTGTATTTTCAATCTGCATTTGGTTAAAAAAACCACATAAGTGAATCCACATAGTTCAAACCTGTGTTGTTCAAGGGTCCACTGTAGTTAAGCAAAGCAAAGCAAAGAGAGCAAAACCCTACGATCCCAGCGTGTCTGCAGCAGAGTTTGCTGTCCTCAGTGGGCTCCACTCGCATGAACTTGGCCATGGAGGTGCCCTGCCTCGTCACAGTACTGGCACATTCTCTGTTCAGGTTTTTCTCAGAAGCTCGTCCGCAATGGCACTCAGTGTACGAGCACGCCTCTGTTGTTTGGAACACGTTATTTTTGAATGCTTTATTTTATTTAACCCCAATTTTAAAAATCTTTGATCTGAAAACACTGCTTCAGAACTCTTCAGAAGTGACCTCTCCCGTTGCCCAGCTAAGCGTGCAGCCTGCCTCAGCAGCCTCCCCTCTTCCCCATCACAGAATAGCCTCACACATGAAGCTCGCCAGGCCCCGGGCTTTTGTTTGCTGCCTGGAACTTTGTTTAAAGGCCTGGGCCTTTGAAACTTTCTACTCATCCCAAATCTTTTTAACCAAACAGAATGCACACCTCTCCTAACCCTCCTCCTATAAGGAATTATCTTGGCACAACTCAGGCCAATACCTGAGAGTCCTGGGACCACTCCCTTCTCTCTCGTCACCCCTCAGCCAATTCTCTCCCAACTGCTAACTCTCCCCCTCCAAGCCATTGTCTCTCTGCTGCCCTGAGGATTCACCAGGGTCAGGACAGGCTTATCTTCTGCATGGCTCCTCTCTTTGAGCAACTAAGACCTTGCCTGGGGGTCTTTGCTGGTCCCCTAACTTCCTGTAGCCTCGACCCCACCTTTCATTTAGTTCATCTTCCATGTTGGTGCCAATGCGATTTTATCAAAACAAAACCTATATAAATTCCTTCTATGAGATTTCATTGTTTCCATACAATGAGTGCATCCATGCAGCTACTGATGAGGATCTCTCCTGACCTGTCCCCAATTACTGTTCCCATCCTTGACAGTTACAGGTTGCCCTATGACACAAAACTATCTAGAGTCTCCTGGATGAGGTGTGCCCTCTCCTGCCCTCCTGTCTTAGCTCAGGACATTCCTACTTCCTTCGACTGAAGGACTCTTCCCCAGCTACTCTGCCCAATGAATCCCAATTTCCCCCAAGGCTACACTAAAGCAGCCTCTTGAGGAAGCCCTTTCCCACTTCACCATACTGGGGGAGCTTCAATGCACTGGCCATGACCTTCATTGCAGCATCCAAATCCCGAGCTCTGATGGGTGGTTTCTTTCTCTTTCCACCACTAAGACCTGCTTAAGGACTTTTCTGTCCCAATATATCCTCATTCCTGGCCCATAATGGGCATTCAAGTTCTGTGGAATAAACAAGTGTATAGATGGTTCATATAATTATATGTATCACAGGGAAACCTAATCAGTCCATGTCCTACTTATATTCAGGGAATATGAAGGAATATACCAAGTTAAAAAAGATATCAAGGTAAAGAATATAATGTGAGTAGGATGAAGGCAAGAAGAGGGAAGTGTATTGCCCCCCAAACTGGATTTATTAAAAAGGGATTCTTAGGAAGTAAAGCAAGCTTAATTATGAAGGTAGTTTCTGTCTCTAGTTAGCAACAGAAACAGCATCCTAAATTACTTTGTGTTAAATTAAGTAGACTGGTACTCTACAAGCAGCAGGTGGTCTAAGAAATGAGCAATTACAGCTCTTAAGTAGAAAAGGTGATATATTCTTGGCTCCTGTATTCTCAATTAAAATCTCCTGCTTTTCCTCTAATTAAAAAGGGCCCAATTCTCCTCTTTATTGTGCCAGATATGCATTGATTAAAATGAATAAAATGTGTGCTATTTCTTGACTTCACTGGAGAACTGTGTAGAGATGCCTGCATCACCTGCAAAAAGTGTGCCCCAGCCCATTCCAGAGAGAGAAGGGTTGACAGTGGCTCAGGAAGCATGATTATGCATTCAAACTTCTTTATACTACACTTTTTAGACTCCACGTTGACTCCATGCTTAATGAGGGACAGTTTTAAAAATCCAAGAGTTTGGTTTCCTTGTTTCAACTCTCACTTCTTAACTGAGTTCTGATTTGCAATGTCTTACTCATCCCATTAATTGGGAACCAAGACTTTCCACACTGCCTTCTTCCATTCCCTTCTAAGAACCAGCAGTTTATTCTCATAATCTTTAAAGAAATTGGGCCTGGAACAAGCACAGGATATAGATTTACTCCCCAAGGTTTGCCTTAACACACAAGCAGCCTCTTCTCCCCCAACTCCCACCACAGTAGATCTTGAGTGCATTCACAGGCAGTCAGAATTGTTCTTCCTCCTCAGTTAGAATTAGAAGGAAGGAAAGCATTGGGCAGAAAATCAGACATGACAACCTGCCTATGACTCCTTTTCAGTGGAGTCATTAGAAGATCAATATTCTCCTCTTGGTTTTTATTTCCCGATAATCCCTTTTTTTTTGCCTGGAAATGTAATGGTTACCCTCATCAGTCTAATATTACTACCACAACCACTAACTCAATTTGTGAAATGGCTCCTTCATTGAAGAGCAGAATCTCTTACTTAAAGATTAATATTGGCAAGCCAATAAATAAGCAACACAATTTCTGAAATGGCCTGACTAAGCAAAACTATTTACATTTCTGGGCCATTTTTTTCATATAATGTAAACAACACTTAGACCAATATGGGACATCTCTCCTGAGGCAGCTAACTCACCGAATGTGTAAGAAATGTCCGCAAGACAAATATGGAAGACTCCTCTGCCTGCTGTCCACAAAGAAGGGAAATCAAACCCATTAACATGAGAACTCTATGTGTCTTCTTTGCAGCAGTTTTGATCAACAAATTGTTAAGACATGTGCTTCATGTGCAAAATGGTGTTAGTGCTTGGGGATTATTTAAATGACTTATTCCACATAAAACACTCATACCCATTCTTGGTACATGACACGCACTGTATGACAGGTGGTAGACTATGGAAGGGTGCAAAATATCTGCTGGAAGAAGAGACTTATTAGCAACCTGATGTACCCCAAAATATGGGGATCCATTAAGACCAGGTACAAGCCAAATTCCAAAAGAGGGACTTTTTTTTTGAAGTTCATAGAAACCAAACTATTATAATACATCTATTCTCCTTTCCCGATTTCACATCCTCCTATGATCATGTAGCAGTAAGTGTTGCTGGTAAAACTTTGTGGAGCTTCCTCCTTGCCACAGAACATTTCAGATTCACACTACCACCTGCAAGATTGAACATATCAGTAGGGTTGGCTTTCATCTGGGCAATTGTGGAAGAATTATTGGTATTTTAAGGTAATAAACTTCAAAATAATGGAAAGTTGAAAGGGTTGATAAGGAAGTCATCTTACCCAAGTCTTTCCAGTCAAAATTGTTTTATTGTCTGCCATGAAGAGTCCGTCAGGAAAAAGAGACAGCCAGAAATTTCAAAACTATTCTAACTAAATCTTTTATTCTCCTTACATTTTAATGTGAGTGCTTCTTATGAGAATGAATGTTTTACTAAATACAAATGCTTTTTTTCTTATTTTGCTACATTAGGTAATTGTTTTTAATATATTGCAAAAATCCTGAAGTACTCAGAGATTTGAACCAATAGCTTTTCTTTTGTCATAACTTTTCACTCAAAACAGCTATTCTCATTCAGGCAGACATAAAAATGGGACCATTATGGTACTGGATTTCACCTTCATAAGCTTTAGCACCAATTTTCCTAGCTCTAGCCCACTATGAGAAAAAAAACATCTCTCAGAATTTTGGAGGTGTACTTTCATTAATAACCTTCATAGAAATTGAGATATTTCATCTCTCATGAAGATGGAATAGATTAGTCTAAACTATAAAATAGTCCTGGTGAGCCTGGAAAGCAAGTAATGAGAGTAAACCAGTCACTTTACCATGGGCTCAGTGTAATCACAGGGTCCTTATAAATGGAGAAGCTTTCCCAGTCCTGACCAGGGAGAGATGTGATATCACTGACGTCTTTGAGAGTGGAGGCAGGCACCACACACCAAGAGATGCAGGCAGCTTTGAGAAGCCAGAAAGAAGGAAATTGATTCAGCCTGAGAGCCTCCATAAGGGAATGCAGCCAGGCTGGAGGCTTGATTTGAGCCCAGGAGGCCTGTGTTGAAATTCTGATAGGTAGAACTGTAAATTAACAAATTATGTTATTTGTAGTAATTTGTAACGGCAGCAAGAAGAAACGAACGTTTTAGTCAAAAAGCAGATGAGCCCAGCAAGGATGAACACAAAAAGCAGCAGCAGCCCTGGCTGCTTTTCTCACAGCAATGAGCTGAGCTGGCAGATAAGCAGCAACCATCTGCGTGTCTGTGCGTTTGTGTGTGTGCACGCACACACATGTGTGCACGTGTACACATGGATGTATTCATGCACACGTGTGTGCTACAAAACATGTCTGTGTTACACAAGGCACTGCCCTTTCTCAACATAAATAACAAAATGACTCCTGCTTCACTCCCAACCTCCAAATCTCAAACAACAAGGCCTCTTGTGGCCCATGATAACTGGGAATGTACTGGGAGGAGAATTCTGGGAAATATTTTTAGTCAAGCCACAGCAACACCTTCAAATCCACCATAGTCCACCCCTTGCCAAATTATCACTCATACAAATCTCTCTAAACCATAACTAATTTTCAAATAAAGAAAATAACAGCATCATGCTTTAGACTAACGTGATAAAACTATCTCATGTACAGCCCAAAACACACTAATATTTTCCCCAGAAGACCAGGTACTTATCTCATGCATGTGGATTTGCTAAGGATGCCATAGAAGCAACAGAAGGAGGATGACAACCTTAGCTGGTATCATGGGCGGATCAGCTCAGTATGAGCGGATGGGCTCTGTATGAAGGTGTAAGCCAAGAGTAGGTGGCAGCTTGCTGCAGCCTCTCTCAAGTGTGGCCTTGAAAGACAGTGGAAAGGAAAAGCTTTCTAATGGGCACGGCTTTGAGCAATACACCTAGCCATCCACTGTGTGTAGAGAAAAAAGTGACCAGAGGGTATAGATGTATGGGCAGTGATGGATGGCCTGACCAACTGATCAGAAACACAGAACATAGAAGATTGGATGGTGGGCACAAGGAAGTCTAGGTAGAGGCATGTAGAAGGACGTACAAGTGGGTAGACACAAAGTATGATCATCTTCATATCCCATGACAGCATCCATCATGGGAGAGGCACTAAGCATCCACATAGACAAAATGACTCAGCTAACATCAACCATTCTTTGTCATTGGCCAAAACCGTAACAGATTCCTTCAGACTCTGAGCCTCTTAAGGTTAAGGACTGTGTCATATTGATTGATCTTTGCATGCCGGGTGCTTTCCATCAGCTCTGGCACATGTAGGCACTCACCAATGTTCATAGAAAGAATGAATGGCTTCTACTTCATCCTCCTCCTTTGATTTGTTTGTCTTTGTTTTCCATTTTCTTCTGCCCTCTGCTTGGAAACAAGAGAAAAAAAAAAAAAACTAATGCATTGAAAATAACTGTGCAGTGTACAAATCATTTTCACATCCAAGGACAAGGGGGATTTGTCTCCCAGAAAGTATAACAAGACAAGCTTGGTTGTACTTTTTATTACCTCCATGCCTAGGCCTTGAGTTCAGAGAAATGAGTACGTGGCATGCTTGGTGACAATAAGATAACTAAATGCCAAATTTTTCCACATACCATAAACCACGCTCAGGGACTCCAAGATACTGAAAATGTGGAATAATAAACTCATATTTATGTTTTAGTTAGAAGAAAACCTTACTCTTTTTTTTTAGGTAATAATTACATCAACCAAGTTTGACAGCCTAAGCCTGTTTTTCTCTTTCCCAGACAAGGTCTTTCTTACAGTAAGATATAAATAATAGCACAACATTTTTAGACTCAGTAAGCCCACACATACTGTAAATTTATAGTTGTCTTCCATCTGTGAGGACAATAAGAGCATCTTGATAAAAAAGAAAAAAACTTGAATTTTTTCAACTCTATAAACCCACTCCTTCATTAAAAATAAAAAGGTAAATCCTTTCAGCCCAAATGTTGTTAATTTTACCTTGAGAAATTGTATAAAAATACATTGGAAATTTAGTTTACATTTTAATTCAAGAGACAAAAAATTTAATCATAATATATGGTAGTAGCATGGATAATAAAATTAGCTGTTCCTACATGCTTTTGTGGTTTGGAAAACAGGAGTCTTCAGGTATCAGGAATTTGGATGATGTGCAGATTTTGAGCAGCTCTCAATTGGCACTTGCAATGAATGCCTTGTGCTGTGTGTCCATGTTACATTTTTTGTCTAGAGTTGGCCAAATACAGCCCAGACTCAACTATGAATTCCCCACAGTATTCAGCCCACTGCCCTAAGCAAGCAACAATACTTGTTCCATGAACAAATGGATTCTAAAGGCCATTTGCAACATTACAATTTTTATGTAAGTCTAGAGAACTGAATCTACAGCCTTCTTGAGTTTTTCAGAAACCAATTTTAATTTCGAAAATCATTCTACTGGCCAGGCGCAGTGGCTCATGCCTGTAATCCCAGCACTTTGGGAGGCTGAGGTGGGTGAATCACAAGGTCAGGAGATTGAGACCATCCTGGCTAACATGGTGAAACCCCGTCTCTACTAAAAATACAAAAAAAATTAGCTGGGCATGGTGGCAGGTGCCTGTAGTCTCAGCTATTCAGGAGGCTGAGGCAGGAGAATTGCGTGAACCCGAGAGGTGGAGCTTGCAGTAAGCCAAGATCACGCCACTGCACTCCAGCCTGGGTGACAGGGAGAGACTCCGTCTCAAAAAAAAAAAAAAAAAATCATTCTACTATAAAGACACACGCACAGGTATGTTTATTGCAGCACTGTTTACAATAGCAAAGACTTGGAACCAATCCAAATACCCATCAATTATAGACTAGATAAAGAAAATGTGGCACATATACGCCATGGAATACTATACAGCCATAAAAAACAATGAGTTCATGTTCTCTGCAGGCACATGGATGAAGCTGGAAGCCATCATTCTTAGCAAACTAACAAAGGAACAGAGAACCAAACACTGCATGTTCTCACTCATGTGTGGGAGGTGAACAATGAGAACATATGGACACAGGGAGGGGAACATCACACACAGGGGCCTGTCAGGGGGTAGGGGACAATAGGAGGGAGAGCATTAGGACAAATACCTAATATATGCAGGGCTTAAAACCTAGATGACGGGTTGACAGGTGCAGTAAACCACCACGGCACATGTATACTTATGTAACAAACCTGCATGTTCAGCACATGTATCCCAGAACTTAAAATAAAATAGATAATGAAATAAAATAAAAAGAAAATCAAAGTTATCGAGAACAGATGACAAGTTCATCAGCCACATTTTCATCTACATGGCGTATTGCAATGATGTTCCATGTCACATAGACACATGATTTGCCAAGGGTTGCTTTTTGAGCTAGGGTATCGTTATTTTGAAAATTGCTGCAAGATGGGAAGACAGAGGTTAAGCCAGTGAAATGGCCCTGACTCCCAAAGTCACAAGGCTGGTAAATAGCAGAGTGGAAATTCAAGCTATCAACTGCCTAATTCTTGGGACTACACTCTCACATGCTCTGGAGACACAATTCTAACACTAAGCTGTCTGATTTCTAAGAAGAGAATGGGAGAGGAGCAAATTCCACCATGGCCCCTGGAGGTGGCCAGTGGTGTGGCAGTTACAGTCTTCATCCTTGAACACTTCTTCCTGGAGGCCAAACTCAGGACTTCTTGCTGTCCTATTTACTTAGAAATGCTTATTTTCTTATTAGTAGTAAAGTTAGACATCTCATGATATGTTGATTGGACATTTCATGATATGTTTAACATCTGTCATCTTTATCTTTCTTGTTTATAACCATTATCCATTTTTCTGTTAGGTATTTGTTCTCCTCCTCCTTATTGGATCTTCATAGTGTTCAGGTTAATTCCATCTGTAACACATCATAAACACACTCTCCTGGTCTGACACTTGCTGTTAATTCTGCCTATGCTGTATTTTACTCCAACTCTTTCTTTTTGATGCAATGAAATGGATTGTTTGTATTATATTATTTCTTTTGGATTTTACTTTTCAGAGAAAAACGTAAGGTCTTAAACTCTTGTATTGAACAAAGATGAAAAATTTAATGCCTCAGTTGCCTTTCACTAAGCAAAAATGCAAATTATTGAATAAGTTATTTATTGCAGTGTATCTCTCCCTTTAGATATAGTAATGTTTTCTTTATATAATGGGAGCTCCAGTGTTGGGTGCCTAAATATTTATAATTGTTATATCCTCTTGCTGAATTGATCCTTTTTTCATCATATAGTGACCTGCTTTGTCTCCTTTTACAGTCTTAGGTTGGTAGTCTCTTTGATCTGATATAAATATAACTATGCCTGCTCTTTTTTGGTTTCCAGTTGCAGGGAATATCTTTTTTTACCCCTTCACTTTCCGTCTATATGCATCTTTGTAGATGAAGTGGGTTTCTTTTAGGCAGCAAATAGTTGAGTCCTGTTTCTTCATCCATTCAGCCACTCTATGCCTTATAATTAGAGAATTGAATCTATTTGTATTCAGTATTATTATTGATAAAAAAGGACTTACTACTGCCATTTTGTCACTAGCTTTCTCTTTTTTTTTTTTTTTTTTTGTAACTCCTCTCTTCCTTTCGTTCTAACTGTCTTCTTTTGTGGTTAAGTGGCTTTCTCTGGCACTATGTTTTAATTTTTTGCTTTTTATTTTTAGTGAATCTATTATAGGTTTTTGTGTTGTGGTTACCAAGAGGCTTACAAAAAAATCTTATAAATATAACAAGTTATTTTAAAGAGAAGACAACTTATCTTAAATTACAAAGAATAGAAACAAAGGAAAATGGAAAAAGTTCTACACTTTAACTCCATCCCCCCATATTTTGACTTTTAATTGTCTCAATTTACATGTTTTTATATAATCTATCTCTCCCCAGATTGCTGTAGCTATTATTGTTTTTGATAAATTTGTCTTTTGGATTTAATGCTAGACTTATGGGTAGATTGTACACCACAATTACAGCAATACAGTATTCTGTGCTTGTCCATGCACTTAATTTTACCAGTGGGATTTGTGAAAGGAAAATAAATCTTGGGGCCCCAAAATCACTCAGCTAAAGGAAAAAGTCAAGCTGGGAACTGCTTTAAAAAGACCCATCTCCCATTCTATTCAGTCATCATCCCTCTGCTCACTGAGATAAATGAATATCTGATTGTCTCCTTTGGAAAAGTTAATCAGAAACTCAAAAGAATGCAACTGTTTGTCTCTCACCTGTAACCAGGAAAACCCCTTTCTGCTTTGAGTTGTCCTGCCTTTCTGGACAGAACCAAGATACATATTACATATATTGATTGATGTCTCATGTCTCCCTAAAACATATAAAACTAAACTGTACCCCAACCACCTTGGGCACATGTTGCCAGGACCTCATGAGGCTGTGTTACAGGTGTGCATCCTTGGCAAAATAAGCTTTCTAAGTTAACTGAGACCAGTCTCAGATATTTGGGGTTCACATTTCGATAACCACAGAGGGATTCTGAGTGGAGATGCCCCTGACCTTTGACAAATCTCTCATAGCTTGGCACCAGCTTGAGGTATCTTTATGGCTCAAACCAACAGGAAAATTTGTTGTGGCCTGGAAGCACCCCCTCCAAAGATTCCCTGATCTCCTAAAATTTGGTTGAGATCTAAAGTTTACTTTGCTGTACAACTCCTTTTTCTTGGAGTTTACTTGCTTCCAACACAAAGAAGGCAAGTTTTCCTGCTTCTCTGATGATGGAAGACAGTTAACTCCTTTCTGGAGTTTGAGCTTGCTGCCAACAGGGAAGAAGAGTTTGAGTTTTTCCTGCTTCTAGGATGTAGCAAGCAGTCTTCAGCCTGAGGCCCAATCCTAGGTAAGTAACTGAATTAGGGTTTGTCTTGGCTAAAGTTAATATTAACAACCAGCCGGTCTTAATTTCTCCTTACTATTAGAGTACTCAGTAATCACATAAGTTGTGTGATCATTTGTTTGTTTTGCTTAACTGTTTTTTGGTTGTTGTTTATTTGTTTGTTTTTGTTGTTGCTTCAGTCTTTTTCCATTGGGTTTGACCAACTCTATCAGACTTGATCAAATCCAAAGGAAAGTTCCAAATTATGGAGAATAAGGCCTCTGAAGTGGCTAAATGCCCAAATACCCACATACAAAAAAGGTGGTGTGGTGGGGGAAGAAACACGGCTAACAAACGAAAACAAAAACAAAAACAAGGAAAGATTTTTTATTTTTACTACTAAAGGGTTTTATTTACATAACAAGGCAACCTTTTTGTAAGCCAGGACAAACTGCAAGAGTAATGGCTGTCACCCCATGCTGCCGTTCCATAGCTAACGTTCTGCCTTCTTTTTTCACCACGACAGCCGGGGTTTGGTGCCTAAATCAAGCCCTTTCTGGTTTGATACATGCTACTTCTAAAATAGCAGCAATTTGTCCCACTTGAAATATGGTAATGAAATTTAAAACAATTTTTTTAAGGAGCTCTATGGTTAAAAGTTAGCTTCATTAAAAGCTAACATCCAAGCTGTGTGTGTGTATGTATGTGTGTGTATTTTAAAGGCTTTCATGTTTTTGTTTTTTCTCTCCTAAGACCTTGTCCTGTTTGGGTTTTTTTTTTTTTTTTTTTTTTTGAGCAAAAGTTTTTTCTTCTAAGTTGACTGAATTCTGTTTTCTTCATTTACGTCTGCTGTCTCTTCTTTCTCTTGCACCCTCTGCTGCATGAGGAAACTAAAATAGTTTATAATAGCCTGGGATTCCTCCCTGGGGTTACTTGATAGCCTGGGGTTCTAGAGAAGATTGCAGTCTCCCTTTGGGGGAGAAACCTCTGGGTTTTTTTTTTATGGAACCCCAAGAACATAAACAGATAAGTTCCTCTCAACTCTTAAACTGACTGCTTTTGTATCGTATTACCTGATTTTTTTACTAGAATAATGATTGCAGCAGAAGCTATTCTTACGTTTTTAAGGAAGAATATAGACACTTAGAAGTGTCTTTGTTTTAAAAAAAACTTTTAAGTGCAGTATAAAAGCATCACATGGTCTAGTCTCATAATAATTCTCCCTTTTTGAAGACCCAGGATTCAGTGTGGGTTCTGCCCAGAGCTCAGAGTTCCAGGTAAAAGACAGGTAATCCTTATCTAAATAAAACTGGTTTCCTTATACAATCCAGTGATTTCTATAGTTTTATGTTTAATTTGGCATCCATCTTTAATCTCCTTTTAGCACAAGGAAACTTTTTCTCTCTCTACCTTGAGATGTAAATTTTCCAATCTGATTTTTCATCTAAGAGTTATTTCCTTATATGCAGATTTAAGGCTATTTAGCTGACAACTGCCAGGGCAATGAAATAGGTTATCAAAAGTTTGCAAGTCTAAGAAAGGAAAAAATGAAAGAGGAGTTCTTAGGAATCTATAAGATGTTCTTCTATCAATATGCCTAATACGTCTATGTATTTATATGTTGTGTACATAATGTTTTACTATCAAAAATATATAAAAGAGCTCTAATTAATTGGCTTAAAGAAAAATTAAAGTGTCTAAATAAAATACTTTATCAGAAAAAAGAACTAGTCAAATGCTTTTTCAAGTTTATGTGACTTAAGTAAAATCTTTAATAAATAAAAATCTTTAATAAATGCTCTTTAATAAAATTATTGGTAAATTAATATTAGAAATGTCATAAGAATTGTCAGCATACATTTTGTTTGCATTTATTAATCAAGCAACTTCATACTTATCCCTGCCAAATACTATAAGGTGTCAAAATTTGGCATAGGGGTTACGAAACTATAAATCCAGCCCAAAACATAATGATCTTTTTGCTTGTGTGATTTTCAATAAATAAGACATTGATGAAAATAGCAATCTCCTTAGCATGTACTAATATAATAAATAGGAAAGTAAATATAATTTGTGGAAGTCCTACTATGTGCATGCCCAATGCTGGGCATTTTCAGTGTGATTTAATCTTCACAAAACAAATTTAAAGGCAGCTGTATTGATTTCTATTTTTAAAAAATAGAAAATGATACTTAGAAAGTAACTTAAATTTTCCAAGACCCAACTAAACCAAGACAGCTATTATGTGACAAGGTAACAATCCAGCCAGTACTCTCTCTATAAATGGTTACAGTGATGACAAATAGAACTCATATGTGCAGTACTATAATCTCAAGAGTATTAAAAAAAAATTATCGTTGCTACACAGAGGAAAAAAATGACATAAGTGCATTCTCATTAATAATTTACAATGGCAGCTAAACTCCAGAAAAATAAAGGATTATCAAGTAAAACTACTGTTTATTTATCGGAGGTTAAAAATGGGAGTAGTAATAGTAGTTAGCTCATGAGATTAAACTAGATAAAGGACTGTGGTTAGCATACTGCTTTAAACAGAGCAAGCACCTTAACTATTAGCTATAAAGATTATGGAGAGGAAGAGGAAGGGAAGACAGAAAAATAGATCCAGAGAAGGATACATGAAGAGAAAAGGGAAAATTGATAATCAAGAAACTTTGAAGTCATATGATTTTGAGTTGCTCTTCTTAAAATTAAATTTAGCCACATGTCCTTGATCCTCAAAACAACCCTAAGCTAACTAACATAGATGGTATTTCCATTTTATGGATAAATGTAGATTTTCAAAGAAGTTAATTAACTGGTGTGTACTCGTAGTGGTATTAAAATGCAGACTTTGTTACATTGTCATCAGCAACAGACTGATGGGAAGGAATCATTTCATTAGAAGCCCAAACCTTGGCATCACACAATATACCCATGTATCTTCTTAACCTAAAATTAAAAATATAATGAAATTTAAGAAAAAATGTGTTTTTAATTCTGGGATACATGTGCAGGACGTACAGGTTTGTTACATAAGTAAACATGTGCCATGGTGGTTTTGCTGCACCTATCAACCCATCACCTAGGCATTAAGCCCAGCATGCCTTAGCTATTTTTCCTAATGCTCTCCCTCCCCCCTCCACCCCCTGACAGACCCCAGTATATTTTTTTTACAAAATACGGTAGTTATTTCCATCTCCCAATGGTAATATAACTGCCAGTTGCTGATTAAGTTTACTGCTTAAGTTACATGCAATGGTTCCTCTGACCTCTGCAGCCATTCATTCATCTGTTCAGTGACTATTTAATTAAACTTTCTAAGGGCCAGGTCCTGGGCTTGACACAAGGGGCATGGTGGCAAATGCAACAGACACAGACTCTGCCCTCATGAATCTTATAACACTGAAGCAGCAATAGGCATAAACCAAGTAATGATTAGAGTGATGAGTGGACTTTGAACAGGTGCAAAACTACCCCAACCTGTGAAGGAAAGAAACACTTTCCTGAGAAAGCCATATTTGATCAACCAGGTGAAGAAGCAGTTATTTCAATGTTTGGGGGAAAGGTGGGATCAAGAAAGAGGGAGACAAAGAGAGAGAAAATATGATACACAGTAGTATCTGCTAATGTAATCCTTGAGGTGATTATATGCCTCAATCTATTAAAGTTGATTATATTATTTGATTTAACAAATGGAATGTGAATGAAAATAACATAATTTACTGTTGGATAGAAATTTCTGGAGCCAGTGAGAAGTGTAATATGCTCTTCTTTCCTTGTTCCTGTGATCATACAAGCACATGTTCAGATGGAAACTGTCAATCTGAGTACCTGAGTGTCTGATACAAAGAGTACTGTTGCTGACCATAATGAATACAAATGAGAAATGTCTTTGGGCCGAGCATGGTGGCTCACACCTGTAATCCCAGCACTTTGGGAGGCCAAGGCAGGCAGATCACCTGAGGTCAGGAGGTTGAAACTAGCCTGGCCAACATGGTGAAACCCCATCTCTACTAAAAATACAAAAATTAGCCAGGCATGGTGGTGGGCACCTATAACCCCAGCTACTTGGGAGGCTGAGACAGGAGAATCGCTTAAACCCAGCAGGTGGAGATTGCAGTGGTAGTGAGCTGACATTGCGCGACTGCACTCCAGCCTAGGTGACAGAGCAAGACTCTGCCTAAAAAAAAAAAAAAAAAAAAAAAAAACAGAGAGAGAGAGAAAAAAAAAAGTGTTCGAAGCAGCAAGAATAAATGAAGGGTTATGAAGCCATTACAATAGTCTTGGTTAGACATGCTGGTGGCTTAGCCAAAGACAAGAGTAATAGGGGTAGGAAGAAATTGATACATATGAGAGATATGTAGAAGTAATCAGTAAGGTCTGCAGAGGTGATTGACAACATGGAACTAACCATTGGGAGGAATTAAGGACAATTTACAAGCATCACCTGTTAGTGGCAATAATGTGTACCTGATAATAAGAAGCTCTGTACAAAAGTGCTAATCCTGAACTTACTTTCAATTGTTTTAATAGAAAAATTATGATGCACTATATCTTAACCAAAATCTTTGACCAATTCCCAAAAGTGTGCATATGACACAGTATAGCAGATAGACATAAACTGCACCTCTCCTATGACTGAACAATTACTATTGTGAACAGCAGTTGCTTTTAATTTAGTAATATGACCTCTCTCGTGGCCAGCTACACAGCAGATATATGACATTTTTGACAAGTGATTTGCCTTTCAAAAAGATCACATGCACACCGGTCTTAAGTTCTGCCAATTGATTATATATAACAGATTTATTGAGATATAATTTGCATACAATACAATCTACCACTTAAAGTGTTCAACTCAGTGATTCTTAATACATTCACAATATTGTATGACCATCACTATAATCAATTTTATAACACTTTTGTCACCCCTCCAAACAATTCTGTACCCATTAGCAGTCACTCCCCATTTCTCCTCAACACTCTTCAGCCTTAGGCAACCACTAATCTATTTTATGTCTTTATGTATTGCCTATTATGGACATTTTATAGAAATGTAATAATAAAATATGTGGGCTTTTATGACTGGCTTCTTTTACCGAGCATAATGATTTCAAGGTTCATCCATGTTGTAGCAAGCATCAGTACCTCAATCTTTTTTCTTGCTGAAAAATATTTCATGGTATAGATATACTACATTTTGTTTATCCATACACCAGTTGGTGGGTATTTGTTTCTACTTTTAAGTCTTTTATGAATAATTTGTCTATGAACATTTGTGTATACATTTTTACATGGCCATATGTTTTTATTTTTCTTGGATATGTATCTAGTAATGAAATTACTGGGTATATCACCACACTAGTTACCACATAGGCAACTCCATATTTAATCTCTTGAGGAAACGTCAGACTGTTTTCTAATGCAGCTGCACTATTTTACCTTTCTATCAGCAGCTTATGATAGAAACATCCCACTCTTGCTATTATAGCTTTCCATTAATTATAGAGATTCTGGTAGGTATGTAGTGATATCACATAGAGTTGATTTGCATTTCCCAGGTTGCTAATAATATTGAGTTTATTTTTACGCTTTTAAGGGTCATTTGTAATATCTAATTTGGAGAAATGTCTGTTCAGGTGCTTTGCCCATTTTTAAATTGAGTTATTTGTCTTTTATTATTGAACAGTAATAATAGTTATTTATCTCTCCTAGATACAAGAAGATTTACTCCCATGTTTTAGAGTTTTCTGTTTCTGGTTCTAGCTCTTATATTTAGGTTTATGACCCAATTTCAGTTAATCTTTCTATGTAATATACAGTTGCTGTCCAACCTCATTATTTTGCATATGAATATTCAGTTGTTCCAGTAGCATTTGTTGAAAAGACTATTCTTTCCACATTCAAAGGTATTGGTACTCTTGTAAAAACAGAAAATTAAATCACGGATTTGTTTATGGACTCTCAATTCTATTCAACTGTCCTATATGTCAGTATGTCAATTTTATACAAGTAGCACACTGTCCTGATTACTGTAGCTTTGTAGTAAGTTTTGAAATCAAGAAGCATGAGGTTTTCTCATTTGTTCTCAAATTTCAAGATTGTTTAGGCTATTCTGGCTTTCTTGAATTTTCAAATAAATTTTACATCAATCTTCTGATTTTTGCAAAGAAGAAAGCTGAAATTCAGCTAGGAATTGTGTTGAATCTGTAGATCAGTTTGAGATGTATCATTACCCAATCCACATATATGAGCTATATTTTTATTTACATAGGATTTTAAAATTTTCATTCAACAATGCTTTGTAGTTTTCAGAGTACAAGTCTTATACTCCCTTTTTTCATGCTTTTTTAAAAGTATTTTATTATTGTTGTTGCTATTGTGAGATTTTCTTAATTTAGTTTTTGAATTTTTTATTGTTAGTGAATAAAAATGTGATTGATTTTACATATTTATCTTGTGTCCTGCAATCTTGCAAGACTCATTCATTAGTTATAATAACATTTAGTGGATTCCTTAGGATTTTCTATATGCAAGACCACGTAATCTCTAAGTAGATAGTTTTAGTTCTTCCTTTAATTCCAAGTACCTTTTATTTATTTTTCTTTCTTTTTTACTTTTTGCCTAATTGCTGTGGCTTGAACTTCCACTATAATGTTGACTAGAAGTACTGAGAGCAGAGATCCTTACCTTGTTCATGATTATAGGTGATATTTTTCAGTCTTTCACCATTAAGTATGACGTTAGCTGTGAAATTTCATAGATGCTCTTTATCATATTGAAGAAATTTTCTTCTGTTTCTAGCTAGTTGAGTGGTTTTATTATGGAGAAGTGTTGATGTTTCTAACACTTCTTCTGTGTCTATTGAGATCACCATGTTTTATTTTTAATTCTATTGATATGATGTATTATATTAATTGATTTTCAGATATTAAACCAACCTTACATTCCTGGCATTAATTTTATTTGGTCATAATGCATTTTTTAAATGTTTTACTGGATTCAGCTTGTTGAATTTCATTTTGTTGAAGATTTTAATATCTACATTTGTAAGAAATATTGGTCTGTGGTTTTCTTTTCATATGATGACTTTGGTTCTGATGTCAAGGTAATTTTGGTCTCATGAAATAAGCTGGGAAATTTTTCAGCCACTTCAACTTTTTGGAAGATTTCATGAAGAATTGGTAGTATTGTTTAAATATATTTTGATATTATATGTTGAATTCACCAGTAAAGCCACCTAAGCCAGAACATTTCTTTGTGGGGAAATTTAAATTAAATTTAAATTTAATCTCATTACTTTTATAGGCCTATTCAGATTATTAATTCTTTCTTTATACTAGCAATAAGCAGAACTAAATGGTATACATAGCCAGAGATAAGTATACACTATCTTAGATGCAAATCTTTGAATTAAAACAAAATACTTCATATATACTCCCAAATTCTTGTTCCTAAATAGCCTAAATTCTCCCAAGAAATAAATATTTCAATTTGTTATTTCAAACAAGAAGAAAAATATGGAGAAGAAAGAGAACAAGTGAATATATTATTTATCACTTTGAAATTTGAGATTTTACTATATGACATAACCTATCTTCTCAAAGGTCAAAATCTAAATTGGCCTAATGACTAAATAAATGATTTCATTAGAGTCAGAAAAATGTTCTCCACTTATTATTATCATATAATGTTGGTTTAAATTAGGCATGAAGTAAAATTCAATAGCTCCATGCTCTTTATCTCACATTTGGATTTCAAGTTGGGAGGAAATATGAAATATCACCTGTATTCCAAAACCCCTCATGTCACATATTCAGTTTTTCTCACCTTTTCTTATTGGCAGAGCTATGTTGAGAACTAAGTGCACTACACAAATGAGTAATTTTATCCTCTTCAAGCTAATATTTTAAAGA
Source organism: Macaca fascicularis (assembly GCF_037993035.2). Lineage (NCBI taxonomy): Eukaryota > Metazoa > Chordata > Mammalia > Primates > Cercopithecidae > Macaca > Macaca fascicularis. The sequence goes on along the minus strand of NC_088380.1, from coordinate 7,375,283 downwards.
CAAAAGTGTTGTGAATGAAACCATAAAACATACGGAAAAGGCTTCTTGACATTTATTAGGGCAATGGATTTTTTTTGGATATTACAGCAAAAGTACAGGCAACAAAAGCAAAAATATACAAGTTAGACTGCATCAAACTGAAAAACTTCTGCACAGCAAAGGAAACAATCAAGAGAATGAAAAGGCAACGTATGAAGTGGGAGGAAATATTAACAAACCATATATCTCATAAATTGTTAATATTCAAAATATGTAAGGAACTCAACAACCAAAATAAATAGCAAATAAATAAATAACCTGATTTTAAAAATGGGCTAAAGATCTGCATAAACATTTTCCCAACATTTTCCCAAAGATATACAAATGGCCAATGAGTATATGAAAAGGTGCTAATCATCAGGAAAATGCAAATTAAAACCATACTGAGACATTAGCTGACACTTGCCAAAATGGCTATTATCAAAATGACAAAATGTAACAAGCATCGGCAAAGATATAAAGAAAGAGGACACTTGTACACTGTTGGCGGGAATGTAAATTGGTATAACCATTATGGGAAATATTATGCAGCTTCCTCAAAAAATTAAAAATAGAGCTAACATATGATCCAGTAATCCCACTTCTGGTATGCATCCAAGGGAAATGAAATCAATATGTCAAGGAGATGTCTGCACTCCTATGTTCATTATAGCACCATTCACAATAGCCAAGTTATAGAAACAACCTAAGGGTCCATCAGTGAATGAATGATTTAAGAAAATATGGTATATACATATAATGGAATACTATTCAGCCTCAAAAAAGAAAATCCTGCCATTTGCAACAACATGGAAGAAACTGGAGGACATTATTCTAAATGAAATAAGCCAGGTACAGAAAGGCAAGTACCACATGATCTCACTTACATGTGTAATCTAAAAAAGTCCAACTCACAAAAGCAAAGAGCAGAATGGTGGTTTCCAGGGGACAGGGGCATTGAGGAAATGAGCAGATGTTGGCCAAAGAGTACAAAGGTTTAGGTACAAGAAATGAATAAGCTCTGGAAATCTACCATACAGCATTGTAACTATAGGTAACAATACTGTATTGCAGTCATGAAATTTGCTAAAATAATTGCTCTTAGGCAATCTCAACACACGAAAAACTTGTAACTATGTTAAGTAATAGATAAGTTAATTAGTTTGATCGTGGTGATCCTTTCACAATATACATCAAAACATCATGTTTCATGCTGACATGGAAGGGGGACAGGGAAGTGCTGGCTAGAGAAATCCAGGTCACTGGCTAGGGCTCCACCCACAGGCCTGTGCCCATAGACCTAGGTGAGGAGAGGCGCTCCTGACTTCATGGCCAAATGTTGCATTTCCCAAGATCACCCTGTCCCACATACTCCTATTCTGTGTCTATAAAAATCCCAAGACCCTAGCAGGCAGACACACAGGTGGCTGGACATTGAGAGGAGCAAATTAGCAGAGGAACACACAGGCAGCTGGTCATCGAGAGGAACGTACTGGTGTAGGAGCACACCAGCATGCTGGTAGGCCATCAACCAGTGGAAAGACGCAGAGTGTGGCTTGGGTGGTTGGAGAAGAGTCAGGCCGCCAAGCAGCCTTACTCCTGGAGAAAACCTTCTCCCTTCTGGCTCTGCTGTCTGCTGAGAGCTACTTCCACTCAATAAAACTTTACACTCATTCTCCTAGCCCACATTTCATCCGATTCTTCTGGTACACCAAGGCAATAACTGCGGGATACAGAAAGCCCCCTAACCTTGTGATAAGGCAGGGGTCTAATTGAGCTGATTATCACAAGCTGCCTATGGATGGCTAAACTAAAAGAGCACCCCATAACACACACCCACTGGGGCTTTAGCTGCAAACGTTCACCCCTAGACACTGCTGTGGGGTTAGAGCCCCATAGCCTGCCCGTCTGCATGCTCCCCTCGAGGTTTGAACAGCATGGCACTGAAGAAGCAAGCCACACCTCCATCACATACCCTGTGAGGGGGACAAGGACATTTTTATCATTTTTTACTGGGGGCTCGTCCAGGATCTCAGAAGGTGAGTGTGAGCAAATGTGAAACTGTCAGGTCTGCCTCTTTTCCAAAACGCTGCCACCTTCTCTCTTTCCTGTGAGTAAAAGGTTCTGTTTCCCTTCATGGAGTTTTAAACCACCCTAATCAGGATGGTCAAAATCCCCAGACTTTGTCTCTTTTCTCCCTCACATGGTTTGAAATGGCTCTTACCTCTTCCTTTATAATGTTAAGAGTTTTGCTACAGGCTATGGCAATGTTACTAACTAAAATAAGCATTTGGATCAGCTGCCAAAGGTGCAAATCAGATGAACTGTTCTTAGAGGTATGGTCTATGACTCCACCACCATAGCTGCAGACGCATGGCTCAGGGCACCTCCCTGTCAGCTCAGGTGCCTGGGCATGCCCACAGCAAGCAAAGGCAGAGCCCAACAGCCACGATGTAGGAAGGAGAAAGCTGCAGTGGTAACTGTGACCCCACAGGTCTAACAGATGGTTGCTTCTCACCTGCTGTGCCAGTGGAATCTTTCCTCCCCTGGCCAAGAAATTCAACCTGGTCTGAACTGGGGGAAAGTCATAAAGGTTAGAAATGCCAAGTTGTACTAAGCAAGGGGTTCTTCCCTCTGAATATCTCCCTTTTTACCACTTAAATGATTTTTCTCCTTTTTCCTTTTCTAAGTGAGAAGACCCCCACCCCTACTCTGTTTCTGATAGGGAAGTTAACAGAGGAGCAGCCCCTGCTGGCTGAGAACTGCAAATTTGGCAGGGCTTATTTGAGACACTAAAGGGATACAAACAGCCTCTGAAACACATTTTCAGTCCCAAACTTGATTCAAAGCTTAAGGCTGAGTCCCTAGAAAGAAAAAAACCAGGTCTGAGGGACCCAAGTCAGGCAACAGGCACAATGTAAATGGGCAGGACCAATTCCTGCCGACTGAACCCCACCCCATGGAAGGAAGCCATGCTTCATGGCATAAACAGGCCCAGGGAACCCAAAGGTTGTCAACAGCAAGGAGAAAGGGAGGCATAGGTGATGGCAGTTAATTCCTATTTCCAGGTTTTCCCTGCTTCATGGATGCATACTGCATTGGTACCTATGGCCAGCACCTGCAAAGGTCACTGGGGCTCAGGGATAAGAACTGGAAAGTGAAGGGAGGATGCTCATTTTCTCTCTCCACCACACTCTGAATTTTCACTGAAAGAAGGAAGGGAATAAGGGATGCCTCTATTCCCTCTTTCAGAATAGGCAAGCAGTTCTTTTCACCGCCCCCAGCTTATACTCCTCTGAAGTGTATCCTGAACCATTGGGACTGCTTTGACCCTCAGAATCTGGAGTAAAAAGCATCTCCTAGTCCTCTGCACAAAGGCTTGGCCAAATTATGATTTACGGGAAGGACTGGCTTGGTCTCAGGAAGAGACCATTCATCTCGATAGCATCAGCAATTGGAACTTTTCTGTAGATGAGATGAGAGGACAGATGGTCTGAGGCCCCATATGTGCAGGCTTTCTATACCTTGCAAGACAATCCAGACCTTTGCTGACAATGTAGGATTGATCCAGCCTTCCTGTTTGCAGTCTCAGGAAGGTTGCAAGGGGCAAGCCCAGGGAATTAAAGATACAAGTCCCAGAGGAACTCCCAGCAGAGAAGCCAGTTCCTATTCAGCTTCAGCCTCTCACTTGCTGCCTCCTAGAAATCCTCACCCTAAACAAGCCTCAGTCTCACTCTTGCCCCTCCAACAAATGCCCAGTGAATTTGGGCCCAGTAAAGTCCAAGTTCTCTTTTCCCTACAGAACTTAAAGCAGTTTAAGGGGGCTCTTGGCACATTTTCAGATGACCCTGATAGATATAGAGAGGCTTTTCAAAATTTCACTCGAACATTTGAACTTTCAGAGGTCCTCTAATGTACTATCTGGTCCCTGGGCCTGTTTCTTGTACAATACACCTGTTTAACCCATGCATACTTAACTTCATACAACTTGTTTTTTTCTCTCATGCCTAGAAGCCATCAAACTCCAAACGGTCAGGCAATCGGAGCCTCGGACAATGGCTCCCCTTTGCTAGAAATCCTTAGCCAGACCTCTGGGAGGACTCTGACTGCCGTTTTCCCCAAAACAACATCCACTGTCAGCAGAAGGGTCATCATTCATATTCTAATGGAAGTCAGATGTACCTCTTCAGAGTGGGGAAATGATATGGAAGGGGGGCAGGGAAGTGCTGGGTAGAGAAATGTGGGTCCCTGGCTAGGGCTCCACCCTCAGGCCTGTGCCCATGTACCTAGGTGAGGACACGCACTCCTGCCTTCTCACTCAAATGTTGCATTTTCCAAGACCACTCTGACCCGCCATGCCTGATCCTGTGCCTATAAAAATCCCAAGACCCTAGCAGGCAGACACACAGGTGGCTGGATGTTGAGAGGAGCACATCAGTAGAGGAACACACGGGCAGCTGGATACCAAGAGGAACACACCAGTGTTAGGAGCATGCCGGCATGCAGCAGGCCATCAACTGGCGGAACAACATGGAGTTTGGCCAGGCGGTTGGAGAAGAGTCGGGCTGCCAAGCGGGGGAAAACCATCTCCCTTCTGGTGCTCCCATCTGCTGAGAGCTACTTCCACTCGATAAAACTTCACACTCATTCTCCAAGCCCACGTGTGATCTGATTCTTCTGGTACAACAAGGCAAGAACCCCAGGAAACAGAAAGCCCTCTGTCTTTGTGTTAAGGCAGGGAGTCTAACTGAGCTGACTAACACGAGCTGCATATGGATGTCTAAACTAAAAGAGCACATGCCTACTGGGGTTTCAGCTGCAAACACTCACCCTTAGACACTGCAATGGGGTCGGAGCCCACAGCCTGCCCTTCTGTATGCTCCCCTAGAGGTCTGAGCAGCAGGGCACTGAAAAAGCAATCCACATTCCCATCACATGCCCTGAGAGGGGGATAAGGGAACTCTTCCCATGTCTATGCTTTAAATAGGTAAAATTTTCATTTGTGAAGTATACCTTAATAAAGCTAGGGGTAAGCAGCATTGTGAATGTTGATTTGGGGCCATGCACTTTGTGGAGAAAGAGAAAGCCAACACCAGGGGCAGTGTTCACTTGCCCCCTAATGCCCTCTTAACATCATGGCACACAAAGCTGAGGGCCAGAACCTGCAGGCAATGTCACTCTGGCATGTTCCATGGTGGGCCCAGCCCCTACCTCAAGTAGCTTATTAAAATATTCCTGTCATTTACTTCTAACTGAAAATAGTTTTGGCAAAGCAAGTTCTTCAAGCTGTTATCATTATGAGATATTTCACCATTCTTGTGGCAGTCGGCTCTCTTATCTTGGCTCTATAAGGACTTATTAGGTTCCCCCTCAGTGAATACATGCACCATGCATATATAATGAGCTGAATGACGCTGTGAGCCTTACAGATAATCACAACCCACACTGCCAGATGGCTGATGTTCCACATTTGCCTTTGTGGTATCAGAGTGTTAAAAGCTCTTGTTAAAATGCATGTGTGTTATTTGGTGTGACCAGTGCAGGGAGGGGTCGGTCATAAATATGGCATCTCAATTAATATTTAGACTAGTACGTCAATCAACAAACATTTGAATAACTACAACCAGCCTTACCAGAACTGAATATGAGGCCAATGTGATTCAAAAGAGACAAGGGGGAATAGTGTGTGGAATGCCACGTTGAGAAGTTGCAGGGAGTCAAGAGTTGGCATTGACAACTCTAGAAATAGTCGAAGAGATCTGGGAAATTATGGATGTGGAAAAAAAGAGGTAGGGGAAATTAAAGTTAGGTGAAGGCTAATGGCAAATTCTGCAGGACTGAATCCAAGGAAGACTGACTGGTAGGATACATTTAGTACTACTCCCTTAATAGATTCAAAATAGATCATCAGGTTTGGTGCATTTCATTTTTCAAATAAATTCTCAGTCATGTAGTACTCATTCTCCTTTTGACATGTTCTTCACCTAGCTACAATGAAGCAACAAATTTGTATGTGAAAAACTACTTAGTTTAGTGTCCTTGGATTTTAGATAGCATTTATGAAGACATACTGTACATTTTTTAACAAGAGTTAGAGGGACATAAAAATAATAATTCTAAGATCCTATTCTTCACAAAAGTAGAGGTCACAGCCTCTACTTTTCAGGGAAAATGTTCAACTCTCCACATTGGTCCTTTTCCATTTAAACAACACTGTTTGCTGCCCTCACATTTCAAACAGAGTTGAAGGATTAGAGTTTCCCTAACTCATACTATCAGACACTGGGAAATCTAAATATAAACAGGCTTCCTTGTCTGTGATGTTTTAAGACAACTGTCTTGCATTTTCCCATTGTTTACTAAGCTGTTTCTGGGAAACGGCAGATCTAAGGTGTTCTGGGGCCAATTAGAATTCACTTAGCCATGAAACGTTTTAAGTCCAATTCAAGAAAATAATCCATGTTTCTTACTTTTTTTTCCAATGAGAGTATTTAATGACTATTTTTAATCATGTCCTTTAAAGGGTAGCTGTGGAGGGATGTGATTCTGAATGTCTTTTTCTTCCCCAGAGTTTTTCTGACTGTTCCTAGGTTATATGAAGAACTAACCTACAAAGACCAGAAAACTAATCACCTTCTAGTGATTCAAATGGCCTGGCCTCAGAGAGGTGTTGGCCATCTGGCCATCACACCATCACACCATGGAAACCCTCCAGTGACCCAGGTCCAATGTGACAATACAGCCACACGGCTGACAGTTCGCTGCACAAGGTGGTCCCTTAGGTCCTGTCTAGGAACATGCTGAGTTCTCCCGAATTTCAATTGCTTGTGAATGCTAACTTTTCCAACCTGGGAGGAGAGATGCAACTCTCCCTTGTAGTGAATGGCAAAAGGCCTGGCTCCTTTCTTCTGCTACTCAAGACTCTAAAATTCCTTGGAAAATACTATCTCAAAATGATATACTTTTTTTTTTTTTTTTTTGAGACAGAGTTTTTCACTCTTGCTGCCCAGGCTGGAGTGCAATGGCATGATCTCAGCTCACTGCAACCTCCACCTCCCAGGTTCAAGCGATTCTCCTGCCTCAGCCTCCCAGGTAGCTGAGATTACAGGTGTGCATCACCACGCCAGCAAATTTTTTTATATTTTTAGTAGAGAAGGGATTTCGCCATGTTGGGCAGGCTGGTCTCGAACTCCTGACCTCAGGTCATCCACCCACCTCGGCCTCCTAAAGTGCTGGGATTACAGGCGTGAACCACTGTGCCCAGCTATGATACACTTTTTTATATCAGGCAGCCCACTTAGCTATTTGGGCCCAATACAAGGTTTCTGTTTTATAGCCATGACTGTGCTCAGACGTCAGGTGCAGTCAACTCCTAGTCCCATCCTGGGGATACCAGGGTTTTCCTTTTTCCGATTGTACTCCTTTAACCCCTGCAGACCCTCCCAGTTCCAAATACTACTCTGTCCCTTTTATTTTCCCTTCTCTCAAAATATAAGAAAAGCTGCTGTTTAAGGCAAGAGAAAGGGACATGGAGCAAAATATCTCCAATTTCTACTGCTGCTTTTTCCCCCACATCCTCAACTTAACCTGATGCACACACATGCACACACCTCATTGGGAAGAGGAAGAAGAAAAGGAATTAAAGGTGAAGAAGGGAGAGACAAAAACAGCCCAAATGTTGGTTGGTATTAGATAGAAACGACATGAGCCATGAGAAACAGGATGCTGGAATTTCAGTGGCTTAAAACAATTTGGGGTATGTTTTTTCTCCTCTAACAAGGAACCTAGAAGTAGTTAACTGCTCATGTTACTTTAGAAGCTCACTCCTGTTAGAGACACGTACCGGTGGGAAATGCTGCCCAACTCCACTCACAGTTGCCAGAGCTGCCACAGTCAAGGCATAAAAACATGGCTCGAAGACAGCCTCAGCCACGGGGTCTCCTTTTCAGACCTCTCCCTTCTGTTTCCCTCCCATAGCTCATGGGCAAATCCTGGGGCCTATGGTCCCTCCTAGGTACCAAGGAGGCTGGAAAAGCAACTATTTCATCGGGGGTAGGCACAGTGCTGGTCCAAGCAAAATTAGGTGCTGCTGACAAGGAAAGAGGACAGGCCGAGGACCGGTGCTACAATCTCCTCTGCTTTACCCACTTCCCTGGCTCATCCTCATTCCTCCCACCTTACCCAAGGACTCTGGAATTCCAGATTCCTGGCAAACTATATGCTAGCTGAGCTGGTTTATGTTGACTTGACAAGCCAGTCATTGTACAAATAAGAAACTCACATTTGAACTCTTGGAGTACAATTCGTTTGCGCATTTTGGAGTGTCTGTCTTTTAGGTACAGAAGAGGAGTCCCAGAGTCAATTTGCAAAATAGCAAATTATAAAAAGCTGCCTGTAATTATCAATCTATATTTTTGTGAAAGCAATAGTATGCCAATTCCCATGATTATGCAGTTTACCAACTGTCGCTGTAAAAATTTATTTTGTAGTAAGAAAACTAAGAACATGCAAAATTAAATCATTAGAAAAATAGAGAAATTACCCAAATTAGCTTATTTTAAAATATAAATTTTTTTAACCTTTTGACTTTTAAATTGTTACTTTGTTACTAAATATATTTATAAATTCTCCTCTTAGTTAAGGTAGTATCAAATATTAAAAGTTGTATCATAAAGTAGCAGAACCTATTGAATGGCTCAGAATTACAAACCTAAGGATAGCATTGTCTTCATCAGCAAAGGAAAATTACTGAACCAGAAAAAGGACATGTGGTAATTTTTAGTTCCATCCATTTCTTCAACAAATCAGAAAAACTGAAAAATATAAGTAAATAAACAAATGCTCCTATACAGTTTTTTTCCTCCAGAAATATGTTCTTAAAGAAAGAACAACTCAAAATTATAAATCATCAAGTGCAGTGTGTCTTCTCTTCTGAGATGTACACATATACCAGCTGACACTTCAAAGAATAGAAAACTGCTTTCTCCTTTTTAAAAAAACATATTTTGTGTTTCATGAGACTTCATTTTATGTGGCAGTTGGATCAGTCCCACATCTCTCTATCGTTAACCAATAGTTAATTCACAGTCAGTAAACAGATTGCTATATTTGGCAATTCCCTCAACTCACACAGATATCTTCGATATACCAAATAGTGTTTAAAAAGTTCATTTCTTGTGAGTTGACTCATTTGCTTCCAAGCTTCTTAACCACATAATGCTTGATATAAGTGTATTCAGTGTACTGTTCCCCAAATCTAAATTACACTATTCATATACACTCAATTTATAATAGTACATATCCCACAATTTCACACTGTGACAAAAAACTAGTTACTCAAAGACATAAAAATACATAAAGTCATTGAAGGGAAATCCTTTATGACGATACCAAGTGGATTGGTGAAACCATTTGCTTCTGTCAGCCTAATTTTTCTTATTGTAAAGTTGTTACATTTAAATTTAGAATTATTTTAACCTAAGTCATGTTGAGTGTATACCCTAGCCATGATCATTTTCTCTAATCGTATTGTCACTAAGATATTATTCATAAGAGTATTAACAATAATAATGACAATAATAACGACAATAGTAAGAGATATACAAGGAAATAGAATGAATTCTTACTATGGAATATTAAGGTATAATTAGCATTTGATAGAATAATTTTGCAAACTAAGTCTTTAAAGCCTTGGCCTATTAAAATTTAAATAATTATATTTATGAATTAGTACATCTTCCCCAATTTCCTCCAACAATGACAGAAATTGGTTTTTTTTTCCCTTGTGGAAAGTATTATTTTTTTAGATGAATAAAGCATACATAACTATGAAAATGGGAAGTGAAAAATATAAAGACTAAAGTTACCTCTATTCTAACATGCTAAAATTAATATAGGACATTTAAATCCATGAGCTTCATTTTTTCCATCCATAAATGTAGGGATAATAATCTCTTCACACGGTTGTTGGGTAACAGAATGAGATAGTACAGAAAATATGGTATTTTTAGTTCCTGACATTTTATGGTAGGCATGTCTTAGCAGAGGCAGATATCATTGATTGAACCCAGGTTGTTGTTATTGGTAATTTTAATATTCTTTATGACTTTTTAACATTTGATACAGACCGGGCGCGGTGGCTCAAGCCTGTAATCCCAGCACTTTGGGAGGCCGAGATGGGCGGATCATGAGGTCAGGAGATCAAGACCATCCTGGCTAACACGGTGAAACCCAGTCTCTACTAAAAAATGCAAAAACTAGCCGGGCGAGGTGGCGGGCGCCTGTAGTCCCAGCTACTCCAGAGGCTGAGGCAGGAGAATGGCGTAAACCCGGGAGGCGGAGCTTGCAGTGAGCCGAGATCACGCCACTGCACTCCAGCCTGGGCAACAGAGCCAGACTCTGTCTCAAAAAAAAAAAAAATTTGATACATATTACTTTTATAATCATAAAAAGTTGACATACTTTTAATATTTTGAAATACACATACAAACACACAGAGAGAATCATGATTGTTGTTCTTAGTATTAAAAGTTTCTAATTAAAAACAGACCTATAGGCTAAAGAAACAGAATAGAGAGCCAAGAACAAAAGTATGTATACATGGTAAACTGATCTTTGACAACAGTATCAAGAATACCTAAGTCAGAAAGGATAGCCTCTTCAACGAATGGTGCTAAGACACTGGATATAGCATGCAAATTATACCCTTATCTTATACCGTGCACAGAAACCAATTTAAAATAAATTGAAGTTTTAAATGTAAGATCTAAAACTATAAAATTCCTAGAAGAAAACATAGCGTAAAAACTTCATGGCATTGTCTGACCAATGATTCTTTGAATATGATAGCAAAAGCACGAAAAACAAAACAAAATTAGGTAAGTGAAATTAAACTAAAAAGCTCTGCACGGCAAAGGAAACAATCAACAGAACAAAAGCAACCGGCAGATCAGGAACCATATATCAGATAGATTGCAACCTGCAGATTGCAAACCATATATCTGATAAGTGATTAATATCCAATATATGTGGACCTCCTACAGCTCAATAGAATAAAACAAATAATCCTATTCAAAAATGGGCAAAAAATTTAAAGAGACATTTCTCCAAAGAAGACAAGCAAATGGCCAACAGGTATATAAAAAGATGCTCAACATGACAAATCATCAAGGAAATACAAATCAGAACCACAATTACCAGCTTACAATTGTTAGAATGGCCACTTTCAAAGAGTAAATAAAATATAACAAGTGTTGGTGAGGATAGAGGAAATCAGAATTCTTGTAGACTGTTGGTGGGAATATAAAATGACCACAGCTACTATGGGAAATGGTATGTAGGTTCCTCCAAAAACTAAAAATAAAATCACCGTGTGATCCAGCAATCCCACTGGTGGGTATATATTCTTTAAAAAAGAGAGACGACAATATAAAAGAGATATCTGCACTCTCATGTTCACTGCAGCATTATTCATAATAGCCAGTTCATGAAAACAACTTAAATATCTATTGACAAATAAGTGGATAAGGAAAATATGGCATATACATGCAATGGAATACTAACCTTTAAAAAGAGAAATTCTATTATAACCAAGCAACATGGATTAACCCAGAGGATATTATGCCAGGTGCAGTAAGCTCGTCACAGAGGAACAAATACTGTATGGTTCCACTTATGTGAGGTATCTAAAGTAGTCAAACTCATGGAAACAGAGAGTAAAATGGCAATTGCCATGGGCTGGCAGGGGGAGGAGGAAATGGAAAGTTGCTCTTCATGGGTATAATGTTTCAGTTCAGCAAGATGAATAAGTTCTAGAGATCCACTGTACAACATTGTGCCTATAATTAACAACACTGTCTTTTACAATTAAAAATTTAAGGAAGAGTAGAATTTAAGTGTTCTTGCCACAAATAAATAACAAATTTTTAAGTCCCTTTTTCTCTTTCCAAGGTTCTGAACCAAAACCATTTGTTTATGAGCTTAACCTACTCTAAAATGTAATGCTATCAATCAAACCAAATATTTTGATTATAAAATACCTAAGGAATGCCGAAGGCACTTAGGTTTATGAACTCTATATTAAGAGGGCTGATATGGTCTGGCTCTGTGTCCCAACCCAAATATCATGTTGAATTTTAATCCAAATTGTAATCCCCATATGTTGGGTAGGGACCTCATGGAGGGGCTATTAGATCATGGGGGCAGTCCCTCTCTCCAAGCTGTTCTCATGATAGTGAGTTCTCACAAGATCTGGTGGTTTTATAAAAGGCTTTCCCCCTCCCCCTTCACTATGCACTTCTCCTTCCTGCTGTTATGTGAAGGACATGTTTGCTTCCCCTTCTGCCATGATTGTAAGTTTTATGAGGCCTCCCCAGCTATGCTGAACTGTGAGTCAATTAAACCTCTTTCCTTTATATATTACCCAGTCTCAGGTATCTCTTCTCTTAATAGCTGTGTGAGAACAGACTAATACAGAGGGCTATTTTTGTGACCTCACAGCTGAGGTCTGTGTCCCAAGATGAACATCTCCTATGTCCTTGGAGCTCAAGTCTGAGCATGGATGATTCCTAGGGCTTATCCTCTTATGCGATATGATCATCATACCAAGGTTTACTTGTCAAGCCTTTTATCTTCTTATGGTAATAATTAATATTGAACTGCACCCTATATTTTCCTCCATATCAGTTAAAAGAAATTAGATTGTTCTTGTCACACCTCTCAAACTTGTGACACTGTCTGGGGTTACATTAATAATATTTGTCACTTATTTAAAAGCAATAATTCTTAGTTTTCAAAGAAGAGAGAAAATGGATGTTACAGTTCTACAATATAGGCAAAAGTGAAGTCCTGCTAGAATCTAAGTATAGGTAAAAATTAATTAGAAAGTGACCAAGGTTTTTTTCCTCATGGCCTTTTAAGGAAGTCATCTTCAAATGTGTAAATATAATAGCAAACATCCATGGGATCAATGATATTTACAAAGTCATCAAGAGGGGTATGTAGGGTATGTAAAAAAGAATCCAAGAATCAATTCCGTGACACTCTGCCAGCCTCCTCTTTTACCTTCTTCCCTTGAGATTCCCTTTGCCTCCTTTCTATTATTCAAAGAAGCCCAGCACCTTCCCATCTCAGAACCCTATATATGCTGTGCCCTCTGCTTGGGATTCTTCTTCCATACCTTCAAATCTTCTTATCCTGTCAATCTTGACTTTAATCTCACTTCTGCAGAGCTTTTCCTGTTCACTCTCGTTACTCCTACTCGTGGTTCTCAGCCAACCCGTTACTCCTTATCTCAATTTTGATATTTTCTTCACATCTTTAACCACAGAAGATTAATACCTTATATTTTACTTTTAATTTGTAGTTATGCTTATGTATTACCTCTTCTTGTCCTGGAGGCAAAGTTTTATTAGGTCTGCTTATTCCCCACTCCCTCACTTCAGCACCTAGAACAGCACCTGTGCCAAGGTAGTGCTTAACAAATACAAGTGGAATGAAGGAATAAATGAATAAATGAATTCTATGTTCACTACCTACTTATTTTTGGAATCAGAAATTCAAGTGTACTTACAGGCAAACATGACAGCATGTCTGGTGCCATTCACATGATAGAATATTTAAGCAAAGTATGTTGAAGGTGTTAGTTCTTCATGTATACACTTCCTGCTTGTTTCTGAATTGCATGTAGGAGCTAGAGTTCTTCAATGGCCAAGTTCCCCTCAAGAAGAGTAAGCTGGTTGGGTCACATGGAGCTTCAGAGGGCTTACAATCTCAAATCTGAAGTCTACCTTCCTGGTCAGAAATCATATTGAACTTTAATATGCTGTCAGCAGCTTCTTTGTCTGGCTTTATATCTAAAGAAATTTGAGGGCTGGAATTTCTGAACTTCTCAAGATCTTTGCCCAAAATAAGACAGGACTTTAAAGATCACATTCCACCCACTCCATTTTCTCCATGAAAATCAGAATTGGAGCACACTTTGTCTCTCCTTTAGGGACTGTGACCTGCGGGCCATCTCAAGTCGGTGTATAACAAAAGGTGTTAACCTCAACAGATAACATTCCATGCCATGAATCTGAGTATAGAGAGCATCCCTTCTGCACTGTTGGTGAGAGATTACATGGCACACTTCCTGCATTTGTAGCCAACTGTTTGCTCCAAACCATTCTGGTCAGAAGACATTCACCTTCAAAATTATTATTACATATGTGGAGTGCAAATAATAATTACTGACAAATTCAAATCAAGTAAAACCTCAATTTATTCACGCATATGCACATACCACATATGGACATACACACACAAATATGTACAAACAGTATTAGGAAAATATTTTTGCATACCAGTGACAATTTTAAGCTCATCAAATGTGCACTAGTCTAACCATACAGCTTATTTTGGTTTCCAAAACATATTTTAAAGCTCCCCATAATTTTGATGGAGACATTTTAGTTAGGGGTCAGAGTACAGTCCCTGGAGCACTACTGCCTAGACTTGAATCCCAGGTCTCTCTCTTCTGCATATGTGATCTTGGACAATCACTTGAGCATCTCTGAGCCTCAGTTTCCTTTTCTTTAAAATGGGGATAACAGTAGTGTCTACCTAATATGTTTGTTTTGAGATTCAAAATAAGTTAATATATTTGTAAATTCAGAGGTTTGTAGCACATTATAAGCATAAAAGATAAATTTGTTAACTAAATAAAATGTCGCATTTCTCAAATTAAGAATTTTACCCTGTGTGCTCAGCTACATGCCTTGGGGAGCTCAGCACCACAGCATGCACATCAGACATCTTGCTGATGTGTCAACTTTGGTCCACGATAGGTAATAAAAGATACCATTTTTATTTTTAAATAAAGAAAGATACATTATAGAGTAGACATTTTAAGATAAAATATGAGCTTTCAAGAGACTTATTTCCCACAGCTGGCTCCGCAGGCTACACTGCAAGACACTCATTTCTGTCCATTATATCTTTCATGCCTTCCCTACAAGAATCTGAATTCCAATTCGACTTTCAGTTTTCTGGCAACATCCATACTTTCCTATACCTGTAATTTTGTCACCATTGCCTGTGATGGCCTCTTCCCCCACAGTGTGGATGTCCATGGAAATCCAGCCCCACTTCAAGAACCACAAAACATTTCACTTGCTATGGAACTTTCTCAAGTCTGCCATTATGGATAATTTCCCTACCCTGAGTGGCCAGAACACTGTGTGAGTATTTCATGGCAGTTGTCATATGCTGTATAATAATGTCTGCATGTATGCTAACACTCCCACTTCCCCTGTCAGGCTGTAGGTTTCTTGAGTTCAAATACTCTTCCCATCACTTAACATCTCCCTCTTCCCATCCCCCAAAGTCCCTAGCACAGTGCTTTTCTATTTATTAAATATTTCTTGAAGCAACTATACCTCAAGCCTCCTTAAGAATAGCCTGGTACAGGGCAGTTAGAAATCATCCATCTACTATCACAATGATATCAGTGAAAAGATGACTACATCCAATGGGTTACTGACTACAGTTCCATAAAAGTACTAAGAACAAACGCTCGGCCGGGCGCGGTGGCTCAAGCCTGTAATCCCAGCACTTTGGGAGGCCGAGACGGGCGAATCACGAGGTCAGGAGATCGAGACCATCCTGGCTAACATGGTGAAACCCTGTCTCTACTAAAAAATACAAAAAACTAGCCGGGCGAGGTGGCAGGCGCCTATAGTCCCAGCTACTCGGGAGGCTGAGGCAGGAGAATGGCGGGAACCCGGGAGGTGGACCGTGCAGTGAACTGAGATCGGGCCACTGCACTCCAGCCTGGACGACAGAGCCAGACTCCGTCTCAAAAAAAAAAAAAGAACAAACACTCTAATTAGTCATTTGACCACAAACTTGTAATGTTCAGGTGAGCCCAGTCTGCTTTCCCCCCTGGAGCCTGTTAGGTTGGCTCAGTATCTGCAAAGAGAAGTGATCCAATAAAGTAAGCAACACCTTTAATGAGCAACTTATTTGCAACAAGGCCTAATTCACAACAGAATGAAAAGGAAGACTAAACAGTCTTCCTGGAACATATGTTGACTGGTCTTGGTCCTTGGAGATTCTACCCAGGTCCTTGGAGATTCTCCTAACTTAATCTTTATTTTGCTGATTTTCTTTGGAGATAGTGATATCAGAGTTTATAAGAAACAACATAAAAGCATTAACTGATTATAAAAACATATTTCTGGGATGCTCACCATGTACCAGACACTGAGGTAGACAATAAAGAACCAGAAATGTTCAACATGGAGCTTATTTAAAGTCAACTGTGAAATTAATACCACTACATAGAAAATACACACAGACTGACGTGTGCCATGACAATGGTCATACAGTTTGCCAGAGGAACACATAGGAGCTTGATTCAGTAGAATTTGGTTATTGCTTGTAGAGTGTAAGAGAAATCAAGGAGAAATCCTAGCTTTTTGTTTTGATCACTCAAGGAACATTGGAAAAGAAGTAGTTTCATGGGGGGAAAGGGTGAGAATTAAGGCTGAGACGCCTTTGATGTTGGGCAGATTCATAGTGAAAGGTCACCAGGACATTTAAGTAGAAATGAGCAATAAAAAGCTATCATCTCAGGAGCTTAGAAGAGAGAACACAATAAAGATACAGATTTCTCTGATACAAAGCAACCAGTGGTAACCGAAACAGTAGAAATGCTTGAGATTGACAAGAGAAAATGCTTTTTGAGCAAGCAGAGTAATGGAGACACTCCCAAGAAGTGGGAGGAAAGCTAGTAGTAATAGACTAGATGTCAAGGGAGGGGTTTCAAGATAAGGCTGACTAGGCACCTCCAAATCTACTGAGGGATCAAGAAAGATGGGCGCTGTACAGGAGCCTGGGATTTAGGCACAAGAAATCTATGGGAACCTTGAATTGTGTCATGAAGTAACAGGGACAATATCCAGTAAGATGTGGTGAGAAGTGACAGAGCATGAGTAAAACAGAGATGCTAAGTGTAGACAGCCCTTCTCAGAGGCTTGACTGTGGAGGAAAGAGATCATTTCATCCTCAAAAGCAGACCTTGGCACAAAGAAGGATTTTTAAATGATATTTGGGCCTTAAATATTAATATATTTAAGTACTTATAGAAAATAACCAGTAGCAAGAAAGAGGTTAAAATTTCAAGAGAAAAAGGGAACAGTGTATGGAGTAGATTACCAGAAGACTGGACACTCCTGGTCTAGATGAATGGTTCTCAACACAGCCCATGCAGGAGTATCAGCCATGGATCTTCAAAAGGCAAATGCTCCATTCCGGGCATGGCCAACCAGGATCTCTAGAGAGCAGCCTAAGGATAGTGTAGCATGTGTCTACTCTGCAGCCAGACATACGGACACTAGCTTAGCCAGCACTTAAGCCCTGTTTCACTAGTGGCCATGTGTTTTTAATACCTTTTTCCTAAACTTCTGCTTCATCTTCAGACTTCCCAACAGCCAGCTGAAGGTTTCTGTGTTTTCCCCTTTCAAACTTCAGTTACTTGCATTTTCTATCTTATCCAGACATCACTAACGTCTGCTCATAGCAAAGCATAAGTTATAAAATTGTGCATGGCCAGTTTTTTCAGTTCAATAGCTCATTCTTCCCTCTCCTAAGTTCCTTCTATAATAGGAATTCTTGACTTTTTTTTGGTAGTGGACCATCCTAGAGAATATGATGAAAGCCAACAGATACTTCTCTTACACATGTACATACATGCATGTCTACAAATTACATATGGTTTGAGAGGTTGGGGAGGTTATAATTCACCTGAGACAAAGCTACCAGTCTAAGAATTCGTGATCTGCAGCCTTACTACTCAAAGTCTGGTCTTAAGATCAGCAGCATCACCTAAGAGCTTGTTAGTTACGCAGAATTTCAGGCTCCACCCCAGACCTACTGCACTAGTACGTGGATTTTCACATATGATGTGATCATATTCACATTGAAGTTTGAAAGACACTGGACAACAAATTATACAATAACAATTAATTTCTACACATAGTAATAGGCACAGTAAGTTATTCAAATCCTGTTTTGTCTACTACAAACAAGGATGGTAGTTAAGCAGTTCCCACTCTGGGGTCTCTCCAGAAGGAACTGTGAAATGAGAAAAGACTAGAAGAGACTGTCTCAATGATTGTCTGCCAACAAGGCAAGAGCGGGTGAGATTCTTCAAACACTTTCCCCTCCTCACCTGGGCTCCACTGCCCCTTCTTTCCATCTTTACCTTATAAATATCCACAATGAGCACCTTCCTTACTGAAATCTGACTCTCATGTAAGAGGAGCAACATTCAAGTTACCAAAGTAACTCCTTCTACTGTCCTTTGAACTTCAAATAATAAATCACAATTAAAAATGGTGCTCTCTCAAAACATTTCCATATGTACTGACAATATGAGTCCATCGTATCATTTGCAAACTTCAGATACCAAATTAAAATCTGTATTTATTTCATTTCTTTGGTATGAAATGACCCCAAAGAGCCTGACCTTCTCTGAATGTGGCCACTACTGACAAATCAATCTCGTTACAATGCACAGTAAGGGAGACACTTCTCTGCTCCTTGAGCAGCTGAAATGTACATCTGTCTCTTGTGCATATTTTAGTTAGAGAGTTGTATTAATCTATATCCTGTGGCTTTTGGGAAGGGAACATCTTCTAAGTCTCATGATAAAAATAATGATATTTCTTGATGCAAATTTATGCAACAGAACACAGGTGTCGAACATTTTCCACCTGGACTTCCGTGTCACCGTTGAAGGATGGCAATGTTAGTTGTCAGGGCTGAAAGTTAGAGAGGAGAGAGGACAAAATGAGGTAAAAAGAAGACAGCATGTACAATTTCAGAAACGTTGTTGTGACCTCTAAATTTCAGCTGTTCTCTTTCTCCCTTCTACACTCTAAAAGAAAGCATGGAAGAGGAGAGTCCAGTACATTTCCAAGTTGGTTACCAACTTTTAAAAATAATAGATAACATTCTATTCTGCTTGATCTGGGTTTCTCTTTCTTTGAACTTTAAATATCATACAATATGACATTAAAGTACAATGTGCACTACAGACAATTAAAACCAATTCAACGGTAAATAATTACCTAATGTCTCCCCAAATCTGATGAAGCAGATATTTTGGTAAGAATGCTCAAAACTGTTGAATAACTAAGAGGGATTATAAAATCAGAATTCATTTTTCTAAACTCCTTTTCTGAAACTGATCATGATATTGTGTCCTTATAGTCACTTGGTTTATTCCTAGGATATTTCTTAATGAGATTTATTTTGAATGTGAATTTTGTATTTGAGTGTCATCTTAGTCCATATGAGTTGCTGTAACAAAATACCTTAGACTGGGTAGTTTATAAACAACAGAAACTTATTACTCACAGTTCTGGTGCCTGGGAAGTTCAAAATCAAGGCGCCAGCAGATTGGGTGTCTGATGAGTCTCATTCTCCACAGACTGTGTCTTTGCCGTGTGTCATCACAAGGCAGGAGGGGTGAACAAACTCCCTCAAGCCTCTTTTGTAAGGGTACTAATCCACTTATTATTAGACTGAATTATCTCTCAACGGCCCTACCTCTTAATAATATTACATTGGGGACTAGGTGTCAACATATGAATTTGAGGAGACGCAAACACTCAGACCATAGCAAGCATCCACTTTAGAAGGTGACCAATTCTTTATTATTTTTAGTTCAAATTACAGAGCTCTGCGTTAGAGGGACTTTTCCATTTATCCAGGGTTAGGAGAATTTTCTTCTACTATATTACTGGCCAGTTGATAATTGACTTGCCTCTACTATATCCCTAGAATATGGCTACATAACTCCTTTTTTTTTTGCTACTCACTTTTTGTTTCATAGATTTAAATAGGTGAGTTCCATGATTTCATGTCTTGAATTCCCCTGGTCAACAGGCTATTGCCTCTGTCTTCCTTCCCTCTGTTTCATCTCTCGTTCTTGAAAAGGAGATACCATGAGCACTCCCCTTCCAGGACACACCATCAGCGTAGGTACAAAAACCTCACCTTCCCACTTAAAACAGAAGGAGCCTTCTCCAAATCATTTCAAGTGCAATCCTCACACCCTGTCCAGCCCCACCCCCAAACCGCTTACATACACATGTACACACACACACACGCACACATTCAGACACATTCAATAACATTTTCAAATACTGGATAGAAATGCTTAATGCATGTAGAAAGATTCAAAATTGAGTGGAAGATATAAACACGGCTGAAAATTAGTATTATTTTTTGTTCAGCAGCCTGGAGAAGGTGAGGAGAGAACAGACATGGGTCAGAATGTGTTCTGACTTTAATTTTTCTTTTTTTTCTTTCTTTTTCTTTCTTTTTACTTTCTTTCTTTACTTCTTCCTTCCTTTCTTCTTTCTTTTTCTTTCTTCTTTCTTTTCTTTTTTTTGAGATAGGGTCTCACTCTGTTGCCCAGGTTTGAGTGCAGTGGCACAATCTCAGCTCTGCAACCTCCCATGCACAAGCAATCCTCCCTCAGTCTCCCAAGTGTACCTGGGACTAAAGACATGCACCACCACACCCAGCAAATTTTTTGTAATTTTTGTAGAGATGAGGTCTCACTATGTTACCCAGGCTGGTCTTGAACTCCTGGGCTCAAGTGATTCATTCACCATGGCCTCCCAAAGTGCTGAGATTACAGGTATAAGCCACCACACTTGGCCTAATAATTACTGTTTCATTGCTTCTAACGTAATGAGATGCTGAAATTCTCTTTGTCTTTGATTCCTGGTCCAAATCTTCACCTCAGACAGTGGCAGCCCCAAATCATGAATTTCCCCTACATACCTGAAATTGTAGTAAACTATGATACATGACCATGGGCAGTTTCATACCTCTCAGTTATCATAGCTTATGCATGAATTTTGAGGATATCCCCCTGCCCTGGATGTCTATTTTAAATTGTGACTTTTTCAAAGATACCAATGGGTTGTATTAGTCAGAGTGCTTGATGTTGAATACTAAAACTAACTTTCTCCAGATCAGGAGAAGAGGAAAATCACATGTTTATTTCTCTCCCATGTGCACAGTCCAATGACATTTGGGAGACTTTCTCTCAGGAATGAGCACAACAGCCCATGTTCTTTCTGTCTTGTGATGTTATCACCTTCAACATGAGCCCTATCAAGACTAGCCTGGGCAACACTGCAAGATCCCATCTCTAAAAAATTGTTTTTAAAACATGAGCCTGAGGGGAAGAGAATTCATGGAGAGTTATGTGGGCAACTTCAAGTCTGGGCTTGGAAGTGGTCTACATCACTACCATCCTCATCCCAGTGGTGGGACCAAGCTGCAAGGGAAGCTGGGAAATGCAGTCTTCCTGTGTGCCAAGAGAAAGTCATGAAGTAGGACTTCCCTGACCTTCTTTTGGCTCTCCATGTCACAGTTTATTGTCAAGTGATACCCAGGGAACACTGCTGAGCTTAACCTCACCTCTCAATGTGACATTATAGAAAACTGTCTGTAAATTTCACGGAAAGCAAATACATGAATGATTTCCCCAATATGCATGCTTTAATTTCAAGTTTCCCCTGCTACTATGCACATGGTTCATTTTTGCTAAAGTAACAGCAAATTGTATGTCTCACTCTGTGTGTGCATGTGTGTGGTGTGCCCCTGTTAGAGTGTAAACTTCTCTTCTGAGAAGCAAAGTTTTATAAGAATATTTACAAATACATCTTTCTTGAGAATCTTTGGAAGTCTAAAACTGTAAAGTTTGTATTTCATTTTGCATTTTATCTAATTTTGACCAGATTGTATTCGTCTCACCAACTCATCTCAGATTCTCCATGCCCTTCTCCCCACAAGCACATAGACTTCCCCTGAGCCAGAGGGCCTTGTTTGAACTAAAAAAATAAAAAATAATTTGATGCTGAAGGATGAGAAGTATTCAAATCATTACAAATAAATTGAGTACAGAGTTGACCCAGAATGCATGAAAATTCAGTTCATGGTAAAGGAATTTTGGGTTTTTCTTTTTCTTTTTTTTTTTTTTTTTTTTTTTGAGGTGAGTCTCACTCTGTCACCCAGGCAGGAGTACAGTGGTGCGATCTTGGCTCACTGCAACCTCCACCTCCCAGGTTCAAGCAATTCGCTGCCTTACCCTCCCCAAAGTACCTGGAATTGCAGGCTCTCACCACCACACCTTGCTAATTTTTGTATTTTTAGTACAGATGGGTTTCACCATCTTGAGCAGGCTGGTCTTGAACTCCTGGCCTTGTGATCTACCTGCCTCGGCCTCCCAAAATGCTGGGATTACAGGCATGAGCCACTGCACCCGGCCAATAAACGAGTTTTTTAAGAGTTATTTAAAAAGAATTATTCGATAAATGGTATTAGTGCAAGTAGTTTACTGTTTGAGTAATAGGAAAACATAACCTCACCTCACTCCACTGAAGTAAATTTCAGATAAAAAGTAACATTAAAAACTGACATCACAAAAGTTCTAGAAAAAAATTACAGATAAATTATGATAGTAGAGTTAAAGGGGCTCGGAAAAATAACAGGTAATATGTGCAAGTTACATTAATAAATTTGACATTGTAAGAGTTTAAAACTTCTTTATTACAAATATATAGAAAACTGTTTGCCACTCACTAGTCTTTTCTGTAATTTAGTGTTTCACAATTTTAAATATTCACATGCCCAAAATAAAGAGGAATCAAGAATATCTTTTAGTACCCTAGGTTTAATACTCTCAAATTGCTAAAAGCGTATACAAATCAATAAGACAAAGATAAGAAAAGGCTAATCGAACAACAGCAAAGAACTCTGATTGACATTTATAGAAAAAGAGATGACTGATGACCCACAGCCATCAAAAAAAAATTTAACATTCAAAATTAAAGTAATTCAAATCAAAATAATAATGACGTGTCATTCTTTCAACCTTCTAGATAGGATGCTGTCCTTATCAAAAAGGAGATTAGGATGCAGACAAATACAGAGAAAAGCAATATGAAGACCCAGGGAGAAGACAGTCATCTATAAGCCAAAGGAAAAGGCCTCAGGAAGAACCAATTCTGCTCACAGAGCCATTGCTCTTGGACTCCCAACCTCCAGGACTGTGAGATAACAATTTTTTTCTTTTCCAAGCCACCCAGCCTGTGGCACTTTGTCACTGCAGCCTGAGCAAACTAACACAGGCTCCTTGGGGTGCTTTTAACTCAGCCCTCTTCCCACAGTATTATAAGCATTTGTAGATGTTCTCATCTCCCCACACACTAGACAGGGAGATTTAAGGGAAGAAACGTTATCACTTTTTGTTTCTCTAGGACGAAGCAGACCTGGCCTCCATGACTCTAAAACTGAAGTCTCCAGTCAGACCCTAGCAGCTCCTCCATTCTGTGCTGACATTTATGCATTCATCTTGCACAAAACCACTGTGTTGTTTATTATCATTCTTAGCACTAACTGGTGTCCAGTGTCTGTTATTTGGGCGCCTACAACTCTTCTCCCTGCATTCCCCTGTGATGCCCAGTTCAGCAGTCAGTGCCCAGTGGGCAGTCAACAGTGATTGATGACAGTCTTAATGGGAGAAGAGAAGCCTGAGAAAGCAAATCAATAACAATTTCCAAAGTAAAAGAGTGGCTGGCATAGTGTTCTCTCTTTGTTCTACAATGAGACTAAGAAATAAATTTACACATCATGGATTCAGTTTAGATAACTGGGAAATGATACAGACCTGGGAAGCACTCTGTCTGGTAGTTGTAACCACATGAGACGGTTTCAATGAATGTGCAAATTAGACTTAATAAAGAGCCTAACAAATGCCATGGCCATCACGGTAGCATCCCATAAATTCCCTGGCAGCTCACACCGGCTGGTGTTGCTGACCATGAACATCATTGGTCCACATCTGTCTAAGAGTCAAGCACAAAGGAGGACAAAGACAACATTCAATGCCACTACCATGCCTCAGCAACCTGTCAGAGGAATTACCTTCTGGAAGCAAGAGGAAGGCACAAGCCCCAGATGACTGTAAAAAATGTAGGATATGGGTTTTTACTCTTTGGGCTCACGAACATGTTTTAGAAAAGGCAAAAGTAAACATTGAAAATATGAAGTCCTAAGTGGTTACAAAGTGAGCAAAAGTTCTTCAAGATTTGATGAGAACAGAAACACGTAAGACTAGGTACACATGAGATTTTTTTGGAATCTGTGGTAGTCTTCAGACAGAGAATTTTGAAGACCATTTAAACAGGCAGTCCTATTCCCCCACATAATCTTTTCTAAACTCCTGCCTGCTTTCATCCCATGCACACTCAATTATGAGTCAGCCTGCATTTCTTTATTCTTGCTTTAGCCTTTTCTTCCCACGTTAACTATTGTTTTTCTTCTCTTACCTGCAGCAAATACACCCCAATTTCTATACATATTAATTCCACACCCACTGTACCTGTCTTGTCTGGGGAGTTACCTGTCATCTCTGAAGTAGTGTTATTGCCGTTTCCTGTTTCCGTGTAACCCCACATAAGGTATTGTATATGATATGTAGTACATCATTACTCAACAATGAAACACCAGGAGAGATGAAAACGAGTTGTATATGCACTTTAGAACAGGATAAAGCTGATTATCCTCTTGGAAAATGAGAATTATCATTTACTGTATTCTGCTATTCACGAATGTATTACTTATCAGGAGCTCAAGGCAAGCATTGGGAAATTAACATAAATTCAAGTTTCTTATATTGTCTGTAGCTTACAAGTAGTACTCTTAGGGAGAAAAAGTAATAAAGCATCATTACCAGATGTTCTTTTTGGAAGTCTTTCATTACTTCCCGATTGCTTCCTGCCTTTTTAAAGATATCCGTCTGAGACAGCTCCTAATTCATTCTTGTCTGCTTTCTTAGCCACTGGAGAGGCCTCTCCCTGAGATTAGAAGTTCTTCATCTGTGTCTGCTGTTCTCCATGGACCTGGAATGACAGAATGTCATAAGCACCTCTAGCAAATGAGCTCAGGGTTTGGAAATATATTGGGCAAAAACATCCTGTGTGGATAACAAAAGGAGAGAATTGTGATGATATTAATCTCAACAAAAACACCAAAAATTAAGAAACAGAATATGGTGGCTGTACATAGGACTGAAGACTCACATTCTTCACATACCATGACTGTTTGGCTAGGCTCAAGAAATACTGATAATTCAAAACATGTCTTCACTCACATTTACTTTTTATCTGGAAACTCTAGTCTTATCAACTAGGTGATCACAAAGATTGTTTCCCCCTGTTGACACTATTCCACAAGATAGAGAAAGAAGGAACCCTCCCTAACTTATTTTATGAAGCTAGTATCGCCCTAATACCAAAACCAGAAAAGGACATAACCAAAAAAGAAAACTACAGATCAATATCCCTGATGAACACAGATGCTAAAAATCCTTGATAAAATACTAGCTTGCCAAATCTAACAACATATTGAAAAGATAATCCACTGTGATCAAGTGGGTTTCATGCTATGGATGCACGGATGGTTTAACATAGACAAGTCAATAAATTTGATCACACCACATAAACAATCAAAAACAAAAATCACCCGATCATCTCAATAGATGCATAAAAAGCATTTGACAAAATCCAACATCGCTTTATGATTAAAACTCTCAGCAAAATTGGCATACAAGGCATATACCTCAATGTAGTAAGAGCCATCTATAACAAACCCACAGCCAACATTATATTGAATAGGAAAATGTTGGAAGCATTCCCTCCGAAAACTGGAACAAGACAAGGATGCCCACTCTCACCACTCCTCTTCAACATAGTACTGTGTCCAGAATTTATTCTTTCCAGTGGGTTCTTGGTCTTGCTGACTTCAAGAATGAAGCCACAGACCCTTGCAGTGAGTGTTACAGTTCTTAAAGAGGATGTGTCTGGAGTTTGTTCCTTCAGATATTCAGATGTGTCCAGAATTTCTTTCTTCTGGTGGGTTCATGGTCTCGCTGACTTAAGGAATGAAGCCGCAGACCCTCGCAGTGAGTGTTACAGCTCTTAAAGCTGGCATCCGCAGTTGTTTCTTTCTTCCGGTGGGTTCATGGTCTCGCTGACTTCATGAATGAAACCGCACACGCTGGCAGTGAGTGTTACAGCTCATAAAGGTAGTGCGGTTCCCAAGAGTGAGCAGCAGCAAGGTTTATTGTGAAGCGCGAGAGAGCAAACCTTCCACAACACCGAAGGGCACCCGGGCGGGTTGCCGCTACTGGTGGCTGGTGGCCAGCTTTTATTCCCTTATTTGGCCTCGCCCATATCCTGCTGATTGGTCCATTTTACAGAGTGCTGATTGGTCCGTTTTTACACAGTGTTGATTGGTGCATTTACAAACCTTTAGCTAGACACAGAGCGCTGATTGGTGTATTTTTACAGAGTGCTGATTGGTACGTTTAGAAACCTTTAGCTAGACACAGAGAGCTGATTGGTGCGTGTTTACAGAGTGCTGATTGGTGCATTTACAAACCTTTAGCTAGACAGAGAGCGCTGATTGGTGTGTTTACAATCCTCTAGCTAGACAGAAAAGTTCTCCAAGTCGCCAACTGACCCAGAAGCCCAGCTGGCTTCACCTCTCAGTACTAGATGTCCTAGCAAGAGCAGTCAGACAAGAAAAGGAAATAAAGGACATCCCAACTGGTCAAGAGGGAGCCAAACTGTCATTGTTTGCTGATAATATAATTTTTACCTAGAAAACCCTAAAGACTCCTCCAGAAAGCCCCTAGACCTGATAAATGAATTCAGCAAAGTTTCCAGATTCAAAATCAATGTACACAATTGAGTAGCTCTTCTATACACCAACAGTGACCAAGCTGAGAATCAAATCAAGAACTCAACACCTTTTACAATAGTTGCAAAAAAAAAAAAAAAAAAAAACATAGGAATATACCTAACCAAGGACGTGAAAGACCTCTATAAGGAACACTACAAAACACTGCTGAAAGAAATTATAGATGACACAAACAAAAGGAAACGCATGCCATGCTCACAGATAGGTAGAATCAATATTGTGAAAATAACCATACTGCCAAAAGCAATCTATAAATTCAATGTAATTCTCATCAAAATACCACCATCATTATTCACAGATTTAGAAAAAAAAATCCTAAAATTCATATGGAACCAAAAAAGAGCCCACATAGCCAAAGAAAGACTAAGCAAAAAGAACAAACCTGGAGGCATCACATTATCCAACTTCAAACTATACTATAAGGCCATAGTCACTAAAACAGCACAGTACTGGAATAAAACTAGGCACATAGACCAATGGAATAGAATAGAGAACGCAGAAATAAAGCTAAATGCAACTGATCACTGACAAAGCAAACAAAAACATAAAGTGGGGAAAGGACACCCTATTCAACAAGTGGTGCTGGGATAATTGGCAAGCCACATGTAGAGAAGTGAAACTGGATCCTCATCTCTCACCTTACACAAAAATCAGCTCAAGATGGATTAAGGACTTAAATCTAAGACCTGAAACTATAAAAATTCTAGAAGATAACATTGGAAAAACCCTTCTAAACATTGGCTTAGGCAAGGATTTCATGACCAAGCATCCCAAAGCAAATGCAATAAAAAGAAAGATAAATAGATATGACTTAACTAAACTAAAGAGCTTTTGCACAGCAAAAGGAACAGCCAGCAGAGTAAACAGACAACTCACAAAGTAGAAGAAAATCTTCTTAAACTGTCCATGTGACAAAGGACTAATATTGAGAACCTACAATGCACAAATTAGAAAGATAAAAACAAATACTCCCATCAAAATGTGGGCTAAGGACATGAATAGACAATCCTCAAAAGAGGATACACAAATGGCCACAAACATGAAAAAATGCTCAACATCACTAATGATCAGGGAAATGCAAATCAAAATCACAATGCAATACCACCTTACTCCTGCAAGAGTGCTCATAATAAAAAAAGTCAAAAAATAATAAATGTTGGCATGGATGCAGTGAATAGTGAACACTTCTACACTGCTGGTGGAAATGCAAACTAGTATAATCACTATGGAAAACAGTGTGGTGATTCCTTAAAGTACTAAAAGTAGAACTACCATTTGATCCAGCAATTTACCTACTGAGTATCTACCCGGAGGAAAAGAAGTCATTACTACCTGGAAAAGATACTTGCACACACACGTTTATAGCAGCACAATTTGCAATTGCAAAACCTGGAACCAACCCAAATGCCCATCAATTAATGAGTGGATAAAGACACTTTCCACATATAATGGAATGCTACTCAGCCATAAAAAGGAATGAGTTAATAACATTTGCAGCAACCTGGATGAGACTGGAGACTATTATTCTAAGTGAAGTAACTCAGGAATGGAAAACCGAGCATCATGTGTTCTCACTCATATGTGGGAGCTAAGCTATGAGGATGCAAAGACATAAGAAAGACTTTTGGGACTCAGGGGGAAGTGGTAGAAAAGGGGTGAGGGATAAAAGATCACAAATTGAGTGCAATGTATACTGCACAGGTAATGGATGCACCAAAACCTCACAAACCGAACACCACCTGTTCCCAAATAACCTGTGGAAATAAAAAACTTAATTGACTGAATTAAGTTAATTAAATTACTTAAAAACTTAAACAAACAAAAAAGAAATAGCAAGGAAAATTAGAACACAGTCTTTATAGACAACTACTAGTAAGAAAATACTAATTATTATTAGAAAAAAACTTATTTTGTTTTTTATACTTACTCTTCTCTCAGTATAACAGTGTAATAGTAAAATTACATTAAAAATAGATGTAAGACTATTAAGGTATTTCTCCTAACTGCATGCTAAGAAGCCATACTGAGGCTTCCAAATTTAAAAGTTTCCTCACATTCTAACCTTTTTGAAAGTTTAGCTCTAGGATAATGTATTTTCAAATTCTCAGGTTTCTGCCGGCCCTTTGAAACAGAGTCATTTTTAAAAGATTACAGCCTTTCTGTACTTGATTTAATGACTTAAAGTAGAACCAAACTACCAGGAAAGCAGGAGTGGATGCGGTGGATGACATTTCCTTTTTGGATTAACCTGAGAGATTTATTCAGTTTCCAAAAAGGATGGAAAAACTGTCTGAATCAATTTTTATTTTTGTTTTGAAGATTTGTGGCTCTGATTTAGTGTGTGTAAATGAATCCCTCTTCAGAATGGGAGGACAGTTCATCCAATTAAATAGATTAAACATGCCTTCTGAAGTACTGTTTAAACTGTTGTGTTATTTAGCTAACTTTCTCATTCTTAATAGCACAAGCATCAATATAAAATTTTCTACAAGTGTGCAAAATTCGATATAAGTTGATATTAATTAGTGAAAATGTGCTACATATATTCACTTTGACCTTAAAAAACACTTTGATCTTAAAACTAAGATTTTAAAAATCTATTAAAAATAGATATTAAATTATTAAAATTTATTTTAAAATAAGATACTTGGAAGCCAAATGTGCTTTAGGAAACTGAGCAAGAGTGTATACTCTTTATTTTTAATGGGATAAGGATGAGCAAGGGTATAAGATTTTAAATCAGAGACTCACTCTTGACCACAGACAGATAGAAGCAAAATATGCTCAAAGGAGGTGGTGATGGATAAGTCACATTAGGAGGACATATCGGCAATGCTGCATGCAGAGGAAACTCAGCCAGCATTGCCTCTGAGCTGCCAATCACCCCATCAAGCCATTTGCCCTTCCCTCCTCAGCGACCTTCACAACCACATTCAGGCTGACAGGAAAGATTGACACACCTGAATGGTAATAATTGCAGCTTCAGTTAATTCTAGAAAAAAAAAAAAGGGTATCTCGCTCATAATTTATAAACAGAGTTTCCTAGTTTAAGCCATTCTAAAGTTTAATCATTACCTTCCACTTGTCTGAACTTAAAAACGATTGTTAAAAATGTAAATCACCAAGTTACCTAGAATATTTCAGGTTCTTCTCAGTATCTACCTTTTTTTCTTACAAAATAAATACAATGCGCATTTTATACATTAAGCAAAATAATGTAATATGCATCGATCAAGTATAGTGTGATTTTTTTCTGAATGTTCTTGCACAGTTACTATAATATGAAGAAATAAAATGGTTTGAAACCACTTATGGTAGAGACATCAATGAAGCCAATGTGTCATCACTTGGGGAAAAAAAAAGTTTTGAAATCGATTAAAATAGTTGGTCATGCTTAACATTTATTGAGAAGAAAAAATCCTCCAATATATTTTAAGTACTAAACCCACATGTATTTCAAGGAGCAATTGAGCTTCCACTTGCAAAGATGACAAAGAAGCTTATGAGAGAACATTATTCCAGACAAGGACTACTAAAAGCCAAGGTAAAATTAAAAGTACATCTCTTGGAAGGGATCTGCGAGCTAACGAAGCAACAGACGATAGAAAAACCACACAGAAATTTCAGACAACGTTTTTCCTGGAATACTTTCCAACCGTGGAAAGAGGACAAGTGGTAGAAGATGCAGTCCTAGTGTCCATGCAGAAGTCACTACTGAAAGACAGCAAGGCAGCAGAAATGTTCATAACCTCATGAGACTGGAGAGATGGAGAGTAGAAACAAGAGAGGACAGGGTGGCTGTGGGCAGGGAGGGGCAGGAAACCGAATCCCATCCTACACTAGTTTCACCCTTAAGACATTTTCAGATATCTTAAACTGCTTTGAGAATGAGGCCAAGAATTCAAAGAGAGCTGCATTTGGAAGTCTCGTGATGTTAAGGAGACATACAGCAGAGTCCAGAACCAGCTGGGGGACAGAACCTCACTGAACACCCCAGGCTCTCAAATGGGACTGCTGTAGAGTGACACCCAGAATCAAAGGTGAAGCACAAGTCAACAAAGACTGGAAAACAACAACTCTCATTCAGGGCAGCTCATTTCCTGACTTTGGCTGTTAGTCATCAGTCCCCAGTCTAGCTCCCTGCTGTATGAATTAAGCCCTCTCTAGGGGAACATGACATTGTCCAGAGGCTCTGTAACTTTTCATATACAATGTGCAGCAATACCAGCATGCCAAGAGACATGGTTAATGCCCAATTCCAAAACACTGGAAACAGACTCAAGCATTATGACAGACTGTAGTTATTAGAATCAACTTTAAAATAGCCATGATTGGAGTACTATTCAGACATAAAAAGAATGAAATCATGTCTTTTTCAGCAACTTTGATGCAACTGGAGGCCATTATCTTAAGTGAAGAAACTCCGAAATGGAAAACCAAATATTGCATATTCTCAGTTATAAGTGGGAGCTAAGCTATGGGAATGCAAAGGCATACAGAATAGTATAGCAGTCACTGGAGACTTAGAAGTGGGCAAAGTGGGAGAGAAAGTAGTGGATAAAAAAGTATCTATTGGATACAATGTATACTATTCAGGTGATGGCTCACTAAAAGCCCAGAATTCACCATTATACAATTCATCCATGTATCCAAATACCACTTGTACCCCTCAAGCTATTACAATTTTAAAAAGTAAATAAAATAAAATAGCCATGATTATAATGATGAAAAAAGGAAAAAATACAAAAAATAAATAACTTAGCAAAATAATTGACTTTTATACGAAGAATCAAATTTATATTTTAGAACTGAAAATACAGTAAAATTAAGGACTAGAAGGATAGAATAAATAGTAGACTAGACACAACAGAAAAGAGGATTTGTGAATTAGAAAATAATAAGTCAATAATATATACTATATACTAGTTAGACTGAAACAGAGAAGAAAAGGGAGGGAAACGCAACAACAACAACAAAAAAGTACAAGAAACATGTGAAACACAATGAAAATATCTAACATAAGAGCAAGTGTAGTACCAGAAACAGAAGGGAGAGATAATGAGGCAGAGGAAATATCTAGAAAGAAATGGTTGAAGATTTTTTTCAAAACATATAAAAAATGCCAACCCATAGACAGATTCAAAGAGCTCTGCGAACATCAAGCAGAATAAATACAAATAAAACCACACCTTGACAAATCACAGCAAAGTCGACTTAAAAAAAAAAAAGAAGAAGAAGAAAACCAGCCTGACCAACATGGTGAAACCCGTCTCTACTAAAAATACAAAAAAAAACCATCCAAACCTGTAGGTGCATAGTCCCAGCTACTCCAAGACTGAGGCAAGAGAATCGCTTGAATCTGGGAGGCAGAGGTTGCAGTGAGCCAAGATTGGGCCACTGCAAGTGACGAAGAAGAAGAAAGGAAGCGGGGTGGGGGGAAGGACGGCGGTGGGGAGGGAAGAAGGAGGGGCTGGAGGAAGAGGAGGAGGAGGAGGAGGAGAAGAAGAAGAAGGAGAAACAGGAGGATGGAGAAGACGGAGACAGGAGAAGACCAAGAGAATACTACTCTTAAGGCAGCATGGCTGGAATGGAGGGGAGAGACACATTATCTTCAAATTGGCAACAATAAATAACTTCTAAGTAAACACAATGGAAGGCAGAGGATAATGGAATGACACTTTAAAAGTGCCAAAATATGCTTGCCAAACTAGGATTCTATACCTAGCAAAAATATCCTTTTAAAATGAAGGCAAATTGATGCTCTCAAAAGCAAGAATATGAGAAACGTTTTTACCAAGAGAGTTTTTTCACAAGGAAAATGATCCTAGACACATGCACAGAAAACCAACCAGGGAAAGAGGGCAATGGAAGGTGCAAATGTGTGGGCCATGTAGTAAATATTTCAGGCATATGGGCCGCATACTCCATGTCGTGACGATTCAGCTTTGCCACTGTAGCGCAAAACCAGCCATGGCTGCTTTTTTAGGAATGGCTGTGTTCTAATAAGGCTTTATTTACAAAAACATGAAGTGGAAAAACATAAAGTGGGAGAGGTAAAGTCAGGATTGAAGCAGGAAACGTCAAGTCAGGATTTCACTCAAGAACTGCTGTCTACCAACCCTGCTACAAAACAATGAAAATAATGTCTTGTGTTGTTTAAATCTTTCTGAGCTCTGTGTGTGTATATATATGTGTGTATATATACATGCACACACCCCAAAAAGATTTAAACAACATGCAAAATTACACATACACACACATGTATATATGCATTTATACACGCACGTACATATATATATACACACAAGGTATTACTTTTTAACATAAGCACTTTAATTGTGACAAATTACTGAAAACACTGCATATAAATGTTTTCCTTAATTGAGTATCTTGAAATAAACTATCTCTACAAGATGATCATAACATATATAGTTATATATATTTAGTGTATATATGCTATATACACTAAATACATACATATTATCTAAATTAAACTAATAGTATAAAGCAGGGATTGGCAATCTTTTATTGTAAAGGACCAGACAGTAAATATTTATATAGCATATACAGTTATATACATTTATATAATACACATTTATATATAGATACACATTTATATGTGTATATATAATACACACATATATATAAGTTATATATATATATAGCTAAAATCTATGATCCTAGCATTATCTAAAAAGTTGTAAAATCAATGAACATATATTCCACACATGTAGGTTAACTTTAGTGTAGTTGTTAAAGTTCTCCTATGTTCTTTTCCAAATAATGTTCTCATCATTGTGCCTAGTGAGCAAGGTAAGAGAAGTTTTTTGCATGTTGCAGAGAATGGCTTATTTTATTTACTTCAGATTCATGGTTACTGCCCTATGTGCAATTATCTAATGCTATGCTCTGTCTTTGCCTTCAGGCTTTTTATGGTATTGCATTTTTAATATAAGCACCTTAATGGTGATAAATTACTAAAAACATTGCATATAAATGTTTTCCTTTATTGAGCATCTTAAAAGAAAGAATAAACTAGCTCTACAAGATAATCATAAGTCACACATACACACACACACACACACACACACACACAGAGTAACTGAATAACTGAAGTCTGAATTGAGTGATCTCCCCAAGTGAGTTCCTTGCCATAAGATCTTATGCATTTAAAATTCCATGATCATCTGTAAGGTTTTGCTTCAGAGAGACCATCTGGATTCATAGCTAGAGCATGGAAGTAGAACCGGGACACCTGAGCTTCAGACTGACATTTAAGTTCCTTGAATGTCAACTTGCCCTACAGTCTCAAATAGAGAGAGTAAAATCTGCTGCTCTTTTACTTTCTAACACATTATTTATAGAAAGACACTGAACTCTTAAGAAAAGATCAACTCTTGTAGGCTGGAAGGGTAAGAAAGTATCATTAACACACAGCATTCTAACTTATAGGTTATTTAAACAGTTGTTCCCCAAAGAATTCAAAATCGGTAAAAAAACAAGAATTGCCTTTTAAAACATCTTGTGAATCCAATGAACCCAATACATTTTCCAAATTAATCCATAGCTTCATAAATACTGATACAAATAACTCAGTGTACTCTAATAGGCAATTAATATGAGAATTATTTTTTCCTAGTGCTCAGTCCCAGCCCTGGTGAGCTAAGCAATAAACCCAACACCCAACTTAGAGATTTCCAATTGGAACATTTTGTAATTGGCAAAGTTATAATCCCAGAAAATTACTGTCAAAAGCATCAAGCATACAACAAAGAGGTTGGTTGAATATAAGAAGTCTTATTCTCCTATAAAAATATATATACTTAAAAATTGGTGTTTTAAAAGTTACTGAAACAAAAACTAAAATTGCAAATCCCTTTCCTAAATAGAGCTATGAGTCATTTATTTCAATATAAAATATTTTGAAAAAGAAAGATTTTACAAATGATAAAATTAGCCTCTTTGTTTGAAGAATACTTGGTTCATTGTTTGACCAAAGTTATCACAGCATTTATTCCCTGTAAGTGCCCAGGAAAAACTGAAAATGTAGATTAGTAATGTAGCATTTTATACCCAATGATAAATCTCACCTGTTAACCCCAGGCAATAGAAAAAGAAGTAATGATTCTTTTCAATTTCCCTTCATTCTCCTTGGTTCCTTTATTCTAAGTTTTAGCACATTCTGAGTGCCCAAAACCCTATACTGTTAATACTGTTATCTAATTTCCATCCTTTTAGTCAATGTGATGCCTGCTTATCTAGGCTAGCCTTGTCCACATCAAATTTGAATCCTTTGACCCATTCAAAAGATAGCACAAAACAAAACTCTTAAATTCCTAATAATCCAATCTTTCAGCATAGCATTTAATAACAGGAGCAAATTCCAACAAATCATCAAACTACTTCATATTACAGCAATTCTACGTAAAGAATCTCACTCTCTGTACAGTGCTTGAGGCTCCTCACCTAAAATTCCTTGGGACCAGGCGACCTCATTCTCATGACTGTTTCTCTTTAACTACATTGAAAATGTCCTAGACATCATCAGTCTCCAGTACTCACGATCACACCTTCCCAATCACCCCTCTGTCTTTCTGACTCACTGGGAGGATTCCGTGAGGGTTTGGCTCAGAGTCATTTGTTTCTCTGTAAGTCCAATTCTCTCCCTGAGAAACTTCACTGCCCGTATGGGAAGCCCATCCAAGATGCTTGCCTCAAAGTTTTTCCACTTGTTTGGTTTCCATGACCTCCTTTTCCATTTTATCGCAGGGATTCGTTCCCTTGATCACATCCTGGATCTTGTTATTACCTGGAAACTCTTCACATGCTAAAAAAGAACCTAAAATTATCACAGTAAGTACAACTTATTCCTCTTGTCCTCTCACTCTCTTTTTCCCACCATCTATGTATTTTAATTTTACAATGATAGCTAATTATTTAATTTGCTCTCACTAATTGAAGGTCTCACCAGGACCTCACTGGGGGAATGTCCTCAGCTCGTTCTTTCTTGCCTTTTGCTGAGTCTGCCTAACAAATGCTGCAGCTGGACCAATCCAGCAGTCCTCCCCTGCACACGGAGCTGATTCCTGATGAAAAAAGTGGCAGAGTCCTATATACCAGAGCCGATACAAATTCACGCTTCCTCCAATACTTCGTGTCAGGTCAGTCCCTCTGCTTCCTGGGGACAACTACCTCCACCATTTCCTTTGCTGACTCATAACCTTGAGTTTTCTCCACATTCATCAGTTCATATATCTATTTGCAATTAATGTTTCTTAAATTTTTTCTTCCACCTATTCTTCCATTTACTCAGCCATTTATTCAGAAGTGTTTATTAAGAATCTACAATGTGCTGGATAGTATACTGTATTGGAAAATAGCATAAAAATACGTAACATGAAGTGCTTATTTTCAGGAAGCTCATGGTTCAGCAAAGGAGACAAATATCAGCAAAGGAGACAAATATGTCAATAATTTCACTCCGTGTTTCAGAGCTTGTTATTATGTTAATGATCTTTCTGACCGTTAGAAATGGACCCTGAACATATAAATAATACAGCTTTGAAACAGCCTTTCTTTCTTTCTCTTTCTTTGTTTTCTTTCTCTTTCTTTCTTTACTTTTTCTTTCTTTCTTTCTTTTTCTCTTTCTTTCTTCAATTGCAGTTGAGTTTTAGCTTACACTTTGTACTTATTTATATTTATTCTAAAGTTTATTAATTGAGTTTTTTTTTAGACAGAGTCTTGCCCTGTTGCCCAGGCTGGATTGTAATGATGCAGTCTGCAACTTCCACCTCCCAGGCTCACACAATCCTCCCACATCAGCCTCCCAAGTAGCTGGGATGACAGGCATGCACTACCACGCCTGGTTAATTTTTGTATTTTGTGTTGAGATGGGGTTTCACCGTGGTGCTCAGGCTGGTCTCAAACTCCTGGGCTCAAGCCATTCATCCAAGTCAGCCTCCAAAAGTGCTGGGATTACAGACATGAGCCATTGCACCAGGCTTGTATTATTCTTAAAATAAGTGGCAGGTCCAAAGAAACTAATACACACGCACGCGCACACATGCACGCACACACACACACACACACATATATATATGTATGTATATTTCTTTTTTAAGGAATTGACTCATGCAATCATGCGGCTGGCAAGTCCAAAATCTGTAGGGCAGGCCAATGGGATAAAAGCTCAGGCAGGATTTCTGTCAGTCTTGAGGCAGAATTCCTTCTTCTCCAAGAAACCTCAGTTTTTGCTCTTAAGGCTTTCAATGGTTTGGATGAAGCACACCCACACTATGGAGGGTTATCTCCTTTACTGAAAGTCAACTTGTTGTAATTGTTCATCACGTCTACAAAATACCTTCCTAGCAACATCTAGATTAGTGTTTGACCAAACCCAACAACTGAGTGTCATTGCCTCGCCAAACTGCCAAATAAAGTGTAACCACTACAGGACATTATTATAAAAAGAGAGAGAGAACAAGGAAAAGACAACCTATTAAAGGCAACATTTGGGAAAATACTAATTTTTCAATCTTGGCTGTATATCCAACTTGCCTGGGGAACGTTTAAAGGTCCAGTTTCTAGGCCCTGGGGATTCTCCAGGTAGGGTCCAAGGACATGTACTCCCACAGAACTTTCTGTTTGGAAGTGGTCTAGAAAGCAGCTGCACATCCCAGAGGGTTTGTGAAATGGGACTGTGGTTTCTTCTAAGAAGAAACCATGAAAATTTTTTATTTCTATATTATAGAGTTGTATCTTAAAAAAAAGAATTTTGGCCTGAATTATATTTAATATGTGTATTCCACTGGTACCCCCTTTTCAGCCCAACATCAGCTGATCACAGGTCGCATGTGGATAGACATAGGACATTGTGCAAATAGAATGAGACTCCCGGCTGGATGGGTTAACAAGTGATCCTCGCTCCTTCACTCACCCTCAGCAAATGCCGCCATTGCAGTCATGTAGGCAGCCAACTTGCATATCATAGTAAATAGAATTATGGATACAGTCAAGTATAAGTCAATCCCCACAAAATGGACAGCAGGCATTAAAAGATTCCAGTAAAGAAAGTACTTAGCACAAAACTTACAGTGCAATCACAAGTGACTAACAGAGGAAGGGCAGGTTTTCTGAAAAGTCTCCATTAACCTTCCATAGGAGGCAGAGAATGATGGTCTACGTTCTCACTTGTAAGTGGGAGCTAAATGATTAGAACACATGGACATAAAGAGGGGAAAACAGACACTGGGGCCTACTTGAGGCTAAATGGTTGGAGGAGGGAGAGCATCAGGAAAAATAACTATTGGGTACTAGACTTATTATCTGGGTGATGAAATAATCTATACGACAAACCCCCATGACACGCGTTTACCTATATAACAAGCCTGCACATGTACTCTGAACCTAAAATAAAAGTTTTTAAAAAAGAATGATGGTCTAATCAGGTCTGGCAAGAAGTCAGCCCAAAACATTCAAAATTATCAGAAAACTGTTAGCAGTACAGATTTATATTCATCAACATTAACAAAGATACTGTGCATTGAGCTATTAGCAAATGATAGTTTGACACTGTGGCAATTAACAAGAGATTTTTAAATTATGTTCACTTTCTCTTTATCATAAGATATTTTATCTCTTTTGGGGGATATGTTGTGTGCAACATATAATACATAAAATACAAACATATAATACATATAGTACATATTAGCACATTAGTACATATACAGAGTTTAGAAATAGGTACATTTTATTGAAGGTTCACAATGAGAAGATTTTCATGAATAGCAATGCAAAGAAAAAAGCAACAAAGAAAGAAACATGGGGAGCTGTATTAGTCAGCTTGGGTTCCCATAGCAAAATTTCATCAACTGTGTGGCTTAACATCAGAAATTAGGGTTTTTTTTTTTACAGTTCTGGAGGCTGGAAATCTGAAAGTCAAATCAAGGGGCCAGCAAGGTCAGGTTCTGCTGAGGGCGCTCCTCCTGATTTGCAGGTGGCCGACTTCTCAATGTGCCCTCACATGGCAACAAGAGAGAGAGAATGAGTTATCCAGGTTCTCTTCTTAGAAGAACATTCACCCTATTTGATCAGGGTCCTACTTTTATGACTTTATTTAATCTTAACGACCCATGAAGGCCCTATCTCCAAACAGTCATATTGGGAGCTGTTACGGCTTCATCAAATAAATTTTTAAGAGACACAATTAAGTCCACAGCTGGGACGATTGAATTAGAGGTACAAAGTTTGTTTGTTTTTAATTATTTATTTATCTATTTATTTATTTATTTATTTATTTTGAGAAGGAGTCTCACGCACTTTCATCCAGGCTCCAGTGCAGTGGCGCCATCTCAGCTCACTGCAAGCTCCGCCTCCCGGGTTCACGCCATTCTGCCTCAGCCTCTCGAGCAGCTGAGACTACAGAAGCCCACCACCACGTCTGGCTAATTTTTTGTATTTTTAGTAGAGACGGGGTTTTACTGTGTTAGCCTGGATGGTCTCGATCTCCTGACCTCATGATCCACCTGCCTCAGCCTCCCAAAGTGCTGGGATTACAGGGGTGAGCCACCCAGCCCGGCCCAAAGTTATTTTCTTTAATCTGCCTGGTGGGTACATATCAAATACCTTCAAATTTGTCTGCAATTGTCTTGTATTACATTTGTATTTGTAAAATGTTATTTCAATAACAGTAACTAAATAAGTAAATTTAGTGAAAGCAATGTTTTTAAAGGGTAGTTCTTACCTGCTCTGTCCACTTTAGTTATATGAATCACGACTCAAGAAGTCAGGAGGATTCTGCCTAGTCACGATTTGCTCATTTATTGATGCCTTTATTTTCTTGTTCAACATATGTATGTTGAGTTCCTCTTATGGACTGGTCATTATTTTAAGCCCTGAAGATATCACAATAACCAAACCAGCAGTACTCCTTGCATATCTGGAGGTTATATTTTAGTGGGAATAAATAAACAAATGAAGCCTGAACACATGTATGTCAGGTAGTGAGAAGTGCATGAAACAGAGCAAAACGTATGGAGAGCTTTCTGTGTAGTTGGAACTTAAAGCCCTGCATATGTGTGAAATTACCTACCAGGTAAACATAGCTAGAAGGTCATGATCAGCTCCAAATTCATGCTGATCTTTAGAGGAATAAAAGAAGGAGACTGAGAATGAGAAATTCCAGCAAAGCCACATGAAACAAGGGTGTGGAGAGTGAGGTCGGAGCACTCTACCAAATGCTGCTGAGGAATGGAATAGAACGTCACACTTGGGGACAGGGAAGAAGTTGGTGACCTTGACAATAATGATTTCAGCGGGATTCCTGGGGCAAAGTCTTGCTTGAAATATGTTCAAATCAGAATGAGAAGTGCTAAAGTAAAGACAGAAAGAGGCAACTCTTTTTAGGAATTTTGCTCTAAAGACAGCAGTGAAATGGGGTAGTAGCTGGAGGGATAATTCTGTCATGGGAAGGATATTTTAAAGGAAGAAAATATAGCATTTTATATGCTGATGTAAATGACCCACTAAAAATTAAAATTTGATTATATAACAGCTAAAGGAAGTAATTTTAGTCACAAATTTCCAGAATAGTAGAGAAAGAAGGAAATCCGGCACACCAAGGCATGTTGGGTAGCGGGGGCTGGACTTTGCTAGGACAAGAAAAAGTCATTCTCCTTGGAAAGGTGATGAAGTTTATGGATATGGACCCAGACCATCAACATGTTTGGCAGAAGATGATGATGAAATCTCCTATGATTGCTTCTCTATAAAATCAGGATCAAGTCTGTCGGGGGAAAAGTCTACATACGCCAATAGCTATCTGTACAAGTTCTTCAACTAGTGACCAAAAGATGCTTCTTGGTGAATGATGATCTACATCCTAAAATAAGTAAAGTCTGCAGTTTACTCTAATTATCTTGACTATCCTCAAACACGGTATGCTATGAGTAATGGTGCATTGATTTCCAATTTCTCTTTATTATGGAGTTAGAGTAAACTCCTAGTTATCTCTTTCTGGCCCAACCCACTTCATATATTGTCTGGTTCCACTGATTATCTTTCGTATCTTGCACAGCTCTCATCCCACTCTGGTCTACACCAATGTCATGTCCTCCTATCTGGACTCTTATTGCCATTTTCAGAAAACTCCAGTCTTGCTCAAGGTTCTCTTAAAATAGATTCAGCCCAACTACACTGCTCCATAAAATCATGTTTGTGCCTCAATATGTTGTCAGATGCCTGTCCTGGCTGAATCCTTCTCTGCACAAAGCTGCAGGATCCTTCGATTCTCATCTGTGGGTCCCCACCAGATGCCTCCTGCTTCTTCTGACCAAGAAAAAGAAAAATACTTCTAGATTGGGTGCAATTTGAAAAACAAATGCTTCATTATGCCAACAGCCTATCCATCAAGATAATGACTGCACCCTAGTGTGGAGTAGCCCTCTGACTGCAGAGTCAAGAGTTGATCATGAACCAGCTTGGCTCTCAGTGCCTTGTTGGCATGGGCCAACAGGAGCAGGTTCAAGTTGATAAGGAAGAATGGAAAAAGGCCTTCGTGAAACTGACTGCATGCTAAGTGAAGAACCTGACCCCACCCAATGGCACTCATGGTGAAGTTTTAGAAATCTCAGTGCCTGCTCCACCTGCTTCCTGTTCATTTAGCAGACTAAATACACCCTCTTCTCATTCATGCTCCCTCTAGGACTCTTCACGATGATTTTTTTCACTCTGTGCACAAACACAGGGAATCCTGGTAGTTAAAGCAAGTAAAGGACTCCAACTTGAATGTTCATTTTGAACAGCACTCTCTGGCAGTATTAGAGCTATTAATTGTGGCAGGAAAAAAAAGTGGAGTTATATAACCTGCCTGTTGTCAAACTTATTATTTTTATTTTGACCACTCAACACTACCTGAATGTAAGCTACAATCCGTAAGAGTCCTTTTTGCAAGACAGAGCATGGCAACTTTAGGCAAAAGAAATGTGGCAAAACACAGCCCCATAGATGTAGATGCTCACAAAAAGGAATATGCAATTCAAGGCTGAATCTGATGGGCTTCATTTTGCTAAAAGCAATTCTTGGCTGAGGGGCTGGACAGAGATGTGGCCCAGGGCAGCATAATGTCACAGGGTTATCAACAGGAGACAAGGGCAGCTGTGCTGCACTGGATCTTCTGACCTTTACATGAAGTCCAGCATGTTTTCATTTTGTCTCTTTGTACTAACTCACTTCTAGTTTTCTTTTCAGGGAACTCTATCTTGACCGACTTAAAATTGCTGACTTGTCATGTCTTTTTTAATCATGCATCCCAGAGCCAGTTGGTTGTAGGCAAGGAAGGAAGTCCTTGAAAAGCTGTAAATACACCTAAGTCCTCTTCGTTATTTTTTTCTCCTTTCACACTTAAGTCTTGAGGAAAAAAATTCATAAGATTTTTAACAGAATGTCCTTCATTCTTTGGTCCATGGGAGTTGCCAGTGAAATGCATCAAACTAGGGAAACATGAAAATTGCCCAAAGGAGGGTTACAGGTGGCCCAGGGTGACTCCCCAGCAGGAAAGAGCATGTGAATCCCAAAGAACTAAATATTTCAGTTTTCCAAGAAGCCAAAGAATTTTTTTACATTGCTTATGCAAATACTACTAATGATTTGTTTCCTACCCTAACCAGGAAAGCCTAACAAGGTTAAAAACAGAAGTTAATATCAAATTCCATAGGCACCTATTTTGCTGGTACCTAGAAAGAACAAAGCGCTTCAAACAGAATAACAAAAAAGGACATTAGTCATTTACCCACAACATTTGTTCATAATCAGTATTAAAAAATTCAGACAAAACAAATTTTTTAGACATTGGTTTCTTAGGGAAAGCAATTCAATTCGATAAATTTTATTAAAATGCCAAATCAGTTGTTAGATTTTGGTCAACCTGCAAGATTCATGTTTACTTTACTGGTCTTAAACTTGATTTAATCTTGCTGTCATTTTTATATTTAGTCACATACCAAAGAGAAGAGTAAAATTTAAAAGTTAGCAGCCCTAAACCTTCACCGTTTGTTCCCACTAAGGTTTTTCTAGCTGTGGTTTACATCAAGTGAGAAAGTTATTGGTTGTTTGATCGCTTGGTATACTTAATTCATTTGGTGCTGCCCAAAACTGCCAATAAATACCTGTCTGAGCACAAGCACAGATATATACATTTTTCTTTCTAGTCCTAGGATTTAAAATCTAGAACATGTTCCCTTGGCAAATAGAAATTCAGAATCAAAGAGTGCATACCAACAAAGAGAGCAGGGGAGAAATGAAGAGGAACAAAAATAATACAGAGGAGGATGAAGAAATGTGTATTCTGAATTTAGGGGAGGAAGTGGCTACAGTGGG
The DNA here is from genome assembly GCF_037993035.2 of Macaca fascicularis. Taxonomy (NCBI): domain Eukaryota; kingdom Metazoa; phylum Chordata; class Mammalia; order Primates; family Cercopithecidae; genus Macaca; species Macaca fascicularis. The sequence continues at coordinate 7,332,062 of NC_088380.1, read as the reverse complement.
CTGGAGAACACTGGGAAGAATTTCAGGTTTAAGGAGAATTGAACTGAGTCTTGAGGTCTGCAGTCATACCACCCTGAACACACCGGGTCTTGTCTGAGCTGAGCTTTGAGAAATGGACTGGCTGTGGAGAAGTGGGGTTCATATGGAATAAGGTTTAGAGTGGAAATTCTCATTAGAAAGGGTGAAGAGGGTTAGTAAAGTCAGAGGCTTAGGACAACACAGAACAACTTTAGAAGGTGGTGTAGCAGAGGCAAGGGTCCTCTAGAGAAATGTAGGACTATAAAGACAGACCACACTGGGTCATGGAAAGCCTTGAGCACCAAGCACAGGAACTTCACCTTGATCTAAATAGACAGTAGGGGGATCTTAAACACTGTAAAGTTGAATAATGACCTAATAAAGCATCAATTTAGGAAGGTTAGGCTATGTCAGCATATGTCACAGGGTGGGGTAAGAAGCTTTTAATTTGAAAGCCGTAATACCAGTGTGAGGTTAAAACGACCTGCACTGAGAGAAAGTGGGAAGGAAGGAGAAGACGGAAGAAGGTAATAGGGCTTCATGATGGGACACACTGAGTGAGCTGAGAGTCAAAAATAACAACTTTCACTGGACAGGTAGAGAAAATGGTAACAATAAGGGGATTCGGGAAATTGGAATGAGAAGCATCTGAAAAGAACCTGAACTCAAACTCAAAGGCATTGATGTTGAGATAATAGGCGAATCACTGCAAATGCCCTGGATGGACCAGACTGGGGATGGAAGTAAGGACTGGAAATTGATTTGAGAGTCACCTGTGTAGTGTTGAGTCCTCCAGGTAAAGACTATGGAAAGAAAAAAAAATTGATAAAATCCGAATCTTAGATAGAAGCAGCCCTTGGAAAGGAGCAGCAAGAGAAAGTTATGGAAAGAAGCTAGAATTATAGAATGTAAAGGGGACATGAGCACCAAAGAAAGAATGGTCAGTCAGGTTGAAGACTGGCGAGGGGTCAGAAAGCAGGCTCTGAGAAGGCCATCAGACTCGGTGGTAACTTCTGAAGCATGCAGGTGGTTTAGTAGGTTGAGGGGGCAAGGGCAGGCTTGCAGGGGAAAGAAGTGGAGAATAGATAATCTGATTGTGCTGTGAGGTAGACCATGAAAAGAAGGCAAGACTTGGGATGCAACCAGAGGAGATACAAGGCCTAAAAGAGGCAATTAAAAGTAAAGGAGGATGAGCTAATGTAGTGAAGAGCCTAGAAAATTAGGTGGTTCCTAGCATTGAGGGTTAATGGAAGGAGTGACCATTTACCTCTGATACCTGTTGGAATATAACCTGTCTACAGACTCAGGGCTCTTCTGCATAGAGTTGGACACACTAGTAGAGTAAGTCCTCTGGAGCCACTATTCAATCTGTGCAGGCCAAAGAGAGAGTTACCTACCCCCTTCCAGACACTTCACGGAAAGACAGTGAGAGAATGAGCCTGGGAGAACAGCAAGGTATAAATGAATGCAGTCAGCAGTGGGAGGAAGGAACATACAGAGAGAGCGAGGTTCACAAACAGCAGAAAAGGACCAAAAAAAAGGACATTCATCCAGTTGCCCATGACTTCAGAGTTTTGGTTAATCTAATTTTTATCTCTAGACCCTATCTTGATGGTATTCATTAATTTCATTAAAAAATACGGAGAATTGGTGAAAATATATGAGAAAATAAACTTTTTTATTTGTATATTATTAGTCATTTAAAAATAAACATACTGTTATGAGTGCTTTTGTTATTTTGTGAACCAAGGTCAGGCACCTAAACCTGCTAAATAAGTGTTTATTGAATAGAAGAATGGATGCATGCATGGATGGATAGATGGATGGATGGATGGACAGATGAATGGATAGATGAACGGATGGATGGATGGATGGATGGATGGATGGATGGATGGATGGATGAACACTAGGGTAGTGTTAGTTCTTGTGATATGCTACTAGAACCAGGATTTGATTCGCAGTAACTGTTTGTATCTTAGAGAAGTATGTCTTTAATAAAAGGAGAAAGGTTAACAAGACGGAGATATCATACGACCATGGGAATCTTCCTTCCATCTGAGCATTTGGAACCAGGTTCAACCACATGACTGTATGAAGCAGTTGCCACCTAAACTAGGAGGCAGGAATGAGGGACTTAGGCTCATTCAGCTCTGTTCACCAGTTGTGGTACTTATTGCACATCCCTGGCCATCACCAGATTCAGCTGCAAGTCGTGATAATTATGCCCTCTTTTGCTGGAGGCAAAAGATTCCTTAGAGTTTATTTCCTTGCCTAAGGCCTCTGGTACAGATAATAAGAAGTGACAATCCTTCCAGTTCAAATATAGTGGGTAGAATATATATACCACAAGCTCTAGTTCCTTCTAAGCCCTGCTATAGCAGACTAATGGGATAAAAAAAAAAAAAAAGAAAGAAAGAAAAGAACAAAGCCTCATAAAACCACAAAGACAAAGCAAACAGAAGGGAAGAAAGCCATGAGTGAAAGATGTCAACAAAATATTGAGAGCTGGAGAGCAGGTGGACAGGAGGTAACTGATTTAGCACAATGGAGAAAGTGTAAATTAAGTGCATACTGAGGGGAGAGCAGGGGACAGTGGTGTCATGTCCCACAGTGAGGAAGATCCAGCAACACAGTCACCACCTACAGAGAAGCATCTGATAGCACAGGTGGGAGACACAGAGCCTCCGCCTGCACTCCAACCTAAAAATGCAGTTTGCTTTCTGGAGTGGCTGAATGAGAGAGATTCTAATCTCAAGGCACTAGGCCTAACCAAGGGCAGGTTGCCTTCCTCAACGTGAAGCAAAAGTCTGAAACAGCACTCCTCAAATGAACCTTCAAAAGTTATGAAAATGTTCTGTATCTGACCTGCCTAACTATTCAAGAGCTAACTCTGGCCTGTGGCTCTTAAAATATGGCTAATGCAACTGAGGAACTAATTTTTTATTTTAATTATTTTAATGAATTCCGTTGTAAATAGCTACGTATGGCCAGGGGCTGCTGTGTTGGACAGCACAGGTCAAGAGACTGCGAGTTGACATCTCTGCGGCCAATGCTGACCCAGAGCCTGCAGCAGTCAGGTTATACCCCAGGCAGGAGACGATGGCAAATTTCTCCTGGGACAACAGACCAGCTCGAGACAAAAGACTCAGAGACAGATACTGTGGATTCTCCAACAAAACAGTGAAGTCCCCATTGAGACCAACTGCAGGCAGCCCCCGGTCAGAAAGGCACTCCCATGCACAGTGCTTCTCAGATTTCTATCCACTGACTCCCTTTCACATAAAAGCAGACAGCCAAGCATCACTGGTTACCTGGAGAAACTCTCCAACGTGTAAGAACAAGACCACAACAAAGAAAATTTGAGAGAAACAACAATAACAACAACAACAACAGGAACTCTAAAGGAACTGACATGACTCAATGTCTATAACCAAAAAAATCACACACCCTAATACTCTCAAAGAGAAAAGAGAAGATGCTCCATCCAGGAAGACATGATGCCAGGGGAAAGGGAATATTAGAGCAACAATTGCAGAGCTGGGGAAATTAAAAACCAAGGAAGAGAACAACTCAAGAGTTATCAGAAGGTAAAGAAGGCGGGGAAGTCCCCCATGAAAGGGCTGAGACCACTACGAACAGACGGTGTGCATGAAGAAGCCAACTTTGTGAGGTCAAAAAGACGTCAAGCCTGCCAAGTTCCCTGGAAATGCATGGAAACTTCTTAGGCAGCTTGGCCTCCCACAGACGGTACAGTTGCTGGGGCATAATAATGGAGTGGGTCAGGAGATTCAAGACAAATTCTCTCACCCCAAAGGGCTGAGAAATTGTAGCTGACATTGGGAATTTACTTTGAAAATGAAGTGCATTCGCTCGGGAGCCCAAGTGCCAGAGTCCACCAGTTGCCCCCTGTGTGGTGAAGGGGAACAGTCCTGCAGGCCAACTGCCCCCACATTCCATGCATAGCCCTGAGAGGGCTGGGTTTCACACACTGCCTCATGAAGTGGGCATCTGACAATGAAAACTTCTCAATCTAGAGCCGCTTCGAACAAACATTTATTTAGAACAAGCAGATAATGAGTGATTATTTTCATTTGTAGAACATCACAGATGTGGTTCATTAGGGTATGTCAAATAAGAATAATTCTTTCATGCCTATGAGCTCATTTTCAAGAATTCCCAGGGTTTCATTTGAGCAAAACTGAACAACTTCTGCATAACCCAATTCTAACATCTAAGGAAGCCACGGAGGCGGGGATGCAGAGGCTGGAGAGAGAGCCCACACTGAGACACAGCCTTTTCATTTCAGTACCTTGCAATCAATAGAATGCTTTTCTAATTGATTTCTGCACAGGGTTCATTTTTGGTAAAATGTGTCTCAAGGTGAGTAAAACAACCTCCATATTCTAAAAACAGAAAGCATGACTAAATGGCATCTTTTGAACTCAAATTCATTGCCAGCATCTCTAACATGATCAATAAAAAATAAATATTTAGATAAGCCACAGAAGATCTGAATGCAAATCCCAGCTCTGATAGGTGCTAGGTCTGTGACCTTGACTGAGCCATGTACCCTGTTTGGACTTTGGTTTCCTCTCAGATATGAGGCATTGTGCTTTAGACTAAAAAAATCATAAAAATGAAGGTATTAGTCATTGAAGAAAGGGCAGATTCTGGAAAAAGTATGTGTGTACCCTAGCAGTATGGATCTGTGAATATTAATCAAAACTTAGCTATCCAAAGAAAAGTATGTCAGAATTACTTGTTTAATTTAACAGGTTATATTTAATTCACTGTAGTTACTGCTTTCCTCAAAAGACATTTGTCAATATTTGCATTTCATTTTCTTGCTTACGTGAAGTTTCACAGAGAAGTGCAACTGGTATTTTGGTATTTTGTATAAAATTAGCAAAATGCCTCTTTCCAAAATTATTTAAATAAATATTACCTTTTTCTCCCAAAACACACACACACACACACAAATTCACATCCAGAGTATACCTTACAAAACGTTATTTATATAACTGGTTTAGCCTGTTGTAGAGTTCAGGCATCTCCTCAACTAACATAGACAGATTCATAAATAAAGAGATAGATAGTAATTTACATATACATTATTCATTTTCTCCTGTTGGTATTCTCTAAAGACTATGATAATGTACTGCCAAACTTTGGAAGAAATAGCTGTTGCAAAAACTGCATTTGTCGCTTAATTCAATGTACTCTATGATATTCTTAATGTATTAGTCCATTCTTGCACTGCTATAAAGAAATACCTGAGATGGAGTAATTTATAAAGAAAATAGGTTTAATTGGCTCACAGCTCTGCAGGCTATACAGGAAGCCTGATGCTGGCATCTTTTCAGCTTCTGGGGAGGCCTCAGAAAATGAACAATTATGGTAGAAGGCAAAGGGGAAGCGAAATGTCTCACATGGCTAGAGCAGGAGGAAGAGAGAGAGCAGGGAGCTGCTATACACTTCTAAACAATTAAATCTCCTGAGAACTCACTATCACAATGACAGTTCCAAGGGGATGGTGCTAAACCCTGAGAAACTACCCCCTTGATCCAATCACTTCCCGCCAAGCTCCACCTCCAACACTGGGGATTAGAAGTCAACATGAGCTTTGGGTGGGGACACAAATCCAAACCATACCATTCCACCCCAGCCCCTTCCAAATCTCATGTCCTTCTCACATTGAAAAATAAAATCAGCCCTTCTCAACAGTCACCCAAAGTCTTAACTCACTCCAGCATTAACTCGAAAGTCCAAAGCCTCATCTAAGACAACTCAAGTCCCTTCCGCCTATGAGCTTGTAAAATCAAAAACAAGTTAGTTACTTCCAAGATACAATGGAGGCATTGGGTAAACACTCCCATTCCAAAAGGGAGAAATTGGCCAAAAGAAAGGGGCTACAGGCCCCACATAAGTCTGAAACCTAGGAGGGAAGTCATTAAACCTTAAAGCTCCAAAATAATCTCCTTTGTCTCCGTGTCCCACATCCAGGGCATGCTGGTACAAGGGGTGGGCTCTCAAAGCTTTGGGCAGCTCCGCCCCTGTGACTTGGTGGGGTTCAGCCCCCACAGCTGTCCTCATGAGCTGGTGTTGAGTCCCTGTGGCTCTTCCAGGTGCATGGTGCAAGCTGCCAGTGGAGCCACCATTCTGGGATCTGGATTACTTTGTCTCAGATAACACTTTGGACTTTGGGCTTTTGAGTTAATTCTGGAATTAGTTAAGACTTTGGCCAATTGTTGAGAGGGGATCATTGTATTTTTCAATGTGAGAAAGACATGAGATTTGGGAGGGGCCAGGGCTAGAATGATATGGTTTGGATCTGTCTCCCCACCCAAATCTCATGTTGAATTATAATCACCAATGTTGGAGGTGGGGCTTGGTGGGAGGTGATTGGATCATGAGGGTAGTTTCTCATGGTTCCCTTGAGAAAAACTATTCTCTTGGAGCTGTCGCCATGATAGTGAATTCTCATGAGATCTGGTTGTTTAAAAGTGTGTAGCACCTCCTCCTTCCCTCTCTTACTCCTGCTTCAACACATGTGAGATGTCTGGCTCCCCCTTTGCCTTCCACCATGATTGTTTGATTCCTGAAGGCTCCCCAGAACCTGAGCAGAAGCCAGCACGATCATCCTTCCTTTACAGCCTGCAGAAATGTGAGCCAATTAAATTTCTCTTTTTATAAATTAACCCATCTCAGACATTTCTTTACAGCAATGTGAGAATGGACTAATGAACTTAACATGTGTCACAAAAGGCCCCATGAGAGGTGGTGACAATGTGAAACAAAAGTAGAAGTTGATGAGTCTAAAAGAAGGGTGAATGCCTGAATGTAGAGTCAGGGGCTTAATGACAGAATTGGGGCACTCTTGAATTTAAACTTAAGTGGTCTTCAACTAACAGTCCTTGGAGGTCACTTTGAGAAGCAAAGTCCTTGAAACTTTAAGGTGAGCATCTTGTGGGCAAAGAAAACACTTTACGCTTCTCTGGGCATCAAAACCCTCCAACGCAATGCCCAAAAGCATGTCCCAAGCTTCTCTGGTGACAAGGATCTCCAGGACTGTGCTTCTTCAGTGCTGATGTAATTCAAATTCCCAGGAGGAAGAGGGGTTTTGTTAAAACATGGGTTCTTATTTGGTAGGTCCAGGGGGCAGCCTGGGAGTCTTCATCCCTAACAAACTCCCAAGTGACATCCACAGTGTTGCAGGGACCATATTTAGAACAGTCATAGCGTGGGGATTGTAGCATAGGTCCCAAGTATTTCTCATTATCAAGGAAAAATAAGGCCTGGATACCCGCTTAACACATAGTAACTGCTAAGTAGACGCTTATTGAAGGATGGATAGATTGATGGATACAATCAAGTGAGTAAATAAACTACTAAATGAAATAATCTGAGAAGCTTTCTGAACTTCAGTTCTTCGGTAAGTTGGGGCAACACCTGACTTAAAGGTGCCGGTAAAACTCAGAAGCAGTAAGTAAAAGAAGAGTCACAGCACAGACTTGAGTCCAGCTCTGTATCTCCACATTTCCTCTCGCCTCCACGATTGCAGTCCCTGGTCACCCCAGAAAGTCCAGCTATGTCCCTGCTTTGAGTTAAATGTTTTAGTCACTTGAGAGGAGGATGAATTTTAACGAAGGACCAGAACAAACATATTAATCAGCCAAGCATCCCTAAAAACATTTTTGCCTTTCAGAATATAGGCCACATTGCAAAACATGAAATCCAAAAGGATATGAAAGTTAAGTTAATAATAAAATACTTAGGTCTTAAATTACAGCAAGGGTAGAAGCAGCACCTACTCTGAAGCAGCGATAAGGATTAGCGCAGCATTCTTCCCAGCCTGCCAAGGCGAAACACACGGACTTCTGCACCCATGACAAGAAGCAAGCAGCCTGGCAGAGCTGAAAATAGACGGGGATCTGGGTTTTTCACTATTGCACCAGTTATATCGCCTTAGGTAAGTCACCTACCCACACAGGGCCTTAGCTTTCCTATCTGTGAAATGGAGACCTCTGGCATTTACTTTGTATGTCTCATCCTTGTAATCCCATCACTTGGCAACATGCATGTGCTTTTAATTAAATCATAGAGAATTTCAGTTGGAAGAGACAACATATATTACCTGGTGTTAATCTTACCTGCTCACTTTAGCAAATTTGATCGCATCATTCAGAATTTATGGTACATTTTATTGGCAGTACTTTTTGATCTTTGGTCTGGTAAGACATTTCTTAGACATATGATAATATTCTTATAATTATATGCCTAAGAAATGGCATGAATTCATAAATAACTTGTTTTGATATTTTACTAGTTCTACTCTGCTTTTTCATTAAGGGCTGTTGAGAGGGGAGAAGAGAGAGAGGTAGCAAGTGAGAGGGGCTTGGGCTTTGAAGTCAAATTCCACCTTTGCCACTGACTTTCTTTGTGCCTTAGTTTCTGAACCTCACCAATTTTCACTTTCTACTGGTGCAAAATGACAACAATGATAGTCATGGAAACATGGTAAGTGAGGTGACAGGTTTATCGTATGTAAGGGCTTATTACATAGTAAGTGGTTCAATCCTGCTGGATATAAAGAACAAAACCTGCAGAATAAGAAAGTCTCATAAAGGAAAATGCTTTGAAAAGTAAAATCTTGCTGCTTTGGAACATTACCCTTCTTCAGAGAGCATGGCAAAGGGACTGATAAAATTTTCTTTCTTCCCTAATCAATGTAAATTTTGCTAAGATAATAGGGATTAAAAAGTGTTGCTGTAAACTTAGGACTGGTGCTTTTAGGAATGATCAATATGATATCCACACACCCAGCCTTTAACCTCTAGGACTATTTCTACAGTGTTTATATTCATATTAATAGGCTAAGATTTTACCAGTATATCATACTTTAAAATGTATTCCAATAGTATCTACATTGCTATTTTGAAAAACTGACTATCTAAGGTCCTATTTACTATGTTTTTAAAGTTAATAATCAAGTTGTTCTAATTATCCAATATAAATATTAAATTGTTAAAATACTGGTATAAGAAGTTTTTTCACTTCATGCTTTGGCAAAAGAAAATCATTGATTTAACATGTAGGACTCAATATTTAAAACCATCTGGCTTTATAAAAATTTTCTTGGCCTGGCACGGTGGCTCACACCTGTATTCCAAGCACTTTGGGATGCCAAGGTGGGCAGATCACAAACTCAGGAGATCAAGACTATCCTGGCTAACACGGTGAAACCCTACCTCTACTAAAAATACAAAAAAATTAGCTGGTCGTGGTGGCGGGCGCCTGTAGTCCCAGCTACTTGGGAGGTTGAGGCAGGAGAATGGCGTGAACCCGGGAGGTGGAGCTTACAGTGAGCGAGACTGTGCCACTGCATTCCAGCCTGGGGACAGAGTGAGACTCTGTCTCAAAAAAAAAAAAAATATTTCTTTTCCTATTTCATTATCAAGACAGAATACCCAAAGTACAGTATAGTCAGAAGGGGCTTTCTCAATTCTTCAACAACACCCTTTTTCTCATACTGGTGTCTGGCCCAGTAGGCCATAAAGCCGGCATGCACTTTATGGAAGTGAAATATATAGGATGGGGCTCAAGCAGGCCCTGAAGGCACAATTACTTGTGGTTCAAAATAAGTGGCCCAAATGTCCATAGTTCCCATCCCTGCCACACGACCTACTCTCTCCTCTCTTCTTCTCTCAGCTGAGGATCCAGAGGGAGGTGGCTTCCTCACAGCCACACTACTGGGTCAGTTCTGCTGATTCCAAGCCCAGTGCTCCTTGATTGCTCTACTTCATCTAGAATCCAATAGACACAATAATGTCCAATGAGCTGGCCTTGAACTCTGATAAACATTAGAAGCAGGCATGAGCACACCATGTTATTGCAATTCTACCACAGCAGAATTCTGAATTCTTTCTAATTTTATATTTTAATATTTGACAGTGCTTTGAATTGTAAGGGGCCTTATTCATTTGCAAATAATAAATATTAAAAATAAACGTTTATGTGTCACTCCTAGTGTTTTGAGAATAAATATATCAGTGGCTCCATTCTTTTCAGGCTATCATGGGGTAACAGAAATGTAACTGCCCCAGCACCACTGCTTGCCTTTGTAAAACACAGACACACCAGGACAGAGATGGTGAGACTGATGCTACCAACAACAGCCAAGAAGCAGAAACAGCCAAGAAGCAGGTGTCTTTGTCAATTACTTGCTCCTTGACAGCCAATTAGAGATTTATTTACAACCCGTTCTTACAAGCATTGTATTTTATTTATTATATTTTAACCATTCCAATGTTGAAATACCTAGTCTCACAGTAAAGAAAGAAAGAAACATCTGGTCTTGTTTATTTTTCATCGTGCATCAGAATATGTTCCTCTGAAAAATAAATTGTGAATAGGAGTATTTGCAAAGAGCAAGGTGTTCCTTAAACAAAAGGAGTGAGTGATCATGGTGTACAAACCCCATTAAGTTCAAATCCTATACAATATGTGCTTGAATAATTAACTTTGAGAAATATGTAAGGAGATGCTTGAATCATACTTTTGGCTAAAAGTGAGTAAGCAAATGACATTTAAACCATGTGAAAGAAGCTGACATATTGTATAAGGCTAAATGCAATCTCAGGACATATAGTATGATACATTGAGTTGAGAATCAGCACAATGACATTGATTTTTAGGTAAAGGTTAGAATTATACAAATTAAAGATTTCATTCTTTCCATTATAGTGGTCTGGATCCATCTTGTCAAAGGAAAACTCCCTTTAAAATCTCTGAGCTACTACCAGTGATCAACTGCTCAGTTGTAACAATTGGTAAAATAAAAACATTCTATGATAATAAAAACAACAAAATACTCAGGGACTAGTTTAACAAGATATGTGTAGGGCCTTTAAGAAGAAAAGTAGAAATAAAAATAACATAAAAATATAAAGTGTGATAATAGGAAGATTGACCACTGTAAAGTTATTTATAAATTTCTTCAAAATTAAAATCTCAATAGTATATTTTTATAACATCACAGAATGGACTTGAAATTCCTTTGGAAAAATGAACAAAGATAGGTGATTAAAAGTACACTGTAGGATTAATGAACAAAATTTTCCTACTGCATATTAATACTGAATATAAAACTGCAACGAAAAAGCAGAGTAGAACTAATAAGAAAACAAAACAAGTTATTTATGAATGATTAATTTATGGATAGTTTGGTTGGACCCTTTCATATTTTTCAGTGATTTACTTGGTGACTGTGAAATTCTTTCATAATTAGACATAGCACATTTTAAAAACAATAATAATCATTACCTCCACTCTCCTGTCTCGTTTGTATTCGTTTCATAGTTTTATGTGAATTACTAACTTAATTCTAACAGCAAATCAGTTTTCCTTTTCTCTACTTTTATGTCCATCAGTTTATAACTATCTTCCCATACTTAAAAAAAAGTCCTCCCTTGTCCCTCATACCACCTCCAGCCTCAGTTCCCCTTCACAACACATTTCTTCTAGAAGTTTATCATTAGTGCCTCCTACCGCTTACATCTCATTCCCGCTCCAACCATTCCCACAGGTCTTCTTTTCCCATCTCTTGGCAACATCGTACTTGGATCAACTGATGTTGGTGACATTGACCTTGGGAAACCACCAGTGATCCCCAGAATTCAGAATCCAGTGGTCACATCCATGTCTTCATTTCACTTCACCTGGCAGAAGTATTTGCTACCGCTGACCAGGTGGTTTTTCTTGAACCACTTTCTTTCTTGACTTCTATGACTTTACACACCCTTTATTTTATCATCCATTGTATTATATAGCTCGTTATATAGTTGTTATCTTTTCTTATGTGTCTTCTCCAGTTTGCTGTGAGCTCTCGAGCAGACCACAAATTAGTCACTGGTTGGATTTACTTTTAATAAAAATATTATAATGAATTCATATTTCTGAAACGCCCATCATAGATTAATGGTGGTATGAGGAGGATCTAGAAACGCCCATCATAGATTAATGGTGGTATGAGGAGGATCTAGAAACGCCCATCATAGATTAATGGTGGTATGAGGAGGATCTAGAAACGCCCATCATAGATTAATGGTGGTATGAGGAGGATCTAGAAACGCCCATCATAGATTAATGGTGGTATGAGGAGGATCTAGAAACACCCATCATAGATTAATGGTGGTATGAGGAGGATCTAGAAAGATGACACTGGTCAAAATGGCAGGTGGGAGATAGCATAAATACTATGAAATATCTAGCAAATAGTCCACACTGGTACATAGCCAAGGTCTAAGTTGAGTGATAAAGACTACAATTTACCTAAGTATGCCTCATCCTTGTAATCCCATCATTTGGCAACACAGATATGTTTTTAATTAAATCATAGAGAATTCCAGTTGGAAGAGACAATATTTATCACTGGGTGTTCATTTTACCTGCTCACTTTAGCAACATTGGCTAGATCATGCAGAATTCCTGGTACATTTTATTGGCTGCATTTTTTGATCTTTGGTCTGGTAAGACATTCCTTAGGCATATGATAATATTCTTACCATTTTGTTCTCTTTCTAGACTTTATATAAGTCATCACCTTTTACTATACCAGAAGTTGCAAATACATCCATATCTCAGCTTGTATTAGTTGTGATATATTGTCCTGGGCGAGACTGGAGAGAAATCCTAAATCTTTGAGGAGATAGGGAGAGAATTCTACTTTCAGCAGTAAGACAAGCTCTGTGAGAGATTTTGGGACTTTTTGCACATGCGAACACAGATACACTAAAGACTGTCTTCTTCTCTCTATGTACCTTTAGCAAAGGACTAGCAAAGAGCAGGGGGTAACACAGAGCCTTGCACTTCTGCGTAGGGATCTTCTCAAAGTCATAAACAACGAAGAAATACTTCTCTGGGGAATAAAACTCCACATAATATCCAATCGTCTTCTAAAAAAAAACAGATACACCAGTCATTTGGAACCTGGTAAACACAAATTGTATTATCCCCTTCAAAGTGGAAACAGCAGTATCTGGACTAGTGAAAGAGGAAATAAAATTCCCTCCATTGATATCAATCCAGCTGCTATCCATGTCATGGTCTGGAGAGGGCTGAGACAGTCCTAGTTGAGCTTCAGACCATGTTACAATATTGCAGATGTGTAATTCACAGATCAGATAACCGGCAAGAGTTACTTGGCTTGTCATTTTATTGGAATATTTCTCAAAAGCTCATTCATGTAGAAATGGCTGCAGACCCCATAAAAATGTGCATAGCAAGACTAGTCTTGGTCAGTTTATTTCATAAATAAATAATGCCTATTTGGCAATTAAAGCTACACTTAAGACTAACAGATAAGTAATTAGAGGATTTATTAAAAGTTCCAGGTGCCAGTACCCAAGCGAGTCAAAGAAATATCCCCACTTTTGGTAGGTATATTCATTCCTTTTTTTTTTTTTTTTTTTGAGACAGGGTCTTTTTTTTTTTTTTTTTTTTTTTTTTTTTTTGAGACGGAGTCTTGCTCTGTCACCCAGGCTGGAGTGCAGTGGCAAGATCCACGTCTCACTGCAGCCTCCAACTCCTGGGCTCAAGTGTACTTCTCACCTCAGCCTCTTGAGTAGCTGGGACTACAGGCATGCATGACCATATCCAGTTAATTTATATTAATTTTTTGGCAAGACAGGGGTCTTGCTATGTTGCCCACGCTGGTCTTGAACTCCTGGCCTCAAGTCATCCTCCTTTCTCAGTGTCTCAAAGGGCTGGGATTACAGGAGTAAGCCACCGCACTCAGTCCCCTCTGTTTGCTCTTCAGTGAAATTCTTTCATGATTAGACATAAATTCTTTCATATTAGACAGATTACATTTTTTAAAATAATAATTCCCTCCACTCTTCTGTTTCATTTGCATTTGTTTCATAGTTTTATGTGAATTATTAACTTTTCTAACAGCACATCAGTTTTCTTTTTCTCTACTGTTTTGTGTCCACTGGTTTATAAATATCTTCCCATGTTAAAAAACAAAAACCTCCCTTGTCCCTCATATCACTTGCAATCTCAGTTCCTCTTCACAAGACATTTCTTCTAGAAGAAGTCTATCATTAGTGCCTCCTAACACATCTCATTTCCCCTCCACCCATTCCAATAGGTCTTGTTTTCCCATCATTTGGCAACATTGTACTTGGAACAATTGACGTTGGTGACACTGATCTTGGGAAATCACCAATGATCCCCAGAATTCAGAATCCAGTGGTCACATCCACATCTTCATTTTGTATAAAAGGAGTGATATTTTATAAAAGGAGTACTACAAAGAAAATGTTGGTGGGGATTTCGCAAGGAAGAGCTTGGGTGTTCAGCAGCATCTGCACAATGACAGCTTTGCCTGGCGGGTGACAGTCGGTGTGGAGACTTACTCATTAATGTGACAGCACAGCCGCTCTCGGCATGGTTGGGAAGGCCCACCTGACACCCTGTAGTGGATTAGTCACCCCATCCAAATCTAGCTGTCAGCAGGAAAGTGAGACTATTAAGCAAAATAGTGCATTGGCAGGGTATTAAACATAAATCAATGAACAAATTACCTCCGTAAATCACTTCGCTGAGCAGAGCTTTAGAGCCTGTGCCCAGTGTTTGATAAAACAAACAAATGACAAGCCCAACAACAAAACCATTTTCTCCAGAACGTTTTACACATTTACTTTAAATGGGCTCCAACTTGTGACCAAGACAAAATGTTTGCCAACTTTTTAAGAATGTATTATGAACGAATTCACTGATGAATGAGCATTCCTGAGAACTCACCCACACTATGCTGGGCAGTAGATCTGCAGAGAAAGGCCTGGAACGTACAACCACTGCCTGGCTTATGTTCTGAAACTCTCCCTGGCTGAGGACCACGGGCTGGGGACGTGTCTCCTCTGTGTCTCCTCTGCACCTCCGCTTCTTCGCCTAGGCAGTGAGGTGGGTAGTAATAGCTACTTTATACAGTTGTTGTGGTAACTAAACGGGTCAGTTTGGTAACATATCCTTAGAAAAGTGCTCAGCAAATTTTTTTATGGTTGTGGCAGGGGTGATGATGCAGTTGGAGAGGGGAAATATACAGAAACAAAATTAAAACCTGAAGTTCTAAGTGTGGACTGCCACAAGACTACAGAGGAGGGAAAGAGAAATCCCGCCTGGGAGCATCAGAAAATTCTCCCCAGTTTGAGCTGAGTCTCATTAGTCAAAGTCCCCTATACAGAGAAGGGCTGAAGGGCACAAGTCAATGAAGACACTGTTAGCACAGTGAGAAAATGATTAGTACAAAAAAAAGGTTTATCCTGGTACAGTTAATACATCTGTGCACCTCACATGTATGTGTTTGTGTATGTGTCTGTGTGTGTGTTTGTTTATGAGTGTGTATGAACCTGTATGTGTTTGTGTTTGTGTGTAACTATATTGTGTTTGTGTATGCTGTGTGTGTCTGTATGTGTGTTTTATGTTTGTGAGTGTGTGTGTGCCTGTGTTTGTGAGTTTTTGTGTTTGTCTTCATATGTATGTGTTTGTGTGTGCTTGTGTGTGTCTGCATGTGTGTTTGTATGTTTGTGAGTGTATGTAGTTGTGTGTTTGTGTGTATTTGTATGTGTGTTTGCGTATGCGCTTGTGTGTGTGTGTTTTGGTGGATGGGGGTAAGGGGTATGGAGAGGATGGGGCTCCATACAGCCATGAGAACATGACATATGTATGTATGTATAGCAAAATTTGTTGCAATCCAGGTGGAGACTGAAACTATAAGACTGAGAATAAAATGGGACTGCCTCAAACTCTCTATCATGAATCCTCCACAGGCTTTCTGTGTGTTGCTGTGCACTGATATTTCATGGAGATATTTGGCCTTAAGTTCCTGCTCCCCCTAATTCTTGACCTCACTCACACTCCCCCTTTTTTTCTTGCATTTCCTTTAAAATACAAATATTCTCCATAGATCCAGTCATGAAACTAAGCTCTACTGCCTTGATTTACCCCGAATCCTAAAAGGACTGTACAGGCATCTATGGGACTTCAATAAAGGTTTACAGAATAATTTTGCATCCATAAAAATGGATAATATTTTATCAAAGGAGTAATTAGAAAGAATAAGGTAATTAACAAAGAGCTTTTTTAAAATGGGACAGTAGAGTGCAGGACTAAGAGGGAATTGAGAGGAGACCAGAAGAACGACTTGAATTTAATAGATCGAGAAATCACCCAGGCCCAGAAAATAGAATGAACATTACCTCCCCAAAAAATGGAAAATAGAAAGACAATATCGGACAAGAAGAATCTGGTAAGTTTAGGATCTAAACAATAGAATTTCTAAAAGGAGAACGCAGAAGGAAAGGAACTATCACATAAACATATAAATATAATTTTATATTTGTAACATTGAAGAACATGATTTCCCACATTGAAGGGGCCCACACAATGTCCAGTCCAGGGATTTTAAAAATGACCCACACCAAGGCACAGAACTGGAATCACAGAACATCAGAGATGCCAAAAGTTGAAACAGAAGTTCAAGAATCACAATGGCATTGGGCTTCTCAGTAGAAGGGCTGGAATCTAGAAGTTAACAAATAGAATCTTCGAAATACAGAAGGAAAAATCATGTCCAAACCAGAACTCTATACCTGGAAAAGAAATTTCCAGATATACAATGTCTCTAAAATAGTCACTTCATGGATCTGCTCTCCGGGAGCTACCAGAGGACATGCTCCACCAAATGACAGATCCAACCAAGAAAGGAGGAAGCATGGGGCCCAGCAAACAGAATTCAATGTAGGAGTGACAGAGACAATGAGAATTCCCAGGATAGTGATGATGTGGGGCTTCAGTAACCCAGCTCTGCAGGCTCTAGAAAACTCCAGATTGGAGAAGAAGAATAAGCGGCTTCAAGAGAGATGTCTCCAGAGGGAAACAATAAAATAAAATGAATAGAATCCCTGATGTATTTGACCAGATAAGAGAGATCTTATTTATAATTCTGTAGGGGAGATGAGCGTGATTAAGCCTCTGGCATACAGAAAACTAAGCAAATAAAATACGTGGCATGATTAACACCAGGGGAAAAGATGCAATAAAATAAATACAGCCCTAGGACACTCTGCAGCTCAGTGGTGGGACACTGCTTACGTACAAATAATAACGCAATCTCCAAACACGGTTTTGCCCCCAAACTGACATATAACCATGTGTATGTTGGGGATAGGTAAGACAGTCTTAAATCCTCACTTTTGGTGATATGAAGTCAAAATAAATTCTTATAATTGGAAATTCAAGCAATGGAAATATGGAGTCAATATCAGAGGAAAGAGCCTAAAGAAACGAAAGTGGTTGTCTCTAGGGGAGAAGACTCAAAGATGGTGAACAGCAGAGTAGAAGCCCACTATTTTGTTTTTGTTGTGTTTTGCTTTTTTTAAAACAGAAAATTGTTCAAACTCTGTCTGTGTATGACTTTGATAAAAACTAAAATTCTATACAAAACTGAATTAAGCAGATGAGACTCTTCTATTCCTAACTCCAATATGCCTCACTTAATCTGTAATTATGGTGCCTATTCCTTCAATTAACCACTCCTCAACCACCTGGTCAGCTTTTAGCCATAATCTAGTTGTGCCACAGCCTATAAAATTCAGATACTGAAAATATGCTCTTAGTAAATTGGCAGTAAAGACCTAGAGAAATGAGAAAAGGAGCTTGATTGGTAATTCCAAAGGTAATGAGGACTGTTTGTTTTATTAGCACACCCTACTAACTAAAAACACCAGTGTGAATGCAAATTCAATCAAGGCAATTAAACTCTGTCTTTCTGAATTTCAATTATAAAAAAAATCAGCCTGTGCTCCTTAACCAACTGAATGAAATTGTTTGTAGAGAAAAATTAAACAAAAAATCAATATAATTTAAGTGTAAAGACTAATGCATGCTTCTCCAACATATTAGTAATTTTACTCAGTACTAAGGATTTTCCGTTGTTACACTGACCATAATTTTTTAGTTTTATTGAGGTATAATTGATATACCCCAAAAGCACAGATTTAATGTACATACCTTGAATCATTTGAACAAATGCATATACCTGTGATACCACCACCACAACCAAAGTACTAGACATATCCATCACCTCCAAAAATGTCCTCGTGTTCTTTGTTGATTTTCTGTTTGGTTGGTTGGTTGGTTGGCTGGTTGGTTGGTTAATTGTTTGGTTGGTTGGTTAGTAAGTTGTTTGGCAAAATCACTTAATATGAGATCTAGCCTCTTAACATATTTTAAAATGCAAAATACTGTATTCTTAACTATAAGTACTATTTCATAAATCAGATCTCTACTCTTTATTCATCTTGGATAACAGAAACTTTACAGCCTTTCAAGAACAATTCCTCATTTCGTCCTCTCTCCAGGACATAATTTTTTTATTTTTAAAAATTGTTTAATTTTATTTATTTATTTTACTTTAAGTTCTGGGATACATGTGCTGAATGTGCAGGTTTGTTACATAGGTATACTTGTGCCATGGTGGTTTGCTGTACCTATTAACCCGTCATCCAGGTTTTAAGCCCCGCATGCATTAGATATTTGTCCTAATGCTCTCCTTCCTCTTTCCTTCCACCCCTGAACAGACTCCAATGTGTGATGTTCCCCTCCCTGTGTCCGTGTGTTCTCATTGTTCAACTCCCACTTATGAGTGAGAACATGCAGTGTTTGGTTTTCTGTTCCTGTGTTAGTTTGCTAAGGATGATGCTTGCTAGTGTCATCCATATCCCTGCAAAGGACACGAATTCATTCTTTTTATGGCTGCATGGTATTCCATGGTATATATGTACCACATTTTATTTAACCTGTCTATCATTGATGGGCATTTGGGTTGGTTCCAAGTCTTTGCTATAGTAAATAGTGCTGCAATAAACATATGTGTCCATATGTCTTTATAGTAGAATGATTTATTATCCTTTGGGCATATACCCAATAATGGGATTGCTGGATCAAATGGTATTTATGGTTCTAAGATCCTTGAGGAGTCGCCACACTGTCTTCCACAATGGTTGAACTAATTTACACTCCCACCAACTATGTAAAAGCATTCCTATTTCTCCGCATTCTCGCCAGTATCTGTTGTTTCCAGACTTTTTAATGATCGCCATTCTAACTGGCATGAGATGGTATCTTATTGTGGTTTTGATTTGCAGTTCTCTAATGACCAGTGATGAGCTTTTTCTCATTTGTTTGTTGGCTGCATAAATGTCATCTTTTGAGAAGTGTCTGTTCAAATGCTTTGCCCACTTTTTGATGGGGTTGTTTTTTTCTTGTAAATTTGTTTTAAGTTCTGTGTAGATTCTAGATATTAGACCTTTGTCAGATGGATAGATTGCAAAATGTTTCTTCCATTCTTTAGATTGCCTGTTCACTCTTATTGTAGTTTCCTTTGCTGAGCAGAAGCTCTTTAGTTTAATTAAATCCCATTTGTCAACTCTGGCTTTTGTCACAATTGCTTTTGGTGTTTTAGTCATGAAGGCTTTGCCCATGCTTATGTCCTGAATGGTATTGCCTAGGGTTTATTCTATGGTTATTATAGTTTTAGATTTTACATTTAAGTCTTTAATCCATCTTGAGTTAATTTTTGTATGAGGTATAAGGAAGGTATACAGTTTCTGTTTTCTGCATATGGGTAGCCAGTGTTCCCAGCACTATTTATTAAATATGTAATTCTTTCCCCATGCTTATTGTTGTCAGGTTTGTCACAGATCGGATGGTTGTAGATGTGTGGTATTATTTCTGAGGCTTCTGTTCTGTTCCATTGGTCTATATATTGGTTTCCATATCAGTACCATGCTGTTTTGGTTGCTGTAGCCTTGTAGTATAGTTTGATGCCTCCAGCTTTGTTCTTTTTGCTTAGGATTGTCTTGGCTATACAGGCCCTTTTCTGGTTCCGTGTGAAATTCAAAGTAGTTTTTTCTAGTTATATGAAGAAAGTGAATAGTACCTTGATGGGAGTAACATTGAATCTGTAAATTACTTTAGGCAGTATGACCATTTTCACGATATTGATTCTTCCTATCCATGACCATGGAATGTCTATCCATTTGTATGTGTCCTCTTTTATTTCCTTGAGCAGTGGTTTGTAGCTCTCCTTGAAGAGGTCTTTCACTTCCCTTGTAAGTTGTATTCTTAGGTATTTTATTCTCTTTGTAGCAATTGTGAATGGGAGTTCACTCACGATTTGGCTCTCTGCTTGTCTATTATTGGTATATAGGAATGCTTGTGATTTTTGCACACTGATTTGTATACTGAGATTTTGCTGAAGTTGCTTATCAGCTTAAGGAGTTTTGGGGCTGAGACGATGGGGTTTTCTAAATATACAATCATGTCATTTGCAAACCGAGACAATTTGAATTCCTCTGCTCCTATTTGAATACGCTTTATTTTCTTCCTATTGCCTGATTGCTCTGACTAGAACTTCCAATACTATGCTGAATAGGAGTGGTGAGAGATGGCATCTTTATCTGCACTGGTTTTCAAAGGCAATGCTTTCAGCTTTTGCCCATTCAGTATGATATTGTCTATGGGTTTGTAATAAATAGTTCTTATTATTTTGACATGTGTCCCATCAATACCTAGTTTATTGAGAGTTTTTAGCATGGAGCAGTGTCGAATTTTATCAAAGGCCTTTTCTGCATCTATTGAGATAATCATGTGCTTTTTGTCATTGGTTATGTTTATGTAATGGATTATGTTGACTGATTTGCACATGTTGAACCAGACTTGCATCCCAGGGAGGAAGTCAACTTGATCATGGTGGATAAGCTTTTTAATGTGCTGCTGGATTTGGTTTGCCAAATTTTATTGAAGATTTTCACATCAATGTTTATCAGGGATATTGGCCTGAAATTTTCTTTTCTTGTTGTATCTCTGCCTGGTTTTGATATCAGGATGATGCTGGCCTCATAAAATGAGTTAGTGGGGAGTCCCTCTTTTTCTTTTGTTTTGACTAGTTTCAGAAGGAGTGGTACCAACTCCTCTTTGTACCTCTGGTAGATTTCAGCTGTGAGTCCGTCTGGTCTTGGGCTTTTTTTTGGTTGGTAGGCTATTAATTACTGCCTCAATTTCAGAACTTGTTTTTGGTCTATTCAGGGATTCTACTTCTTCTTGGTTTAGTATTGGGAGGCCATATGTGTCCAGGAATTTATTTATTTCTTCTAGATTTTCCAGTTTATTTGCATAGAGGTGTTTATAGTATTCTCTGATGGTAGTTTTTATTTCTGTGAAATCAGTGGTGATATCCCCTTTACCTTCTTTATTGTGTCTATTTGATTCTTCTCTCTTTTCCTCTTTATTATTCTGGCTATCAGTCTATCTATTTTGTTTATATTTTCAAAAAAAACCAGCTCCTAGATTCATTGATTTTTTGAAGGGTTTTTTGTGCCTCTATCTCTTTCAGTTTTGCTCTGATCTTAGTTTTTTCTTGTCTTCTGCTAGCTTTTAAATTTGTTTGCTCTTGCTTCTCTAGTTCTTTCAATTGTGATGTTAGGGTGTTAATTTTAGATCTTTCCTGCTTTCCAATGTAGGTATTTAGTGCTATATATTTGCCTCTAAACACTGCTTTAGCTCTGTTCCAGATATTCTGGTATGTTTTCTCTTTGTTCTCATTGGTTTCAAAGAACTCACTTATTTCTGCCTTAATTTCATTATTTACCCAGTAGTCATTCAGGAGCAGGTTGTTCAGTTTTCATGTAGTGGTACGGTTTTGAGTGAGTTTATTAATCCTGAGTTCTAATTTGATTGCACTGTGGTCTGAGAGGCTGTTAGTTATGTTTTCTGTTCTTCTACATTTGCTGAGGAATGTTTTACTTCCAATTATGTGGTCAATTTTAGAATAAGTGTGATGTGCTACTGAGAAGAATGTATATTCTATTGATTTGGGGTGGAGAGTTCTGTAGATTATCTATTAGGTCCTCTTGGTCCAGAGCTGTGTTCAAGTCCTGAATATCCTTGTTAATCTTCTGTCTTGTTGATCAGTCTAATATTGACAGTGGGGTGTTAAAGTCTGCCACTATTATTCTGTGGGAGTCTAAGTCTCTTTGTAGGTCTCTAAGAACTTGTTTTATGAATCTGCGTGCTCCTGTATTGGGTGCATATATATTTAGGATAGTTAGCTCTTCTTGTTTTGTTGATCCCTTTACTATCATGTAATGCCCTTCTTCGTCTTTTTTGATATTTGATGGTTTAAAGTCTGTTTTATCAGAGACTAGGATTGCAACCCCTGCCTTTTTTTGCTTTCCATTTGCTTGGTAAATATTCCTTCATCCCTTTGTTTTGAGACTGTGTGTGTCTTTGCATGTGAGATGGGTCTCCTGAATACAGCATACCAATGAGTTTTGACTCTTTATCCAATATGCCAGCCTGTGTCTTTTAATTGGGGCATTTAGCCCATTTACATTTAAGGTTAATATTTTTATGTATGAATTTGATCCTGTCATCATAATGCTAGCTGGTTATTTTGCACATTAGTTGATGTAGATTTTCATAGTGTCATTGGTCTTTATATTTTGGTGTGTTTTTGCAGTAGCTGGTACCAGTTTTTCCTTTCCATATTTAGTGTTTCCTTCAGGAGCTCTTTTAAGCCAGGCCTGGTGGTGACAAAATCCCTCAGCATTTGCTTATCTGTAAAGAATTTTATTTCATCTTCACTTCTGAAACTTAGTTTTACTGGACATGAAATTCTGGGTTGAAAATTCTTTTTTTTAAGAATGTTGAATATTGGCCCCCACTCTCTTCTGGCTTGCAGCATTTCTGCAAAGAGATCTGCTGTTAGTTTGATAGACTTCCCTTTGTAGGTAACCTGACCTTTCTCTCTGGCTGCCCTTAGTAATTTTTCCTTTGTTTCAACCTTGGAGAATCTGATGATTGTGTGTCTTTGGGTTGCTCTTCTTGAGGAGTATATTAGTTCTGTGTATTTCCTGAATTTAAATGTTGGCCTGTCTTGCTAGGTTGGGAAAGTTCTCCTGGATAATATCCTGAAGAGTGTTTTCCAACTTGGTTCCATTCTCCCCATCACTTTCAGGAAACCCAATCATAGGATTGGTCTTTTCACATAGTCCCATATTTCTTGAAGGCTTTGTTCATTCCTTTTCAATTTTTTTTCTCTAATCGTGTCTTCACACCTTATTTCATTAAGTTGATCTTCAATCTCTGATATTCTTTCTTGTGCTTTATCAATTCAGCTATTGTTACTTGTGTATGCTTCACGAAACTCTTGTGCTGTGTTTTTCAGCTCCATGAGGTCATTTATGCTCTTCTCTAAACTGGTTATTCTAGTTAGCAGTTCCTGTAACCTTTTGTCAAGGTTCTTAACTTCCTTGCACTAAAGAGTTAGAACATGCTCCTTTAGCTCAGAGGAGTTGTTATTACCCACCTTCTGAAGCCTCCTTCTGTCAATTTGTCAAACTCATTCTCAGTCCA
The DNA here is from genome assembly GCF_037993035.2 of Macaca fascicularis. NCBI lineage: Eukaryota > Metazoa > Chordata > Mammalia > Primates > Cercopithecidae > Macaca > Macaca fascicularis. The sequence goes on along the minus strand of NC_088380.1, from coordinate 7,308,566 downwards.
GTTTTGTGCCCTTGCTGGAGAGGAGCTGCAATCATTTGGAGGAGAAGAAGAATTCGGTTTTTGGAATTTTCAGGCTTTTTGCACTGGTTTTTCCTCCTCTTTGTGGATTTGTCTACCTTCAATTTTTGAGGCTGAAGATCTTTGGATGGGGTTTCTGTCGGGGTGGGGAGGGTCTTTTTGTTGATATTGATGTTACTGTTTTCTGTTTGTTAGTTTTTCTTCTAACAGTCAGGTCCCTCTTCTGAAGGTCTGCTGCAGTTTCCTGGAGGTCCACTCCAGACGCTATTTGCCTGGATATCACCAGCGGAGGCTGCAGAACAGCAAAGATTGCTGCCTTCTCCTTCCTCTGGAAGCTTCATCCCAGAGGGGTACTGGCCTGAGGCCAATCAGAACGTTCCTGTATGAGGTGTCTGTCAATCCCTGTTGGGAGGTCTCTCACAGTCGGGAAGCACGCGAGTCAGGGACCCACTTGAGGAGGCAGTCTGTCCCTTAGCAGAGCTCGAGCACGATGCTGGCAGAACCCTCCCTAGTCAGGATCCACTGCTGTCTTCAGAGCCAGCAGGCAGGAACATTTAAGTCTGCTGAAGTTGCACCCACAGCCACCCCTTCCCCCAGGTGCTCTGTCCCAGTGAGATGGGAGTTTTATCCATAAGCCCCTGACTGGGGCTGCTCCCTTTGTTTCAGAGATGCCCTGCTCAGTGAAGAGAAATCTAGAGAGGCAGTCTGGCCACAGCCGCTTTGCTGTGCTGTGTTGAGTTCTTCCCAGTCCGAACTTTCAGGCCTTTTTAGCGTCATCAGGGGAAAACCACCTACTCAAGCCTCAGTGATGGCAGACATCCTTCCCCCTACCAAGCTCAATCATCCCAGGTCATCTTCAGACTGCTGTGCTGGCATGGAAAATGTCAATCAGTGGTTCTTAGCTTGCAGGGCTCTGTAGGAGTGGGACCCGCTGAACAAGACCACTTTTCTCTCTGGCTCAGCCCCTTTCTAGGGGAGTGAATGGTTCTGTCTCTCTGGGGTTCTAGGCACCACTGGGGTATGAAAAAAGAAAGAACTCCTGCAGCTAGCTCAGTGCCTAGCCAAACAATTGCCCAAACAGGGCCCGGGGACCTGGAGGTGTAGGCTTATGAGAGAATCTCCTGGTCTGCAGTTGCAAAAACCATGGGTAAAGCATAGTATATGGGCTGGATAGCACAGTCCCTCAAGGCTTCCCTTGGCTGGGAAAGGGAGGCCCCCTGCTTCCTGCACTTCCCAGGTGAGGTGACACCCTACTCTGCTTCTGCTCACCCTCCGTGGGCTGCACCCACTGCCTAACCAGTCCCAGTGTGATGAACAGGGTATCTCAGTTGGAAAATCACCTGCCTTCTGCATTGGTCTTGCTGGGAGCTGCAGACCGGAGCTGTTCCTATTTGGCCATCTTGCCATCCAGCCCCCCAGACCATAATTTTTTAATCACAAAATCAGAAACCATTATCTGAGTGTATTTATGAGAATAATAGTAAAAGTAAATACTTGAAAAACCTGTAAAAATCACCAATTTATATATGACTCAAGTATTTTTGTACATGAAAGTCATTCAAGATTAGTTATACTTGTCATACGTTATAAAACTCTTGCTCATCAGAAAGCTGGAAGTTACACTGGTGGAAAAAAACAAAGTTAAGTGAATCCAGGATTAAACATTGTGTCAAATTATCTTCCTAACACTGGGAAGATGAGGAATTTTTTAAGACAACTATAATACAGCAATGAGAGAGATGTCCTTGTTTTCATTGGAAACCTAATTTCCAGGATTATGCTTTCCATACACGAGGAAACAATGTGAAATCACAGCAAAATTAAAGCTGCTTCAAGTTAAAATATGCTGGTTGTCAATCATTTTACCTTTTATGTAAATTTGAGCCTTGGGCTTAACAGACAAACAAACACAAAGAATATTGGCACACTCTAATAGGATTTTGCCGATGTTTGTAAAGACAAATGACAAGTCACACTAGATTTGTTACAAAATACTTTTGTCCACCATCTCCTGGGGTCCAGTGAAAGCAAAATGCAGCATTGAGTGATCCTTAGGAGTTTTGAGCAGGAGAGAAATAAACAGAAAAGCAGTCATTGTCTTGGACAGAGAGAAAGTTTTGTTTTCTGAATTCTCGCCAAATTACTAATGCTCTATTTTTCACTTACAAGTGCCCTGGGGGTTTCCAGTAGCACAACCTCATGGCCACCGAGGAAAAATACTCTCCTTGTTCTTTAGGAAAGCCCTTTCCAGCTTAGAGTGTGGATTTTTCCATTAGAAAGGTTAGAAATTCATTTCTCCAGCTTCTTCCACTGAGTTTCCTAATGGACTCAGTCTCATTGGATGGAGTTAAATAAGACAAAGACCCCCTGAGCAGAAAGCTAAAAGTTCACCCACGGGGAAAAATGGGACTGTGACCTGCAGAACAGCTCCTCGAGATTTGCTTTATCCATCAGATTCCAGTTTGCTGCCTAAAACTTTGATTAATATATTTTTGAGAAGAAAAATGACACCAGTAAGGAATACAGTATTTGTCAAGAATTTTCATACAAACACATATTTTGGCGACTGGGTAACAATAATCAGAAAATAACAAAGATCTGGGAATCATTGCACCTGCCAGTGAGGGTCGGGCCAGGCACTTTTGTGCCTTCTGACTTCTTGAACAGCCCCACAGATGTTACCAACAATGTATATTTTCCATGAAATGGGAGAGCATTAAGCATTTCACTACAGAGCCTGGCACTAGCAAAGGCTCAGGCTGACTAATATCTCCCTGTGACTCAGCAAGTGAATGCGCATAAAGTTTGTGGCTACCTCCAATCTGTTAACGACCAATCCAATTCAGTGAACACTTTCTCTTGTTATAGTTCATAAAATAAAATGAAGGTATCTACCTGTCTGTGGCCTGCACCTTGGATGGGAAGCTTGAACATCTGAACATGGCTGGGGCACTGTTCAGGACCAGCTTCTTTCCTCAAGATGTACAGTTTGAGCAGCAATCTTTTTCTTTTTTCATCAGACGTCATTATCAGTAGAGAGATTAAATACCTCCCCCAAACCATCAGCCAAAATCAAAGAGCACACACAATTTACAGCCATTTGGAGGACACAGCTATAAAAGATTCATGTGTGCTGTGTCGGTTCAGGTCCTCTGTGAAGCAGACACCAGGAAATAATTCTACAGGCAAAGGATCATTCAGGGAGATGCCATGAAGGATAACAGGGAGGGATCAGAAGTAGTGAGGAGAGCTTCTAGATTGCAATGCAGCCCTGGCACCTGTGAAAGAAGAGAGAGCAGGAAGGATTAGGTAGAAAGAGGCTCAGACTCTGGGGCAGTACTGAAAGAGCCTTGCCCAGGCAACATGGCCGAACTAACATTGCCCAATAGAGGAATCCTGCATCAGGCAGCAATGGCCCAATTCTAGTATTCTGCCTCGCTTAGTCAGTGGCTGGGAGTGGCCCAAATGAGTGGAGAGGGGTCCAAAGAATGGCATCTGGAGACTGCCAACCAGTCACCTTCCAGAAGTGGGTACTCTGAGCAGGGCCCCAAGACAGCCCTTCTCACTTCTCTCTCTTTCGTTCCAAGCCTCTACAGTGAGGGCATCTGTGGGTTTTGCAGCTCAGCATTCATTTCCCTGCCTTATGGTCACTGCACTTAGATTTTCCTTGGGAAAATCTCAACTATGTTCTAGTCCATTTGTTTTTGGTGAAACAGATTCTCTGTTTCCCTGCAGATGTGGTCATATGACCCTAGACAATAAGAATGTGGTGTGCTTCAACCTCCAGGGATGGATACCACACATCCAGAGCCACTGAAATCACCCATGGGCTTTTTCTGTGGATGTTGAAAGCAGAGACTCTATCTTTTCACTGCAATTGTGGAAGTAAGAATAAGAAAATAAGAATAAGCCGGAAGCTACTGGGAGCAATCTTGACCTCACAAGGAAGAGCCTACCTGAGAATGGAGCCAGAAGAGAGAAAAGCAAGGCAGGCAATGGAGAAAACCAGGCTTAGATATTATGATGGACATAGAGTGCTTTGTCCCAGCTCTATTTGAAGGCAGGCCTTATCCCCTGTCCTCTGGGCCCTCAAATACATTAGGTCAGTAAAGGTGGCAATATTATTAGACCATCTGAAGTAATAGCTTTTTCTGTCAATGACTAATTTTCATAGTCAAATGGCTTTACAAGGACAATGAACTCCAGCTCTAAGCTGTCCTCCCTTGATAACTCAAGGGCCCAGATTTTGCTATGTTATTCAGTCAATGAGCCAATATTCCCCCCTTTTTACTTAAGTTAAATTTTGTGTCACTTGCCACCATGAGTTTTGATTGACATAACTATGTGTCACAAATAACTTGGGTGGTTTAAAACCCATATTCTGATCCTTTTGTAAGAGATTAGGAAAGCAATTTTAGGCACCTTTAAAACAATCTTTAGATCACATTTGCATTGCCAATGAAATTGCTGATGTGGGAATTTTACTTCACATCGTTAGTGATGTCATCTATATTACTCAGGGCCTGGGAACCATACCCGTTAGTGTAAGAAAGAATTTAGTATAAAGAACCATTAGTTAGGTGGAAAGAACTGCTAACTAGGTAACTAAAAAGACAGAGAACACTAAGGTGTCCCATAGGAGCACTCAACTATCACAGCCATCACCACTAGGGCTGAGAGAAAAACAGGAAAACACTGGAATCATTAAAACTTGAAAGCTGGAAACCATCATTCTCAGCAAACTAACACAAGAACAGAAAATCAAACACTGCATGTTCTCACTCATAAGTGGGAGTTGAACAATGAGAACATGTGGACACAGGGAGGGGAACATCACACACCAGGGCCTGTTAGGGGTTGGGGGGCTAGGGGAGGCATAGCATTAGGAGATATACCTAACGTAGGTGACAGGTTGATGGGTGCAGCAAACCACATGGCACATGTATACCTATGTAACAAACCTGCACATTCTGCACATGTATCCCAGAACTCAAAATATTTAAAAAAAACCTTGAAGGCTTAGAGGGAGGGACATGTGGTACTGAGCCTGAGACCTCACATGAGGGTGTCTGTGAGCTCAGAGGGGCCCCATGGGCCTAGTGGCCGGACTTCTCAAGAGGGGGCACCTGTTGGCTGGCACTGCTGTCTCTGTGAAGGGTGTGATAAGCCTCCTTCAACAAGTATTAAAAGAAAACCACATCCCAGCACTTTGGGAGGCCGAGGCAGGCGGATCATAAGGTCAGGAGATTGAGATCATCCTGGCTAACACGGTGAAACCCCGTCTCTACTAAAATTACAAAAAATTAGCCGGGTGTGGTGGTGGGCGCCTGTAGTCCCAGCTACTCAGGAGGCTGAGGCAGGAGAATGGCGTGAACCCGGGAGGCGGAGCTTGCAGAGAGCTGACATCACCCCACTGCTCTCCAGCCTGGGCGACAGAGCGAGACTCCATCTCAAAAAAAAAAAAGAAAAAGAAGAAAAGAAAACCACCAACCAAATTCCACTTTCTATGGGAGGTCAAAGGAATGTGCTGGGTCAAAGAGCATAGGCAAGAAACCCAAAGAGAGTGTGAGCTGCGTCTTCCCCCCGTCTCCAGTCTGTCTCTGGCACCCCACATTGGCAAAGCCTGTGTTGACTCAGCAGGCAAAGGACTAACATGGCTTCCAGAACAGAGAGGTGGGCTAAAAACTGAGTCAGTAACTTAATGGCTGGCACGGGGTCCAGCAAACCAGCAGGTCCAGCAATTATGAGACAAAGGTCATGGTTAAGATGAAGGACAATAGGAAAAACGAGGTATTGACATCCAGAGAAGTAACGTTGTGCTTGACTGTCCAGGAAATGCCGAGAAAGACTACTTCCAATGCAAACAGGTTTTGTGAGTCCTGGGAGCAAGTTCGGCTGACATATCAGTGTAGCAGAAAGTTCAATCGCTAAGTAAGCAAAGACATCAAAAAGTGCTGTGATGGGGCCCGAATTTCTACCGCCTTCAGCTTCTCAGGCGGTGACTGCAACCTGTACATGGGACCTCTACTTTTTCTTAGTGTAATCTAAGAATTATTTGCCACGAGGTTTAAAATTAAAGTTGAAAGATAGTCTTATCTTTTTAAATAAAAGTCATATATATTAAACTGATGTATTTTCATCTATTAACTCAGGCAGAACACTGTAAAATGCCAGACCTCTGAATGAACTGTTTTTCTACTCAGCACAATTTATGAGGAATAATTATATTCTAAAGCCCTACATGAAGGTGGGGTTTTTATTTTTCTCGCCTTAAAAGATGCATGTTTAATTTTTCTGGGAGGCGGTCCTGGTGCAGCACAGTTCTGTTTGCCTGTGGGTTGTTCAGATATCTAAGGCTGGGTTATTTAGATAAGGATGAGTGGGTTTTTTTAAAATTCAACCTAACAGTGATTTAATGCCATCTTCTTCCTGGGGGATTTCAATGGTGAAAGACGATGGGGCAATATATCCAGAGCATTTTTGTTGTCTCCAATACCCAGACAGTCAGGGCATAATCTGCCATTTCTGCTGACAAACCAGGCACTGTGTGGGGACATTATGCCAATGTGCATGTGCCTGGGTGGGTCCCTGGTGGAAGAAGATCTGATTAAAGTCCATTTACATAGCAGTCCCCTGTCCCCGAGTCTCCAAATGCATTGGATCACTGAAGGTGGAAACATGATTAGGCCATCTGAAGCAATAACTTTTTTCTGTCAATGACTAATTTTCATGTTCAAATGTCTTTACAGGGACAATGAGCTCCAGTTCTAGACTGTTCTCCCTGCTAACTCAGACACCCAGCTTTTGCTAAGATTTAGTGACCTTAAGCAATTATCTGGAGAGTTTTGTTGACCTTCATTTCAATCGTAGTAGGTGTCAAAAAATTGCTTTTCCTGGTATTCAGTAATTTTGGTCTCTAAACACTGCAATTTTTTTCAAAGAACTTATAGGGTTATGAACTTTGCTCTAATCTTCTATGTGCAGAAGAGCTGATAACACACTGCTTATTTCCTATAGTGCTGACACTGCTTGTTCAATGCTAGGGATATTTTTAAGTTCTTTGACTCTCTGTACTTCAAAACACTTGGAGTTTTCATCTATTCATTTTAACATCATAAGATTCCTTAGGATTACCTGGAGATGCAATCATGTTGATCATAAATATATTCTAAAACAAAGAAATAGCACCTTTGGATAGTTTTCCTGAATGCCAGCCACAGTCAGGTCTGTTACGCACATACTCCAGGTAGCAAACTGGAGTAAGCTCTGGGATCCAAGGTGCATGACTCAGTTGCCATGCTGAAGACAGGACTGTCCAATTGATAACCTGAGATAAAACAACTCAATATTTAAAAAGCATTAACTCTAGAAATAGGAGCTATTGCACTAACCAAGGGATGACTTCCAGAGAAATACATTTTGTAATCTCATCTACTCACTGCCTTTGGAATATGCAAATTAGCTACTTTCTGGAGTTAATTTCAAACAACATGCATTTCTTGAAAAGACATTATCTTTATTTTTCAAATAAGCACAAAATATCACTTTCTCATAAACTCCTGAAGCAGATAAATACCAGAGTGGTGAGGGAGAGCAGGAGGCATGAGGAGAAGAGCTATTGGATGAGGGTCATTGAATGCAATTTGCCCTCTGTGCCCCTTATCCTGTGATCCCCAGATACCTACATCGGAAGGATCTCACATTTTCCCACTTAGAGGAAAATCCTCACCTAGACCCATCAGTCCTGTGAATATTTGATCCTGTTCATTGTGGGCTCCCTGAGGGGGAAATAGATCTCAAAGAGAAGAAAGTTTAGCAAATCAATACAGATGAACCACTTTACTGCCTCACAAGGTTGCCCATCATTCTCACACCTTCTCCCAATGTCCTGTCTCCACAACCTGGGAACTGCCTAAAGACAAGGACATCATCATAGATTTCTTGTGGTACAATCTGAACATCCATGAATACCGTATGTGCACACTGGATTAAATTAAAGTAAGTTATAATCTAAAAACGAGGCTTCTGAAAAACTGAGGGGAATACTATGCTGGAACCTCTTTCGTGTCTGAAATCTTACATGAAATAAATTAACATTGCTGGCTTAAAATTTGGAGCCAAGTCAGCTTCCCTCTTTGTGACAGTGGCAGGCAAGCACACTGGGAGAGCGATTCTTTGAGTGGATTGTCAACATACTTATGTTTCCCCTTCCTTGGCATTATAAAACTGGATGAACCAATGTGGAAAATCATGCTCTGTCCAATATAGCAAGTCAACAGCAATTTCTCAGCATGTAGCCTCTTTAGTAACCTAGAAAGGGGACAACCTGCTCCCTGGAGGATGCCCAGATGGCCAGGGCAGGGTCAGCGAGTCCTGGTGGGTCTTAATGCACCTGGCAAGCAAAGTCACTTAGTCATGCTTAGTCCAGCCTCCCCTCTACCCTCATCAAAAAAGAAGCTCCAAGAGCCATAATTAAAAATCAGTCTGCAAGGGCCTGTGAAGAACATAAATTGTAAAAATTTCATGGACATTTATCACTTCCCCAATCAATACTCTTATAATTTCCTATGCCTGTCTTTATTTAATCTCTTAATCTCATCATCTTCGTAAACTGAGGATGTATGTAGCCTCAGGACCTTGTGATGATTGCGTTATCTGTACAAATTGTTTGTAAAACATGTTTTTTTGAACAATACGAAATCTGGGCACCCTGAAAAAGAACAGGATAACAGCGATGTTCAGGGAATAAGGGAGATAACCATAAGGTCTGACTGCCTGCAGGGCTAGCAGAACAGAGTCGTACTTCTCTTCTTGCAGAAAGCAAATAGGAGAAATATTGCTGAATTCTTTTCTCAGCAAGGAATAGCCCTGGGAAAGCAATGCATTCCCAGGGGTGGTCTCTAAAAATGACCACTCTGGGAGTGTCTGTCTCATGCGGTTGAAGATGAGGGATGAAATACGCCCTGGTCTCCTGCAGTGCCCTCAGGCTTGCTGGGATTAGGAAATTCCAGCCTGGCGAATTCTAGTCAGACTGGTTGTCTGCTCTTGAACCCTGTTTCCTGTTAAGATGTTTATCAATGACAATGTGTGCCCAGTGGGACATGGAACCTCATCAGTAATTCTAATTTCACCCTGGCCTTGTGATCTTTTATTGCCCTATGAAGCATGTGATCTCTGTGACCCACTCCCTATTCAAACCCCCCTCCCCTTTTGAAATCCCTAATAAAAACTTGCTCGTTTGTGGCTCAAGGGGCATCACAGAACTTGCCAACATGTGATGTCACCCTGAGAGGCCCAGCTGTAAAATTTCTCTCTCTGTACTCTTTCTCTTTATTTCTCAGACCAGCAGACACGTAGGGAAAATAAAAAAGAACCAATGCTGAAATATTGGGGGTTGGTTCCCCAATACATGGGTAACAATTCCATGAGACACTTCCACATGGGAATGTGGGAAAAGAATTTGGTAAGTTCAAATTTCTGGTATTCACCAGTCCGGGCAATATATATATTGGCTCTTCTCAGTCACTGTTGATGCAGAGAATTGGGAAGATTCCCTGCTGATATGGTATGAAAGAACTCAAATTAAAATGTGAAGACATTCACATTTTGCAAAAATGTTTTCACATCCACCTTCCACAAACGTTATTTCATTAGTTTCCAAGGTGACCCAATACAAAAGACGTCTTCCTTTTGGCAGAGGAAAAGGAAGAAAGGAAACACTAAAAACAAGAGACATCAATTGGGTGACTGGAGAGGCCCAAGAAAGTCAAGAGTTATCAGGATAAGTGATTACTGCAGAAACTGCGTCTAAGATTCATTGGGTTGTGTCCAGTGGGTGCTGACTCAGCACACTAGGATGTCCTGAGACTTGGAGCGAAAGTCGTGAAGCAATACCGTGTAGATGCATTCCTGCTCTGTTCTCTGGATACTGCTATTCAACTGTCTGGACCAGGATTACATGGCTCCAAGGGCTCCCTGACAACAAGTGCCTCCTGAGAACTAAATGAGTTCTGAGAACGTGGCCTTAAAGCACAGAAGAGTGATCTTTCGACAAGGTCATCCTCTGTTTGCACTGCAGAGAGAGTAATGGAATTGATTAGCAGCCATGAGGTAATGTGGGTCACCAAGGTGACAATACTCAATATGAGATATTGCCAGGGACGTACTGCCAGCATTCAGCACAAACTGCAGCCTGATACTTAAGAACCGAGGTTCACCCGCAGCCCCCAGGAGCTAGGCCCTACCAATGCAGAAAGGACTGAGGAGCTCTCATTCAGCTGGGTGGAGCTGAGTGGGAGTGTAAAGATGGTGAGGAAAGGTGTTACCTGGTCAGCCAAACATAATTTCCATGATGAGAGGAAACAGCAGTTCAGAGTTCAAACAAACTGTCAGCAGAGGGGGCCATTCTGACAGAAAGAGTGGCCAGAAGGCTGCAGTGATGGGGAAAGTCACTGAGAAGTACCTGGACACAGAGGCCTCAAGGCAGCCTGCAGTAAAAGATCAAGGTCCTCTGGGAATAGGGGCAGGACTACAGCCTCTGGAAGGGAGAAATCCAGAAAGCATTCAGCTTGTGGGGGGCTTCACTTGCAGTCTCCCATGCAGTGCAATAAGATGCTGGCTGAGATGCAATTATCCAAGGGCTCAGCTGTGCTGGATGTCAAGGTGCTCATCAGGTGACCATCAGACAGGAAACTCAGTTCCATTCCATTTGAGCCTCCACATTGGATTTCTTGAGCTTTCTTAAGGCATGATGACTATATTCCAAGAGGGAGCCTCCCAAAAGGGAAGATGTTGATGGTGGACACCCAGGGGAATGGAAATGGAGCCACATAGTCTCTTGTCACCTAGTTTTAGCTGTCCCAAGATATCACTTCCACCGCATTCCCTTGGTCAAAAAAGCCATGAGTTCAGCCCAGATTCAAGAAGAGGAACAATGTATTCCATCTCTCAAATGGAAGAGTAGCAAAGAATGTGTGGTCATCTCTGTTCTCCATAACATCTTTACTGAAGAGCATCCAATTATGGCCGCCTATGTCTACCTCAAAGTTAACCATTTTGCATAAATGACAATAGATTCAGGATCCTTCAAAATCTGCAAGACATCAACTTCGTCCATGTAAATGAATTTCCACCAATCCCAGACAGTCCCTGCAGATGCAGAAGAGATAGCACCAGCTTCCTTGTGGCAAGTCCATTCCTTCTAAGATGGTGCCCCTCCCTTCTACAATCCCCACTGAGTACCACAAATACTTGTCATTTTCAATACCAGGCAGCTTGATAGATTCCCTTACTTGAGCCTACATTGAGTCTCCAAGGGAAGCTTCTAAGAAGAGTTTCAGAGAGTATTGTCCATCCTTCCATCTCATCCCCCAGGATGCCCATCTTATTTGGGAAAAGGAGTTTGAGAAATTAGAGATGCATAAAATATTAGGTATTAAATCGGTTTAGAATTTTTCGTAGATATTTATACTTTAATCCAAACTTGGTCCAGATACGAGAAAGAGGCCACTGAAAAGACACCATCCAGATTCGTTGACAAAAATGGAGCCATTGTTGTTAGTTCTGCTTCCTCCCACCTCAAGAGCCATGAGTTTCCATGTTCAAAGCTGATAAACACAGGAATGCTTTGTTTGGGGCAGGTTATTTGCATTTTCCTTATTCTGCACTTCGATTACAGAACTTAGTTTTGGAATCTGTTCAATCCTCATACCATTCCCACTAAGAAAATCAGGATTAAGCTAATATGTGCCTGCCAGGGTTGTTGCAAGAACAAAGATTTCACACATTAAAGCACTTAGTGCCTAGCACACATGCAGGATGACCATGCCAGCCTGTTCTCCTGGCCATTGACTTGGCCATGTCCCTGGCACCAGTGCCTTCTAAGCCAAGTTGATTCTTAAGTCCTGGGATACACCTCTCAGGGCCAAATACAGTGTGAAAACTGCCAAAGATCAACACTCCTCACTTTTGAACACTTCCTTTATGTGTACATCGTGTTTTCCCTTCTAGATATTTGAGTAAGATTTTAATAAAATAAAATGTTCCTTCTAAATTCATGGTCAATATTGACAATACGCTTAGATAACAGTATATTTACAAAGTTTCCTTAGAAATTAATGCTACATTAATAGAAAATGTAGCCATGGGGCACTTCTAGGATTAGTCAGGCTTATTATGGAATGTTCTAGTTTTGCTATTCACATCAGCCTCTTCAACAGGCATGCACAATTTGCACTTTTACAAGAGACTGGTTCTTTAAAATATATTTATCATTATCCTAAGCACCCTCTGAATTTCTCTATATAACTATGTTATTTCAATAAAGGCCAGAAATACATCTGGTCATTTGGCTGTTACAGTGCTTCCAAACCTTCTAAACATTTTTTAAATTTTCATGGTAGCCAGAGGAAATTATACAGTTCAGATCATTGACATAAATGTTGGGACTGCTAACAGCAAGAGCTAACAGGCCTGGGATCCAGCAGATCCACGGACTGAGGGAATCTATGAGTGCCTCCCAGCACGAAGGTGGGGAAGCTCCATTTTTGTTGACTGCCATTGGTGATCACTGACCAAATGAGAGAGGAGAGTACTTTCCAAACCTTACCAGCTGCAATGGACACAGACACATCATAAGGATGACAGCCACCTTCAAAGAGCTCACAATCACACTGGGGACACTGGGATGGTCACAATCATATGAAATAAATGAAAGGATTAAAGCCATCAGAGCAAAATACACAGAACAGACCACAGTAAAATTGTGTATTAAACTGCAGGTAACTTCTCCATGATGCTGTGATGGAGCTGGGTAAGGAAGGCTCAGTGAAGGAGGCAGGACTTGACAGGACGTTAGAGAGAATGAGAGCAATGTGGATAAATAAAGGAGAGGAGGATTCCAGATGAGGATAACAGTGCTAGCAAAGCGTCAGTGGGTGTTGGAATGGCTGTGATGTCTTTGTAGAATCTGGCTAGACATTCAATGAGATTATGTTTGCAAAATTCCTCTGCAAATTATAAAGCACCTATCAATCAAGACATTATTGGGGGTGTTTTTATTATTGTATCAGAGACAACAAGGCATTGTGGATGTTGCCATTATCCTGAGAAAAGTTATTATCTCATCTTTCCCTTTACACTGGGTATATCATTGTAACAAGTTACTCAAACTATCACAGCTTCAATTTCATTGGATATATAAGGTTCTTGGGGTGGGGGTGGGGATTAGAGATTCTACATGTAATGTGTTTTCCTCAGTTCTTAGAGATGCTCATTAATGGCATCCAACACCAATGCCACAACTTGTGCCGTTGTTGTACATTTTATCTTCCATTGTATCAGGCAGGTGTTTCAAGTCAGGGCTGGAAGGAACCATTTGAAGGGGTCATTTGAAACTTCTGGATTCAGTTTGCTCTTGATTGTCCTAAGTGTTTTTATTGTCCATCCCTTTGATCAACATTTAGTTAAATTGATTAATCTGTAATTGGAACTAAGCCAGGTAGTGAGTTGGCCATGCTGTTGCCCATCTACAGCTCCTGGAGAACGTCCTTAAACGGTGCTTCTGAACTTTTTTGATGATAAGATCCAGTGGGCTTCCTGCTGGGTCCTCCCCTGCAGCTTCTTAATCAGTGGGTCTGGGATAAGTTCTTCCAGTTTATCTTGATGATCAGGCAAGCTTGAGAAGATGTATGTAAGACCTGCAATATACTCATGCACACAGGAAATAAAGAGTCTGGATAACTCAGATCACAAACCCCTAACATGCTTTTGTGAGATTTGTGGGGCAACAGTGATGCTGTGTATAAAATTTTACTAGCCGAACACAGTGGCTCACACCTGTAATCCCAGCACTTTGGGAGGCTGAGGCGAGTGGATCACAAGGTCAGGAGTTCAAGACCAGTCTGGACAAGATGGTGAAACACCGTCTCTACTAAAAATACAAAAATTAGCCAGGTGTGGTAGCGGGCACCTGTAATCCCAGCTACTCGGGAGGCTGAGGCAGAGAACTGCTTGAACCCAGGAGGCAGAGGTTGCAGTGAGCTGAGATCATGCCACTGCACTCCAGCCTGGGTGACAGAGCAAGACTCTGTCAAAAAAAAAAAAAACAAAACAAAACACCTTACTAATTTGGTATAAAGAATAAAAGTGGCAGAAGACTACCTTGACTTAGTACAAATGTATAAAATTTTAAGTCTACCTTTTGTCACAGGATGCATTTCTTTCTTGTGAAGCTTAGTAGATAAGATCGTCAAAATTAAAGTACACTTCAAAGACTTTAGAAAAGGCTCATTTAAAATCTTGAGGAAATACTGATTTTCATGTCTTTTAATATGATTTTACTTTATATCTTGAGTTTTCTCAAAGCATAACTCACTTGAATTTTTTAAATACAGTTTTTATTATTTTCAATCATAATGCAAATTCTTCCTCAGATTTAGTCCCAAGAAAAAGCCTGTGCCTTCTGATAGATTAATGAGACTTTCTTTTATAAGATGATAAAGCAACTTAACACCTGACTTCGACATGATCACAAAACACTTAACTCCTAAATATAATCAACATGTAAATATATCTATGTAAAACAGCACTATCTGTAAACTCATCAAAACTGGCTGACCTATCATGTATATTTTTCTGACCCACAGTCAAAATACCTAGGAAAGAAAATTCATGAGCTCATTCCTGCAAAAACTAACAATTTGCCCCTGGCAATTTGCCCCTGGCAAATTGGTCCAGATACGAGAAAGAAGCCACTGAAAAGACACCATCCAGATTCATTGACAAAAATGGAGCCATCGTTGTTAGTTCTCCTTCCTCCCACCTCAAGAGCCATGAGTTTCCACGCTCAAAGCTGAGTTCATAAACACAGGAATGCTTTGTCTGGGGCAGGTTATTTGGATTTTCCAAATTGCCAGGGGCAAATTGCTCAGTAGTTGCTCAAGAGTTATACACATTTGAAAGCACCATAGGCCTATTGAACTAAGGGGTGGGGAAAACCTTATCTACTTCACAAATAATTCAACACAAAGTTTACAAACAAATCTAGAATCCTGGGATTTTGTAGATGGGTCACCATGGAGGGCAAACCTGAATGTCAGAGAGGTTATGGGATTTTTCGCTGGCTTGACTAGTGATGGGAGCATAGGGACTGCCTGGTTTGGAAGCCCGGGACAGAGACAGGGCCTGGGAACCTGCAGCCTGGAGGGGCCCAGGACAGCATCTGCTGACTCCATGCTCCGAGTCTGGCACCCAGCAGGACCCTCATTAAGTTGGATTGAATTCAATCACTCATCTCAAAATCATCAAAATTTTTGAGGAAAAGATACCATAAAGCATAAAATTCACTCTCTAGGAAAAAGCATTTTTATGGATATTTCAAAAAGTAGAACGAACAGAGTAAATGGCAAACTGTTTTTTGTTCTGGAAAAGACAAGGGAGGAGGAGGCAGCACCGTGTCAGCTCAAGCTCTGCAGATGTTGGTTAATTTTGGATCTCATTTATTCACAGAGAAAACAAAATATGGCCTCATTACAGTCAAGAAGGGGGTTATTTGAGGCCAGCAGCAGATTCAAACTTAGTAAACACATACACACACCAGAAAGTGTACATACATGTGAAGATTTATGCCAAAAATAAAAGTCAATACTCTCCCCTCAACTGTCCATATTCCCAGCAGAAGTGGGTGATCCCTGAGTTCCCACAAACTACTGCCCAGCATAGCAGGCACAGACACAAAGGAGCAGCCATTCTACAGATTCAGGGACTGTGAGATGTTCCTTGTAATTACTCTTAGCCCAGGATCATAACAAGAGAATGACTGGCAAAAACAACTGTATAATACACATGTGCATAGAAAATATTAAGCACGGGGACCAGGGAGGAAGACTGATACCGTTCACTTTGACCTCAGCAACTGATAGAGGGGTTGTCAGGTCCTTCCAGCAGTGCCTCAGAGTCCTAAAATGTAGATACAGCTACCTTGACTGAGACCATAGCATCCCAAAAGACCTGCATGCCCTGTTTTGGGAAGCCACATTTTTGCAATTAATCTCTGCATGGAACATAGACTACAGAGACAAGCTTGGATATGCATTCCTGCTCAGTTCTTCATTAGCTACATGACCTTGAGCAGGTTAGCTAATGTCTCAGTTTCCTGGTAGGGATAATGATGTCACCTGCTTTATAAGATTATGGTGAGGAGTAAATGAGTAGATGCATGTGCAGTGCTGGGTGCACATTACCAGTGAAATCAACAGCAGTTACTATTTTTATTACACAAATACATAACCTTGGGAAATAAACACAGCACAGCATTGGAGGCAGTGGGGACAAGGGAAACACTCGTCTCCCACATCCTGTACACCACGCGTCCCCATCTGCAACTCCCTTCCTTACGTGCTGGTTTCTTCATTTACCCATCCCACCTTCCTTGAATCTCATGTCTTCTCCACCATTATGTCCCCAGCGGATGATTAAGGCCAAATTAAATGCTTGTTGAATTAATGACTTCTCTCTGTCATTGTCTGACCTTTTTCTCTATCTTTGTCCATCTTCTGATGAAAAGCGTTAGTGGGAAGAACAAAATAGCTGAAAAAAATCCCAGAAGGAACCCAAAACTGGCTTGCAACGTCCTGGAGATAAAGCCTGGTGATGCCACTGCACTCGTCCTAGGTCACCCCAGTAAATAAGAGATTAACAATGAAAGTAGGAAGGACAGCTAAAACGGAGATCCCAAACCACCCATTTCCTAAAGAAATGAAAATCCCTTGAGAATAAGTGTCCCAACTCTCAATGGCCTGGCTCCCCCAGCACATTCCGGCTCCACAGCCCCCATACCTTCAGGCTGCTCCCCTACCCCCAGCTGTTGGTGCCTGTCCTCACATCCCTTGTGAAGCTGGTGAGACCCATGCTGACCACCTCCTTTCATTCACCCTACTCTTTGCCTCCGGGACGCCCCGTCCTGCCGTTGCAGGTAAGAGTGGGATACGGGTGTTCACCGGTATTCTTTCAGGTCAAATATCAGATTGCAAAGGACTGATTAAGGGAAGAATTTTAAAGTTAAGTAATAACAGTGGCAGTTATCAGGAAGGTTTCCTTTCCTTCCTTTCTTTCTTTCACTTCTTTCTCTCCTTATTGCTACAACTAGTTGATTTCTTCTTCCAAAGTAGCATCTTGCCAGCCTACTTAGAGCTCAGGATGAAAATGCCAAATTGACCCTGGTGCCCTCCTTCTGGCCCCTTAGACCTAAGGATCCTGCCTGCAGATAGGCAGCCTCTTTCCTAAATGTTTTTATTACAGAAGGAACCATAAATAGGAATACAGCTTGTATCTAACAAAGGAAAGAAGGAAGGGAGGGAGGGAGAGATTAAAAACAAAACCCTATATATGGCCTGTACAAGATTTTCGTCGAGCTCTTAAAAATTTCTAACATATGGTTAAGAATTTGAAAACAAGAAAACATGGGATATGACTAGCATCAAAACAAGGGCAATCTCCGCAGGGCCCTTGGACACAAGAGTCGAGCCTTCCTCAGTGTTCCCTGCTTGGTGTTTGAGAGAATGCCTGGTACATGCTGTCTGTTAAATGAATAACCACCTTACACAACAGTTCAGTCTTTCACAAATTATTTTAAGAAAAGAAGGAGATAAATCTCAGAAGTCCTTTAAAAATTTCTTGTAGCTAGTTCATCTTCATCCTTCCTATCTGCAGAAGCCAATAAGCACAGTTGGAACAAATAGGTTAATAAAACCAAGCCAGATGGCCAGCCATGAATTTTCCTGCTTCTCTGCAGCCGTTACAGATTTATCTTTTAAAGTCTTACACTAATCAGAGTGTAAATTCCCCTGAAGCCATTTGGTGCCTTGGTAAGTAAGCTAGACCCATGAATTTCTTAGAATATTGAACCCACATTTCTCCCTATAGACTTCTCTTCATCCTTTTAGGGATCATAAAAAATCCACTGCCTTCAAAACACCATTTTCAAACCAGGAATTTAGGATTACATGATGATGCTATACTCTTTCATTAATTTTGATTTATCTCACTTGAAATCTGAGACCCTTAGAATAGTGTTTCAGTTTACA
Source organism: Macaca fascicularis (assembly GCF_037993035.2). Lineage (NCBI taxonomy): Eukaryota > Metazoa > Chordata > Mammalia > Primates > Cercopithecidae > Macaca > Macaca fascicularis. Next base: position 7,290,465 of record NC_088380.1, on the reverse strand, counting down.
TTTGAAGTCTTTTGGAAAGGGAAAGAATGAACTTACAGTCTGGATGGTGTGATGAGTTCATATTTCAAATCTCCCCTCCCTCATTCATCACCACCATTGCCACCAAACACATAGAAATGACAGAGAAAATGCAGTTGAGAAAATTTGCATAATATCATAGTGCAAAAGTGAGACAAGCATCTCAGTGGCCAGAAAAGGGAAGAAACACAAAGGGGAAACTGAGGCTGACCTCACATCTGCTGTGTTCTGGCTCTGAAGGCAGATAGAAGCAACTAGGAGGGATCACAGCTAAACTCCCAGTTTGAACTCATTTGGATCAGATCCCACTTCCCATTAGGGAAAGATAAAAGTAGGAACAAGTGTGCTATGGCTGATATTAGCTACTTAGCAAAGACGGCAATGGGAAGCTGACCCAGGCTTGAAGGTAGAATCTGAGCCTGGGCAACTCCAGACTGCTTTGTGATAACATTGGAGATATCCCAAGTATTACCATGGAAGCAACAGAATAAAACTTGGTCCTGGGAGTGGGTTCTGGGGAAACATGGTGAAGGCTACCACAACATGACTAGACAGCTGGGCAGGTTAGGAGGGGAGGAAGGGGTTGAAACCTGGAGAAAGGGAGAGAATGAATCTCAAGGTGAGTCCACAAATCAAAGCTGAGAAACACGGACCCTGAGAACAATCCCTAATAAAAAGACACATGGTGACAAAAATAAAATTTTAAAATGTAAAATGTGGCTTTAATATAAGGATGTTTTTGACACTCAGAGATTAAAGCAAAACATGGCATTTCATGAAAAAAAGACACATTCTGAAACTAAAACAAAGAATAATAGCTATGAAAAAGTCAATTAAAAATTCTGGACATAAAAAAAGTTTTTTAATGAGAAAATATGCAGTAAAAAGCATAAACAGACATCATTATTTTAATTACAGAATCAGGAACTGTTTTTGAAATGTGTTTATAATATGGGACACAGACATAAAAAGCATAAAATATTAGAAAGACATACAGAATCCCTCCAAACATCATTATGCAAATATAAAGCATCACTAGTATATTAAAAGTAATGAAAGTTACCAGACTGAAAATACTGATTATCTACAAAGAAATCAGCAATTAGTTTGAAAGCTAATATTTCATCAATGACAACAGATGCCAACAGATGCCAGCAAACAATATCTTCACAGAACTCAGTGAAAAGTAACATCAGGTAAGAAACCATCAGGTAAGAAGCTATCATTCTAAAGTGAAAAGAAAGTGAAGACATTTTCAAATTACAAAAATAAGAAAGTTTACCACCACCCCCTTGGCTATTTCTACATAATAATTTAAAACTATTAAAGTATGTATTTTAAAAGCGTAAAAATAAACCTAGAATAAATTAATGGTATTCAAGAAACAACGAGAAGCACAGAAATTGATTAAATAAGTTGGCTGACCAAAGTAACTTTTAAGCATTTTTAAAATTATAATAAGAAATTATTGACAAAAATTAAAAGGAATATGAAGGGAAGAATAATTCAGAAATCGGAGGAGGGAAAGTTAAAGCATACTGAAGTCATTGTATTTTTTAATAAAACAAAATAAATAAGAGTAAATTTAGACCACATTAGAAATTTGTATATTGATGTATATATCTTAAAAAGCTAAAGAAACCTTTGAAGGAATAGAAAGGTAATCTATAGTTGCCAAGCCAGAAGAATGAATGAACCAGAGAAAACTAAATCAATCCAGTAAAAGACAGAAGCAACCGGAAGAATTTTTTTAAAACAAGGTTAACAGAAAACACAAAAAAAGAGTTAATACTTATAATCAAACAATGTTAGTGTGGACTCCCAAGCAGACCAGAGACAGGGACTTGGGCACAGGTAGTTTATTTGGGTGATGATTCCAACAAGCATGGTGAGAAAGGGGAAATGTGATCAACCTAATTAAGGTGCAGCGATGAGCTGGTTAGCACTTGGGGAATCTGTGATCAGTCCCCAGGGGGTCCCTCTGAAACCGTGAGAAACAAGCTGCAGAATCACCCATCAGATTGGGGAGGCATTCATGCACTGACTCACCACGGTTGCCTCCATGTGGCTCCCTGTGAAATCTCCTGATTTCACAATAAACTTGTCCATGGCAGAGCAAGTTCCTGCAGCACCTGAGAATGTCCCCTAGCAAAAAGGAGGGCTGACCCCACCACTGTAGAAAGAGATGTCAGAACCTGAGTGCAGGAGAACTCAGGTGGGCAGAAGGGATGGACAGCAGCAGCAGTGCCTGCTACAGCCCATACCAGGACTGAAGCTGCCTAGTGAAAGACAGATTGCCAGGTTGATTTAAAAGAAATAGTCATATGATGTTCACAAGACACTCCTAACAAAATGACATGAAGTTTCAAATGATGAGACTGGCCAAAAAAAAAAAAAAAAAAAATACACTGGAGAAAAATCCTCACATCTGGACGTAGGAATATGCACAATGGTGCCTGCTGGAGCAATGACTGTAATGCAGCAAATCAAATATCTTTATCTTCATCAAAAGGGGAAGAGCTAAAGGCATTGCAGGATAGTCATATAATGGACACTACACACCGTCTATACCCAGAGTATAAAAATTAATTGGGAAAATCAAGTGGAAACACTGTGCCAATCTCATCTGGTCAACAGGACTTAGAAATGGTAGAACTGAACATGAACATAGATAATTTATATTTGAACCTGACTTATAATATCATTCAACATTTTTGAACTCTGCATATACTAAATATTTATGACTAAATATATTACTAATAAATTTTCCCTTCAATTGATTTGCCATCAAAAGTTTTTCAATAAGAAACAGAAAACTTTTAAAAAAGATATTAGTAGTCTTTTATTTAAAAATTATATACATAAAGATGTTCACTGTCTTTACTACAGTTAAAGATTAAAAGTTCTACAGAACTAAATGGTTGCATGTTTTCAAGGGATGGCAGCTGTGAAAATAAAGCTTATTATAAGGAGAAAGTTTATGACATAATGTGCACAATATGATTCTAATTACATTTACAGAGAGAGAAAGATGGAAATTTAAAGTAGGAAAGTCAACCTAGGATGAAAGAAAAGAATTCAATGATAGGCATAGAAGCAAATTAAACATATTGATTAACCTAAAAGCCCACCATTTACCATAGCACCAAAAAAGAAATATTAGTTTTACATAAGCAGAAGATTTGCAAGATTTCTACGATGAAAACCACAAAACACCAAGGGAGGAAAAAGTTCCTAAATAACTGGAAAGATACATCAAATTCATTGATTAGAAGGTTCAATATTCTTGTCTGTTCTTTCCCAAATTTATCTTTAGATTCAATGCAATCTCAATCAAAACTAAACAGCAGAATTTTTCTTGAAATTGATAAGTTGATTATGAAATTGATAAGTTGATTATAAAATTTATACATAAAGACAAAATAACCAGAATAATAAAAACAATTTTGAAAAATAAAGAAGAACCACTTTTAAAAACTCACCGTGTCCTGATTTCGAGACTTATTATAAAGCCACTTTAATCATGATAATGTGGTATTAATGAAAGGGTAGACATATAAATCAATGGAAAAGAATAGAGGGTACTAAGAGAGACCCCACACATACATAAACAATGATTTTCAACAAAGTTGCAAGGATAATTTGATGAGGAAAAAATAGTCTCTGCAACAAATAGTGTTAGAACAATTGGGCATCTATATGCAAATAAATAAATAAAGCTGACCTATGCGTTGCACCATTTATAAACACTACCTCAAAATTTAAACCTAAAACTATACAATTCTTACAAGAAAAGGCAGAAGAGAAAATATTTGTGACTTTAGGCAAAGATTTCTTAGACAATTACATGGAAATTAAACAACTTGCTTCTGAATCACTTTCAGGTAAATAATGAAATTAAGGTAGAAATCAAGAAGTCCTTTGAAACTATTGAGAACAAAGATACAACATACTACAATCTCTGGGACACAGCTAAGATAATAAGGCAGTGTTAAGAGGAAAATTTATAGCACTAAATGCCCACATCAAAAAGTTAGATAAATAGGCTGCTAGCTAGACTAATGAAGAAAAGAGAAGATTCAAATAAATACAATTAGAAATGGCAAAGGAGATGATACCACTGACCCCACAGAAATACAAATAACCATCAGAGACTACGACAAACACCTATATGCAAAAAAAACTAGAAAATCTATAGGAAATGGATAAATTCCTGGATACATACACCCTCCCAAGACTGAAGCAGAAAGAAACTGATTCCCTGAACAGACCAATATGGAACGCTGACATTGAATCAGTAATAAATAACCTACCAACCAAAGAAAAAACCTAGGACCAGATAGATTCACAGCCAACTTCCACCAGATGTACAAAGAAGAGCTAATACCATTCCTACAGAAACTATTCCAAAAATTCAACAAGAAATTTGTGTTAGTCAGGTTCTCTAAAGGGGCAGAACTAAGGGACCAGATATTTATATAAAGGGGGTTTATTAAATATTAACTCACACGATTACAAGGTCCCACAATAGGATGTCTACAGGCTGAGGAGAAAAGAGAGCCGGTCCAAGTTCCAAAACTGAAGAACTTGGAGTCCGATGTTCGAGGGCAGGAAGCATCAAGCAAGGGAGAAAGATGTAGGCTGGGAGGCTAGGCCATTCTCTCTTTTCACGTTTTTCTGCCTGCTTATATTCTAGCCACACTGGCAGCTGATTAGAGTGTACCTACCTAGACTAAGGGTGGGTCTGCTTTTCCCAGCCCACTGACTCAAATGTTAATCTCTTTTGGCAATACCCTCACAGACACATCCAGCATCAATACTTTGTATTGATCAATCCAGTCATGTTGGCACTCAGTATTAACCATCACAGGACTCCTCCCCAACTCACTTTATGAAGCTAGCATCATCCTGATACCAAAATCTGTCAGACACACACACACACACACACACACACACACACACACAAACAACTTTGGGCCAATATCCTTGATGAACATTGATGCAAAAATTCTCAACAAAATACTTGCAAACCAAATCTAGCAGCACATTCAAAAGCTAACCCACCATGACCAAGTAGGCTTTATCCCTGGGATGCAAGGTTGGTTCGACATACACAAATCAATAAACATGATTTATCGCATAAGCAGAACCGAAGACAAAAACTACATGATTATCTCAACAGATGCAGAAAAAGCTTTCAATAAAATCTAACATTCCTTCATGTTAAAAACTCTTAATAAACTAGGCATTGAAGGAACATATCTCAAAATAACAAGAGTTACTTAGGACAAACCCACTGCCAACATCATGCTGAATGGGCAAAAGCTGGAAGCATTCCCGTTGACAACAGGCACAAAAAAAGAATGCCCTCCCTCACCACCCCTATTCAACATAGTGTTGGAAGTCCTGACCACAGCAATCAAGCAAGAGAAAGAAATAAATTGGCATCCAAATAGAAAGAGAGAAATCAAGCTACCCCTGTTTGCAGATGACATGATTCTATACCCAGGAAACCCCATAGTCTTGGCCCAAAAGCTCCCTGTGCTGATAAACAACACACAAAATTAATACACAAAAATCACTAGCCTTCCTATACATCAACAACAGTCAAGCTGAGAGCTAAATCAGGAACACAGTCCTATTCACAATAGCCACAAAAAGAATAAAATACCTAGGAATATACCTAACAAGGGAGATGAAAGATCTGCACAATAAGAGTTACAAAACACTGCTCAAAGCAATCAGAGATGACACAAACAAATGGAAAAGCATTCCATGCTCATGGATAGGAAGAATCAGTATCATTAAAATGGTCATACTACCCATGACATTCTTTAAAGAACTAGAAAGAACTATTTTGAAACATATATGAAACCAATATAGAGCCCAAATAGCCAAGGCGATGCTAATCAAAAAGAACAAATCCAGAGTCATCACACGACCCCAATTCAAACGATACTACAGTTGTTCTGTAGTGTCATTTGAAGTATTGATAGGCCAGAAATAAGGCCATACACCTACAACTATCTGATCTTCAACAAACCTGACAAAACCAAGCAATGGGGAAAAGATTCCCATTCAATAAATGGCACTGGGATAACTGGCTAGCCATATACCAAAGATTGAAACAGGACCCCTTCGTTACACCATATATACAAATCAACTCAAGGTGAATTAAAGACTTAAATATAAAACCCAAAACTATAAAATATCTGGAAGACAACCTAGGCAATACTACTCTGGACATAGGAACTGGTAAAGATTTCACGATGAAGACACCAAAAGCAATCTCTACAAAAGCTAAAATTGACGAATGGGATCTAATTAAACTAAAGAGCTTCTACACAGCAAAATAAACTATCAACAGAGTAAACAGACAACGTACAAAATGGTAGAAAATATTTGCAATGTATGCATCTGACAAAGGTCTAATACCCAGCATCTATAAGAAACTTAAAATTTACAAAAAAATAAAATAAAATTAGAAAGTGGGCAAAGGACATAAACAGACACTTTTCAAAAGAAGAGATACATGCAGCCAACAAGCATAGGAAAAAAGTTCAATATCAGCAATCATTACAGAAATGCAAATCAAAACCACAATGAGATACCACCTCATACCAGCCAGAAAAGCTATATTTAAAAAGTTAAAAAATAACAGATGCTGGTGAGGTTGCAGAGAAAAGGGAACACTTATATACTGTTGGTGGGCATGGAAATTAGTTCAACCATTGTGGAAACCAGTGGAGTGATTCCTCAAAGAGCTAACAAAGAACTACCATTTGACCCAGCAATCCTATTACTGGGTATATACCCAAAGGAATATAAATTATTTCATCATAAAGACACATGCATGAATATGTTCATTGCAACACTATTCACAATAGCAATGACATGGGATCAACCAAAATGCCCATCAGTGGCAGGTTGGATAAAGAAAATGTGGTACATGTATACCATGGAATACTATGCAGCCATAAAAAACAATGAGATTATGTTCTTTGCGGGGACATGGATGGAGCTGGAGGCCATTCTCCTTAGCAAACTAATGTAGGAACAGAAAACCAAATACCACTTGTTCTCACTTATAAGTAGGAGCTAAATGATGAGAACACATGGACACAAAGAAGAGAACAACAGACACTGGGGCCTACTTGGGGAAAAGAGAGAGGATCAGAAGAAATAACCATTAGGTACTAGGCTTAATAACTGGATAATGAAATAATCTGTACAACAAACCCCAGTGACACAAATTTACCTATAGATCAAACCTGCACATGTACCCCTGAATCTAAAATAAAAGTTTTTTAAAATGAGAATAAATTTTAAAAAGCTTTCTTAGACAAACACAAAAACAATGTAAGAAACAAATCAAACAATTGGTCTGCAATGAAAGTAAAATCTCCTTCTCTTTGAAGGACACTTAGTAAAATGTTTAAAAAGTAAGCTGCAACTGGGAAGAAAATACTCTCAAGGAACATATTTGATAAAGAACTCGCAAAGAGAAGGCATAAAGAACTTTCAAAACTCAATACAAATAAAAAACAGAAAAATATTTGTATAGACACTTTACCAGAAAAGATATGTGGATGGAAAATAAGCACGCAAAAAAATGTTCACATCATTTAGCATTAGACAAAAGCAAATTAAAACCACATGAGAAACCATTAAACACTAGAAGAGCTAAAATTTAAAAACAAAAATTTTTAAAATAATCATACAAAGTACTAGAGACATACACAGCCACTAGAGCTCTCATATATAGCTGGCGGAAATGCAAAATTTTGTGAATACTTTAGAAAATCATTTGGCAGTGTGTTACAAAGTTAAATATGCACTTATCATATAACCCAACAATCCCACTTCTAGGTATTTACCTAAGCAAAATGAAAACTAATGTTCACAACAAATCATGCATATGATTGTTTATAGTGGCTTAATTTATAATCATCAGAACTGGAAATGACCCAAATGGTCTTCAGCTGGTGAACAGATAAACAAACTTTGGTACATTCACAAAATGGAATACTACTCAGAAACTGTTAAAAAAGAAAAGAACCACTCTTCTTTTATTAAAAAAGAAAGAACCACTCTTCTTTTATTAAAAAAGAAAGAACCACTGATACATACAACCACAGAGGTGAATTTCAAATGCATTCTGATAAGTGAAAGAAACAAAATCCCAAAGACTGTTAACTGCATAACTCAATGTATATGACGCTCAATGTATATGACATTAAAGAAAAAACTATAGGGGAAGAAAACATACCAGTGATTGTCGAGGGGTGGGTTGAGTGGAGGGGTTGAAGATGAAGTAGCATGACAACCTTTCCAGGAAATGGACCCTTCTCTGGCTTGGGAGAGTGTTTTAAATCAGGCAATTTCAGGTTAAGAGGCTGATTTCCATTGGAAGGCTGAGAGAAGCATACCCTAAGTAACAACGTTTGGAAAGGGTCAAGGGCAGAGGTTCTTCCTCAGTGGCACACTAAAAGAAAGGTATAAAGATGACATGGACTCATTAGGATATTCTGTGTTTTATCAGAAAATCCAGAGTGATACAGAGGTGATATGGTTTGGTTCTGTGTCCCCACCAAAATCTCACCTTGAATTGTAATAATCCCCACCTGTTGTGGGAGGGACCCAGTAAGAGGTAATTGAATTATGGGAGTGGGTTTTTCTGTTGCTGTTCTCATCATAGTGAATAAGTCTCACAAGATCTGATGGCTTTATAAAGGGGAGTTCACCTGCCCATGCTCTTGCCTGCGACCATGTAAGACAAGTCTTTGCTTCTCCTTCGTCTTCTGCCTCAATTGTGAGGCTTCCCCACCCATGTGGAATTTTAAGTTCATTAAACCTCTTTTTCTTTATAAATTAGCCAGTATTGGGTTTGTCTTTATTAGAAGTGTGAGAACAGACTAATACAATAGAAATAAAGTTTGTTCAGTGAATATAAGAGATTCCAAAGCATTTGTGCTGGTTTCTTTCAATAACAAGCTTAAATAAATTAAATTCTACAAATATTATCAGAGTCTGAGCTAGCCCTGGGAAGCCAACTCTGAGAATACCGCTTGTTAGAGAACAGTTCCCCTCAGTTGCCCAGTTCAGTGAGCAAACTCAATAGACTAGCGTCTTTTGGAGGGCTGCCCCACAGTCTCTCTGTTCCCAGCAATGCCAGGGAGAAACTGCACCTCTTAGAAGATAAATAAGCTTGAGATTCACAGTGCACCTTGGATACATGTGCCTTGTGCATGCTGGCAGCAGCCCAAATTCTTCCTATAAACCTGGCTTTTAATTGGCTTGAACTGCATACATTTCTTAGAAAATGGAAAAGTACGGATGGTCAATATCTCCTCTGGGTTAAAATATAAGGATGCCTCCAAATGATGTTAGGTTGCTCTGAGAATCTCAGCAAATGTGAAAGGAATCCCAGCAAAGCTTGTTTGTACCATGTGAAAAGATGAGAGTTAAAATAGCAGAGGGCCCCTTTCATCATCTCTCCCCCACCCTATCAGGCCCATCCGCTTTGCTGATTAGAATAAATTGAGAAGTTCATTCAGTTCGTGTTAAAAAAATATCAGGGGCATGTGTTTTATCAGAAAATCCGGAGTGATACAGAGGTAATATGGTTTGGCTCTGCGTCTCCACCAAAATCTCACCTTGAATTGTTATAATCCCCACCTGTTGTGGGAAGGACCCAGTGAGAGGTAATCAAATCATGGGAGTGGGTTTTTCTGTTGCTGATCTCATCATAGTGAATAAGTCTGCACACAGATGTTTATAGCAGCTTTATTCATAATTTACAAAACTTGGAAGAAGCCTCCAAGCTTTCCTTCAGTTGGTGAGTAGATAAGTAAACTGTGGTACGTCAAGAAAATAAAATATTACTCAGGGCTAAAAAGGCATGAGCTACCAAGCTGTGAAGGAACATGGAGGAACCTTCAATGCATACTGTAAGTGAAAGAAGCCAGTCTGAAAAGGCGGCGTAATGTCTGATTCCAACTACATGACCTTCTGAAAAAGGCAAAACAGTGGAGAGAGTAAAAAGACCAGTGCTTGCCAGTGGTTGAGGGGAGGAAGGGATACACAGGTGTGCACAGAGAATTTTTATGACAGTGAAACTAATCTGTATGATATCATAATGCTGGATATATGTCATACACATTTGTTCAAATCCATAGAATGTGCAAAAACAAAAGGAAATCCTAATGTAAACTATGGACTTTGGGTGATAATTAAGCTAGTATAGGGTGATAATTGAGATAACTGGGTCAGTGTAGGTTGATCGATTGTAACAAACATTCCATTCTGGATGGGGTTGACCCCAGCAGAGGAGGCCTGTGCCTGGGTGAGGCAGGGAGAAATCTCTGAACCTTTCACTCAATTTTGCTGTGAACCTAAAACTTTTCTAAAAAATAAAGTATTTAAAACGATATAGGCCACAAATGCACAGAAGACCCAAGTACTGGGCCACAGAAATAGAACAATGTATAAGGTATATTAAAATGATCATCAGTAAAAAGTAAGAAAAAAACCTGAAACATTGGATACTACACTTTTTAATAAGGCTCACATCTCTAAGTCTACACACAGAAAATGGCAATTCTAATATACAATAGCTGGCTTTTGCCGCTAAAAGTCTGTTCATGTCAATGAAAACATTAAAGCATTTCTTTGTAAAATAAGTTTGGAAATGAACCTATTACTAAAATACTCACAAAACAGTATTCTGTAAAAGTGGAGAATATTAAAGAATTTTTTAAAATCTCCATTACAAATAAAAATGGGAAAGTCACTTTATAACCAACATGGGTACTGATTTTTAGCAAGGTCAGAAAATAAAGCAGGAGAACAAAAGTCTTAACAGTAAAGTATTCATCATTAATTGGAAACTTGCAGAATTGTAATGATATAGTTTAATTCACTCCTTCCCTTTTTGTCCTTATTTCACATTTAGATTAACATAAACTAGAAGACCATCAAACTGGATGACTCCTTAAATGACCCATAAAATACTGGATGATGAGAATACATCATGGATGTCAGGGCAGAGCTGAAGGTCATGGTTTGCGGGGCGGGGGGGGGGGGGCGGGTTTTACAGTTAGGTTATCAGCACAGAAAAATTGACCAAAGAATTGCGTATGTCATGGCCAGGTTCAACCACCTGGTGATGATTTTTTTCATAGGGAAACTTATTGACATTCTTGGTCACTGTTAGTCACTGTATGAGCCCTGATAAAAGTGGCTTGACTTATAATTGACAAAATTGAAAGCAACTCAAATATCCTTCAATTGATGAATAATAAACATTCATACATTGGAAAACTACTCAGAATGAAAGCAGCGAAAATTAACAAACGCCTGATACACGCATCTAAATGGGAATAAAGCACATTTCACATAACTCATTGTGCTGTTCTCCTGTCAATGCCAAAACATGGACTACATCTCCTGGCAAATAATAACAAAAGTAATTTAAACGAAGAATAGGTCATACTAATAAAGTGCTTACTGTATGTCAAGCATTGTTCTAAATGCTTTACTTATACTCAGTCAATCCTCACGACACCTCTACGAAGTAGGTCCCATGATGATCTTCATTTTATAGATGAGAAAATCCAAGTACAGAACGGTGATTAACTTGCTTGATGTCACACAGCCAACAAGTGGCCCAGCCAGGATTCAAGCCCAAGAGTTAATGCAAGCATCATCTGATCTCCCCATTGTCTGAAAGGATATGTCATTTACAGGAGCTTGGTTTTTTACTTAAGTCTGAGAAATTCTCCTTTGTTGCACCAGAATTCCTTTGGGATAAACCCTCCTCTGAAATGCAAAATCATGTCTCAACAGATACAATATCCTCCAGGTTGGACAGGAAAATGTAGTTTGTCATGACATGAGTTGCTTCTGGGTTTGCATAAATTAAAGTTTACTAATTATATATTGTCATTATGGTTTTAAAAAAAAAAAGAAAAGCTGTTTATTTCAGAAATGCTAGCCTTCCATTAAAGCATGCCTAACATATTTTCATACGAATATGCCACTGTCCTAAAAATCACCCAATAAGTAAAAACTTAGCTGGAGCAGAAGTGAGGTGTGGCATCTAAACTTGTTTCATTCTCATTTTCAAGCAGAATTTTCAGTAGAACTGGGAAAAAGAAATGGAGCATGTCACAAACCAGCAAGTGCTGCACATTGATTGTCCTTGGAGCTAGTGGTGAGGGGGGAATGCATGCCCATGTGCCCACATCCCAGCTCCCCGAAGACAAGAGCAGGCCATGGCCAAGGCAGCACAACTGCTAGGCAGCCACAAGAGCTCTAAGAGCCTTACTACCATTTCCACAGCTGTGTGCATCAGTCCCCAAGTGCCGAAAGTAAGATAAGAGAACTTGTTCAAGTAAGAGAAGATTGCAATCCCATTTGAAGATTCTTTTCTGGATATTTGGGCCTTCCATTCTTACTATTGTTACACTAACTAATAATGGTATGGAAGCAATAGGAGACTGAAGCACTCTGAAAAAGTCTGCAGGCTAGAAGATAAAGAAATAGGCAGATTTTTGTATCTCCAAGATTACAATCATAGATTCATAGAATGAAGCTGAGCCCAACCTCATCTTTTTTCTTGTTTTGCTTTTATTATTATTTTAAATGACACATGATAATTGCACACATGTACTAAGTACATTGTGATTATTCTGATACATATTTACAATGTGTAATGATCAAATCAGGGTAATTTATATGTCCATCACTGCAAACATTTATCATTTCTTTGTGTTAGGAACATTCAAAATATGCTCTTCAAGGAAGTCAAACCATCTCTGTTGCAGATGACATGATTCTGTATTTGGAAAACCCCCATCATCTCAGCCCAAAAACTCCTTAATCTGATAAGCAACTTTAGCAAAGTCTCAGGATATAAAATCAATGTTCAAAACTCACAAGCATTCCTATACACCAACAACAGACAAGCAGAGAGCCAAATCATGAATCAACTCTCATTCACAATTGCTACAAATAGAATAAAATACCTAGGAATACATCTAACAAGGGATATGAAGGACCTCTTCAAGGAGAACTACAAATCACTGCTCAAGGAAATAAGAGTGGACACAAACAAATGGAAATACTTTCTATGCTCATGGATAGGAAGAACCAATACTGTGAAAATGGCCATACTGCACAAAGTAATTTATAGATTCGATGCTATTCCCATCAAGCTACCATCGACTTTCTTTGCAGAATTAGAAAAAACTACTTTCAATTTCATATGGAACCAAAAAGATCCCATATAGCCAAGACAATCCTAAGCAAAGATCAAAGCTGGAGGCATCATGCTACCTGACTTCAAACTATACTACAAGGTTACAGTAACCAAAACAGCATGGTACTGGTACCAAAACAGATACATAGACCAATTGAACAGAGCAGAGACCTCAGAAAAAACACCACACATCTACAACCATCTGATCTTTGAGAAACCTGACAAAAACAAGCAATGGGGAAAGGATTCCCTATTTAATAAATGGTGCTGAGATAGCTGGCTAGCCATATGCAGAAAACTGAAACTGGACCCCTTCTTTACACCTTATACAAAAATTAACCAAGATGGATTAAAGACTTAAATATAAAACTGAAAATCGTAAAACCCCCAGAAGAAAAGCTAGGCTATGCCATCAGGACATAGGCATGAGCAAAGACATCATGACTAAAACACCAAAAGCAATTGCAACAAAAGCCAAAATTGAAATGGGATCTAATTAAACTAAAGAGCTTCTGCACAGCAAAAGAAACTATCATCAGAGTGAACAGGCAACCGACAGAATGGAAGAAAAATTTTGCAGACTACCCATCTGACAAAGGTCTAATGTCCAGAATCTACAAGGAACGTAAACAAATTTACAAGAAAAAACAAGCCCATCAAAAAGTGGGTGAAGGATATGAACAGACATTTCTCAAAAGAAGACATTTATATGGCCAAAAAAACATGAAAAAAAGCTCATCATCACTGATCATTAGAGAAATGCACCTCAAAACCACAATGAAATACCATTTCATGCCAGTCAGAATGGTGGTTATTAAAAAGTCAGGAAACAATAGATGCTGGCAAAGCTGTGGGGAAATAGGAACGCTTTTACACTGTTGATGGGAGTGTAAATTAGTTCAACCATTGTGGAAGACAGTGTGGTGATTCCTCAAGGATCTAGAACCAGAAATACAATTTGACCCAGCAATTCCATTACTGAGTATATACCCAAAGGATTATAAATCATTCTACTATAAAGACACATGCACATGTATGTTTACTGCAGCACTATGTACAAGGGCTTAGACTTGGAACCAACCCAAATGCCCATCAATGATAGACTGGATTTTTAAAAAATGTGGCACACATACACCGTGGAATACTATGCAGCCATAAAAAAGAACGAGTTCATGTCCTTTACAGGGACATGGATGAAGCTGGAAGCCATCATTCTCAGAAAACTGACACAGGAACAGAAAGCCAAACACCACATGTTCTCACTCAGAAGTGGGAGCTAAACAATGAAAACACATGGACACAGGGAGGGGAACAACACACCGGGTCCTGTTGGTGGGTTGGGGGACACTTGTCCTCCCACCCACTGACAGGAGAGCATTAGGACAAATACCTAACGCATGCAGGGCTTAAAACCTAGATGACGGGTTGATGGATGCAGCAAACCACCATGACACATGTATACCTATGTAAGAAGCCTGCACATTCTACACATGTATCAAATAACTTAAAATAAATAAATTGTATTAAATATGTTCTTCCAGCTATTTGAAAATATACAATAAATTATTGTTAATTGTAGTCACCCTATAATGCCATAGAACACACTAGAACTTATTCCTCCTGTCTAACTGGACTTTCGTACCCATTAGCTAATCTTTATCTTTCCCCACTCCCCACTATGCAGACCCACCTCTGGAAACCACTATCCTACTTTCTACTTCTATGAGATCAACTTTTTAAGTTTCCATATATGAGTGACAACCTGCAGTGTTTACCTTTCTGTGCCTGGCTTATTTCACTCAACACATGTCCTCCAAGCTCATCCATGTTGCTG
This sequence comes from Macaca fascicularis, assembly GCF_037993035.2. Lineage (NCBI taxonomy): Eukaryota > Metazoa > Chordata > Mammalia > Primates > Cercopithecidae > Macaca > Macaca fascicularis. The sequence continues at coordinate 7,275,352 of NC_088380.1, read as the reverse complement.
AAAATAACAGAACTTCACTCTTTTGTACGGCTAAACAGTATTTACATGCCCATGTTTATTGCAGCACTACTCATAATAGCTATTTATTAAGTATTTTCCCAAACTATCTGCCATAGATGTATCTTTATATGTTCATTTATGTATATAGTAGTGTTGTGGATTGTGTTTTAACTTATTTACATGGTGATTATGCAGTACATCTCTGCATGGCATCACATTCTCTACATACACTCCACCCTATTTATCCATTCCCCTACTGCTGAGCACCAAGATTCCTCCAATTCTTGGCTACAGAGACCATGTCTTCTTGGATGTCTGAGCAGATTTCTTGGCAAATATAAAAGGAGAAGAGTTACTTTGAGTACATCTACATACCCAGCTTCACTAAGCACTGCCAGATTGCTTTCCAAAGTGGCTGTGCCAGTGTTTACTACTAGCAGGTGTGCAGGAGAACCTTACTACCAATTTTGCCGTAGCCCACAAGCATTATTGGAAATTATTTCTCCTTAGTCAATCAGCACATTTTTTATTTGTACATTTTCTTATTACTTCATCAAGTAATAAGCTCATTTTGCCAGAGCATTGTCTATGTTAATCTTTTGGGGTTTTAATTTTATTTGCCCAATTTTTTTTTTCTTGTTGCTGTTTTCTTTTCTTTTTTTTTAATTTGGTGATGAGGGATTCTAGTATAGCTTACTAAATCATATTGATCTACCAAGTTAAAATAAGGGCTAGTTCTAATGACAATTGTATATTTCTCCATTCCTCCATATAATCCTGACAGCTCTTAAATATTTTGAGACCACATTATCAGGTTTCATAGCTTCGTTACTTTTTTTTTGTCTTGATTCTTTACATCAAGCAGGAACAAATACCAGTTTTGAGTAGTTTCTTAGCTCTAGATGCAAAATCTCTATCTTTTCTTCACTAAGTGTTTCATCTTAAAATTTTGCCTCTGTCTGATATTGAAGTTGCTGCATTGGCTTTGAGTTCAAATGTATATTCTTTGCATCCCTTTACCGAACCTTTCTATATTTTTTGTTGTTATTGAGTCTCTTCTGTCTCTATCTGAAAATAAACTGTGATTTCTTATAATACAAACTGAATTTTTTTTCAAAATTCAATCTACACACTTTAAATACTGTAAGTATTTAACCCACTTAAATGTGTTGTTCTTATTGTTATATCAGGACATATTTTAGCCATCTTATTTTATGTTTTCCACCTACCGTGCTTAATTGGTTTGTTTCTTGTCCTCTCTTTTCTAACCTTGCTTTTTTATATACAGTTATCTTCTGCTGGTCTGAAAATTACATGCCCCATTTCTGTTTTTCTGGTGCTCATCCTGAAACAATTGAGGCCATACTTTCCGTTATTTCTCTACACAAATGTCTGCAGCTCACCAAAATCCATGGTTTTCCTGTACAAAAAAATGGCTCCAAAGATTCACTCACCTCCCACCAGATGTCGCATCCCACCTACCCCTGACTAACATACTGGTATTATGCAAATTTTGCTCCAAATGGCAAGAGGGTATTTATTTATTCTTGCATCCATTGCTTATTTACACAACAGTAACATATAACAATTACTTTACTTGTCTGTATCCTCTATTTTTCATTGTTTTCTTCTAGATTTATTTCTCTTTCTGCTAGAATAGATCTTCTAAAAGGTTTTACAGATAAGACCTATACAGAATAAAATGCATGAGTCTTTATATGTCTAGCAAAATTTTTATATTACTATCATTAATTTAAATGACAGCTTTTTCTTTAACACTTGAAGATTCCATTTTCTTCTTGCATCCAGTGATGCTAATGAGATTTTTAGATCAATCTGCTTTTTATCTATTCCTAGACTATCTGATATTTTTCTCTCTGAAAAATTTTATAATCATCCCTTTATTTTGATTACAATTTTACATTAATATGCCTGAGAGTGTGTGCAAGTTGTATTTCATTGCCGTTACTTTATTTTGGAGTTTTTAATTTATCTTTGTCACTGGCTCCTCTGTGAGTTTTTATACTGATATATTTATCTTTTTTAAAATTTTGTATATTTTATTTCAATAGGTTTTGGGGAAACAGGTGATGTTTGTTTACATGAATAAGTAAGTTACTTAGTGGTGATTTCTGAGACTTCGGTGCACCCATCACCCAAACAGTGTACACTGTACCCAGTGGGTAGTCTTTTATCCTTCCCACCCCCCACCCTTTCCCCCAAGTCCCCAAAGTCCAATGTATCATTCTGATGCCTTTGTGTCCTCATAGCTTAGCTCCCATCTATGAGTGAGAACATATGATACTCGGTTTTCCATTCCTGAGTTACTTCACTTAGAATGATAGTTTCCAATTCCACCCAAGCTGCTGCAGATGCCATTATTTCATTCCTTTTTATGGCTGAGTGGTATTCCATCGTATTTATATACCACATTTTCTTTATACACTCGTTGATTGATGGAAATTTAGGATGGTTTCATATTTTTGCAATTGCAAATTTTGTTGCTATAAACATGTCTTTGCAAGTATCTTTTCCGTATAATGACTTCTTTTCTTCTGAGTAGGTACCTGGAAGTGGGATTGCTAGATCAAATGATAGAGCTACTTTTAGTTCTTTAAGGAATTTCCACACTGTTTCACATAGTGGTTGTGTGAGTTCACATTCCCACCGACAGTGTAAAAGTGTTCCCTTTTCACCCCATCCCCACCAACATCTATTTTTTCTTTTTTTCTTTTTTTCTTTTTTTTTGTTATGGCCATTCTTGCAGGAGTGAGGTGGTAACGCATTGCGGTTTTGATTTGCATTTCCCTGATAATTAGTAGTGTTGAGAATTTTTCCATATGCTTGTTGGTTATCTCTTTTGAGAATTGTCTATTCATGTCCTTAGCCCACTTTTTGATGGGATTGTTTGTTTTTTCTTGCTGATTTGTTTGAGTTCTTTGTAGATTCTGGATATTATTGTTTTTTCAGATGTATAGATTGTGAAGATTTTCTCCCACTCTGTGGGTTGCCTGTTAACTCTGCTGATTATATCTTTTGCTGTGCAGAAGCTGTTTAGTTTAATTAAGTCCCATCAATTTATCTTTCTCTTTTGTTGCATTTGCTTTGGGGTTCTCGGTCATAAAGTTTTTGCCTAAGCCAATGTCTAGAAGGGTTTTTCTGATGTTATCTTCTAGAATCTGTATGGTTTCAGGTCTTAGATTTAAGTATTGGATCCATCATGGGTTGGTTTTTGTATAAGGTGAGAGATGAGGATCCAGTTTCATTCTTCTACGTGTGGCTGGCCAGTTATCCCAGCACCATTTGTTGAATAGAGTATCCTTTCCCCACTTTATGTTTTTGTTTGCTTTGTTGAAGATCAGTTGGCTGTAAGTATTTGACTTTATTTCTGGGTTCTCTGTTCTGTTTCATTGGTCTATGTGCCTATGTTTATGCCAGTACCATGCTGTTTTGGTGACCATGGCCTTATAGTATAGCTTAAAGTTAGGTAATGTGATGCCTCTAGATTTGATCTTCTTATTTAGTTTTCCTTTGGCTACGCAGGCTCTTTTTCCGTATGAATTTTAGGATTGTTTTTCTTAAAAAAGACATCAAGTCATTCTGTGAAGAACGATGGTGGTATTTTGCTGGAAATTGCACTGAATTTATAGATTGCTTTTGGCAGTATGGTCATTTTCACAATATTTATTCTACCCGTCCATGAGCATGGGATGTGTTTCCATTTGTCGGTGGTGTTTGTGATTTCTTTCAGCACTGTTTTGTAGTTTTCCTTGGGTCTTTCACGTCCTTGGTTAGGTATAGTCCTAAGGTGGTTTTTTTTGGTGGGAGGGGGGGATTTTTGTTTGTTTGTTTTTTCAGATATTGTGAAAAGGGTTAAGTTCTGGATTTTGATTCTCTGCCTGGTTGCTGTTGGTATATAGCAGAGCTACTGATTTGTGTGTATTAATTTTGTATCCTGAAACTTTGCTGAATTCATTTGCTAGTTCTAGGAGCTTTTTGAATGAGTCTCTAGGGTTTTTTAGGTATACAATCATATCATCAGTGCACAGTGACAATTTGACTTCCTCTTTACAGATTTGGATGCCCTTTATTTCTTTCTCTTTCTTAATTACTCTGGCTAGGACTTGCAGTACTATGTTGAATATAAGTGGTGAAAGTGGGTGTCCTTGTGTTCCTCCAGTTCTCAGGGGGAATGCTTTCAACTTTTCTCCATTCTATACTGATGTATTTTTCTTTACATCTGGGAATACTGGGTTGTTAGTGCTTCCAATATGATCTCCCATCCATGTTTTGTTTTATTTTCTTCCAAGACACCTAGTAGACAGATATACTCTTCTGTTTTTGTTGCTCTCATCACTTTGAAGGCTCCATCCCAGTTTCCCAGTCATCCAGCTCATTACTGATTCTGCAGTGACTCCCTTTGATCACTGAATCAGTCCATTTAAGTTTTTCTTATTATTTTAATGCTTACGCTTTGATTATTCAATGTATCCACTTGATTCTTCCTTATGAACACTTGTTCATAATTCATATTGCCAATATTCTCCCTTATCTTTTTGCAGATAATTATAACACTTATTTTAAATTTATGTTCTTAGGTTTGGGATGATTTTGTCTGACCTCCTAGAGGCTGATTCATTGGTTGCCTGTCATCTGGCTCATCATGTTTCCCTGTCAGCTCCTCTTTGCTGCCACAGGATGGTCCACTGTCTCAGCTAGAGCTACTGACTGGGAGAAGGCCCAAGAACTTGAGGGGTAGCAGGAGCAGCTCTCAAGGCAGAGAACCACTCATACTTCTGACCCCACCAAGGTATAAGGTGCACCTAGCCCACAAAGCACCTTCCAGTCCCAACATCCTCCGCTCAGACAGGATTCATGTCCAAGCCATTCCTTCTTGTCATTTCTCAGAATGTTTTGCAAGGCAAAGTTGGAAAGCAAGACACAGAAGGGCAGCCCTCCTGCCACTTCCTGTCGTTGCATTTTGCTCCCTAATCCTCCTGGACCATTCCCTAAACATTACCCTTCTCTTTAACTGGTATGATTGTTTCCAGAGCCCACCATCATAGTGGGAAATCTGTCTTCTGGGAAGTAGATGGAAGCTCACACAGCTCCTTGGGAAAATAGACTGATTGCCTCATCGGCAGGGCTTTGCCCACCTAATCATGGGTATCTCCTAAACTTGCAAGTTGAAGGTGGGGGCATCTACCAGGCTAGACCAGACTGGCCTGCCTAGATTACAACTTCAACCTCACACTCTCACCCAGAGTCATGTGGAAAGGAGTAAAAAAGGGTCGTCTTCCATGTGTGGGTTTCCTGGTGATCTTCTGCTCCTCCCCATTATTTCTTCCTTACAGAGGAGCACAGATACCTGCTTTCCCAGGTTTCTCCCAGATTTTGTTTTATTTTTTCAACTGGACTTTCTTTTCTTTCAATCTCTTCCCCTCTCTTGCTGTTGCTCCTGAGATGGGTATCTGAGAAGCCCATGCCCATGCATTATTACCTAGTCTTTTTCCACAATTAAAATAAATAAAACTCCCCTGGAAAATTAAGTAAGTATTGATATTCATGGCCAAAAAATAAAAGTAGTTCTTATGATGTAATGCCAATATATTTAAGCTGTAGGGCTACTGATTTGATTTGTGTAAGCATAAACACATCCAGCTCGCAATCTTTGTGCAGTGGCCGTTCATGATGGCATCTCTGTGGATGACTCCCTCTGCGTTTGCCCCAGGGCGTCTGCATAGACCAGGTTTTGTCACCCAAAGAGTGAGAATATAAAAAGTGTGCTTCATTCTATCAGGTTTCTGAACATCTAATTGGCATATTCCTATCAACAACAGCTTTATTTCTTTTAAATAAAGAAACTCTTTCAACTCTTCAACTCTTCTTTTAAAATGAGAGTAAAAAATTTACAAGAGATCAAAGCACTGAAAAATCAAAACCTTGCAAAGGGCCATGCCTGGAGGTTTCCTTCCCTGTGTGCTCTCTAGGGATTGTGCCTGATTCCTGGGTGGGCTTTTGGGCTTTCCTTCGCTTAGTCTCAGATGTGCATGAATCACTTCCTACTCTACTGCTGTTGTCATTGGCGTAAATATCATTGTAACGGCATTAATGGAGTAATTCTGCAATTGCAATCAATTGCTTTTCAATTTCCTATACCTATGAATACAGCAGAAGTAAAGTTGTATATCCTTTTATAATTTACTCTTGTATCGTCACACATATTCCCACATGCTACTATTTAGACTTCATACTTACCTTTTCCATATGGTTTAATATCCTACCAAATGTATTTATTATATTCTATTTTATACTCCCACGTTTTTACCTTCACAATTTTAACAGCATTTCAAATATCACTTTTTACAATAATTTTTCTCTAATTTTTGAATTAATCCCTGAGGATCTGCAGGCAGATTTTGGTTATACCACCCTGTTTCCTTCCATAAGACCTAACCCGTTTACATTGCCTGTGGCAATGAACAAAGAGTAGGTGCACTGGCATTTCATCGGAACTAGTCATCAGTTATTTTTAATTTTCACAAATTACTATGGGCAAAATGGTCTGGCAACTGCTTCCCAAGTATGGAAATAATTACTCCAGCCTGAGTCAGAAGCAGAAAGAGATTCTAAAACAGAATTGTCTCCATTTGAGCCTCTACAGATGTTTCCGTAGAAGTTGACCCAAATAGGTCAGATCAGTGCACCTTGTTCCAAAAAATATGGACCCAGTTCAGAAGTCAAATTGCCTTCTTGACCTAAGTTAGAATTCAAAACAGAAACTTCTTATTTTATTTTATTTTATTTTACATATTTTGCCTTTCCTCAGAGAATTTTAGCTTTAAAATTCTGTCACCCAGCCTTTGTAGATGCCACACCTAGTGTGTGTCAATGTCCCTCCGCAGCCTCTGTCACCCGGCCTTCATAAATATCACGCCGAGTGGATGGCCCTGTCCTTCCACAGCCCCTGTCACCCAGCCTTTGTAGATGCCACGCCGAGTGCATGGTCATGTCCTTCTACAGTGCCTTTTACCTCTAAGGAGCCAAGGAGCCCATGTCTCTTGTAATATTAACACCAAACTGCTTTTAAAAATCTTTGTGAACCTTTATAATTCTAGAATAGGGGATGATTTAAAACCAAATGCATTCGACTGGGGAGATGATCATGAAATTGCTACCTAGAAAGAAAAAATTACCTCCTTAGCCAAGAGATGCTCCAACATCCACAAAACAGATGAATCACAGGGAGGGTCGTGGCATTCATTATAAAGAGATCGTGATGGTTATGATTTTAATATGGTTGTAACTTTTAAGTAGAAAACACCTTGGTGCATGTGAATGTCTCTAAAACTCAACTGATCCCCAAAATGTTAGGAATACATGATGTAAAAGGTAGAACCATTATGTTTTGCTTTGTTGCACTTTTAAAATCATTGTCATATAGACATGAGAACTACCTGGCTTTCCTCCCTAACAGTGAGGTCTTAGCGTATTTCACCATCCCAATTATCAGCCTAGGGATTAGAAGCCTCCCACGGAATTGCCTCCCACATGATCAATCCTGGACAACCCTGGGAAGTGTAAGTGAAGTGAAGACCTCCAGTCCTCTGCACTTGACCTTCCTTTGACCCTTGGCCCTCCTTCTTCAGACTCATCCCCTTCCAGTCCTGACCCACTTCCCCAGGAGCCAAGGGTCATCTCTCATTTAAGCATCCATTAAACATATTTATTCACAGAATGCAGACTGAGGTATAACTGTGTGTGAAAAGAAGTTTGAAATCTAACGATCTGAACTGGGGCCCAGTTCAACAGCAGCTTGGCTGTATGAAGCTTCATTAGCTGTTTAACATCTCTTAGTATCTGTAGGGGAACTGTTTGCTATACCTTGCTGTTTGGAGTAAATAAGAAAACATATAAAAGTGCTTTGTAAATTGAAAGGCTCCATCATTTTCATAACCTTCGTGGTTAACAACATATCCTAAGAGCCACACTCCCAGGAATTGTGTGATTTTCCTCACCGGGCTGAAGCATGGCTTTTAGCTAAGAGGACTGCCTGGGTTCACATTCCGCCTCTGTTACTCCCTAGCTCCATCCCTTCAGGACCTGAGTTAACCCTGTGAGCCTCTGTTTTTCCTTCTAACAGATGGGCATAACAAACCATCCCTACTTCTTCTGGGGTTGTTGCCAAGATTAAATAATTTAAATAATCTAGCAAAAACAGTATAGTGCCTGGTATAAATCTCATTATCTATACGTGTTGGTTATCATTATTAATATAACTATATTCCTGAAGTTTAGGCATTTCTGCAGGAGAGATTTTTGGATATTGGTCCTTCTTTAGACGTTTCAAATCCTATCACATGCGATTTCCTACTCTGCTCCATTAACATAAAAAGGTCAAGAAAAATGCATACCCTACTAAATTAGTAGTTATTATGAAAATAGTTCTTTTAGAATGGAATAAATTTGCTGTATTAACAATACTAACCAAAAATACCAGCCTATCTATATCATTCATTGCCTCTCCGAACCAAGATAGTTTTGAGAGGAAGAGTTAGCAATGGTGATGATAGAAGTGTGGGGAGATTAGGTGTAAATAGGGCTATCTTGGGAAAGGAAGGCATATGGTCACCACATTGTCAGCTTATCCTTCTAGGTTCTCACCCAGAGTCTCCGAGAAGAGGACTTTGCCTGAAACCGATACAGGCCATTCACTACCTCCTGAACCTCCACACTGCCTTTCCTCAGAGGTGGCCCTGGAATGTTCTTTCTGGCTGCAACATCTCTCCACAGTCAGTCTATGAAAACCCCATGCTGTCCCAGCTGTCTGTCTTCAAGTGACCCTTTAGGAAGACATGGTCTTTCAGAACGTGCTCCACTGCTGCGAATTTCCCCATCTCCCCCTTCCTCTCTCATGACATTTTCCGTGTTCTTCTTGGTATTATGAAGGTCTTCAAACCTGTCAATGCCTTCACATGCTGGTAAATTTCTCAAAAGCACAGTCTGTGTCTTATTTAACTCTAGACCTTGGCATTACATGTGGCAGGTAGCAGATGCTCGATGAGTCCTTTACAAATACATTAAACCAAGGGCATCTGGCTTGAAACAATACCAAACATGAATGTGGTTTTTTCCTGAACGTCAACATTCCATCTGGGCACACCACAAAGTTTGCCATAGATTTGATCGTGCCTGCGTTCTTCCCTTTTTAACACAAAATCTTTAAAACAGGCTTTCTGAGCCCTGGGTGGTGTCTGTTGTTCTGAGAGTAACAGCTGTTTGGATGGGAGAAGACGCTTTCTGGAAGAGAAGTGATCTAGGCTGAGTGTGACACACTTCCTTGGAATCGGGGATTTTACACAGTTAACAAGCTGCTCAATTTAATAACAGTTCCAGGAAGAACCAGGGCACTGGAGAGATAGTAGCAAAGTTGTCCATCACAAACATGATATAGACAACATGTGCTTTTTTAGGATAGGAATGTTACAATTATGACCATTGTAACTTTGCAGGCAAAATCTGAATATGAGAGACACTGCTCATCCAGCGTGCTTCAAATTCTTAAAGATTACTTAGGATGATCAATGGCTGTGCCTAGGACAAGCCAGGGTGAAAATTTAATTTTGGTTTTATGTAGTTTTGATCTATAAGAGACCGCCTATCCCATCCCTCATCCCAACCCACACCAAGGGCCGTTCCCAGCATACATCAAGTGAATAATCTAGTTCTCCAGAAAGATGATTCTGGGCTCACATATCACTTTATAGTTTAAGGACTGTAGAAGTTAAATGAGATACTTTCTAATCTGAGTCATAATGTTTCTGGAACAAAACAGCTGCATCAAAACAGCCAACTAAAAATGCCACATGCCAGACTCAAAGAGGGTAATCTTCCCCCAAGAATGTGCTCATCTTTCTTTACTCTTAATCCAAAAAGAATGCGAATGCAATACAGACAGAGGTGCAGCAGTGAACGGAATACTACACGCCATGGCCTTGCCAGAATCCAGGAAATCATACTACACAGAGGTTGCTTTGCTGGGTGAGTCTTCTGCAATATTGTAATACTTCTCAAACAACGATCTTGACTAACCTTGGTAATTTGACAATACAAATGCCCCTACATCACTTTTGGGAAAGCAAGGATATTTTCACTGTTACTGAAGAGAAGCAGATCTTCATCCTGTTGGCCTGTTACAAGTGTTTAAGTAGTAGCCTTAGTGTCACAAATACACTGTGAGGAAGAACCAGTTCTCCTGAAGATAGTTAACGGAACTTTCAACTCTGTTGATTCTCCATTCTGCATAAATTATGTCCTGCTATGGTAGGCAGAGTTATTTATCTAGGAATTGGTCAATGAATTTGTATTTTAAAATCTGGGGGCTCCTTAGGGCTCTAAGGAGAAAACTGATACCCCAACCTCTGCTCCCCTAAATTTGACATTAACAAGCCCAGCAAACCAGGCAAGTTCCAAACAAGGACAAGTAGGAGGAAACACAGCAGACCCCTGCAATGAATCGACCCTGAGCAACAGTGAGCTTAGCCCAGTGCCCAAACCCAAGACCCAGGGCTCATTGTCTCTGAGGAGCCAGCTCCTGACCTTGGTCTCATGCTGACTTTCCGTCGCATCTTGACATTACTGTATTGTTTCAGAAAGGACATCGAAGCAGAGAAAGGGTCCTCATCTCAATCGGGGTTTGTGAGCACAGATTTATGCGTCTGTGCATTTCTCCCAGGCAAATGGTAATAGGTTTCATGGGATTTTCAAATATCCCATGATCCAAAAAAATTTCAGAATTGCCACTCTAAATGCAATGTCGATCAAGATAAATTTTAAAATATTAAACTGATTTAGGCACAGCAGGCAAAAGCAGCAAGCAGGACCCTTTAGGGAGGAGGAGGACATGCACAGTCTTTCTGAGAGCTGAGCCAAGGATAAAGTCTGCAGGCTGCAGAGGACGGAGCCAGGAGAGGGCTCTTCCGTCTGGCAGCACGGAACCAGCAACACTAATCCAGCTTTCCTTGTCTCAACCCACAGCAAGGCATGGTGCATCTCTGCATCTTAATCATTCAGAAAACAATATTACAGAACAACCAAACTCTATAAAATATTTTAAAGAGGTCCATTCTGAGCCAATATGAGTGACCACGGCCTGGAGAACCACAGTCTCAAGGAGTCCTGAAAAAGTGCACCTGAGGTGGTGGGGTTACAGTTTGGTTTTACACTTTTTAGGGAAGCAGGAGTTACAAAGGTGTAAACCAAGACATGGAAGGTATACACTGATTCAGCCTGAAAATATGGGGTATCTTGAAGTAGGGGCTTACCGGTTACAGGCAGATTCAGAGAATCTTTAATTTGCAATTGATTAAAGGAATCAGGCTCTATCTAAAACTTAGTGTAAGCAGAAAAGAATGTTTTAAATTAAGCTAAGGATGTCGTGTAGTGAGACTGATGGCCTGCCAGATTGATTTAACCCTTGCTTTGCATGGCCTTAGGCTTGTTAATAATTTGGTATCTGATTGCCACAGAGTCTGTTCTGTCCGTCTTACCATCTCTATGTTAACCTTAGTGCTGATTGGCTTTTGTGCCTAAACTCCAAAAGGGAGGGCATGTAATGAGATACAGCAGATCTCCCTTCCCATCACGATCGGGAATTCAGGTTTTCAAGTTTTTCAGAGGCCCCTGGTGGCCAAGAGCGGTCCATTCAATTGGCGGGAGGTGGGTTAGTATTTCATTTTCTTTTGTTTGTTTGTTTGTTTTTTGAGACGGAATCTTGCTCTGTCTCCCAGGGTGGAGGACAGTGGCATGATCTTGGCTCACTGCAGCCTCTGCTTCCCGAGTTCAAGCAATTCTCATGCTTCAGCCTCCTGAGTAGCTGGGATTACAGGTGCCCACCACCAGCTAAGTTTTGTATTTTCAGTAGAGACAGGGTTTTGCCATGTTGGCCAGGCTGGTCTCAAACTCCTGACCTCAAGTAATCTTCCTTCCTCGGCCTCCCAGAGTGCTAGGATTATAGACGTGAGACACCACACCGGCCTAGTATTTTATTTTCAGTTTACAACAACATTGCAGGTAAATGGGCACACCTAGATACAACATTATTACAGGTAAATCAGCACACCTGGAAAGCACGGCCATGTGTTTGCCTTTTCCCTCTGCTCTACCCAGATTCTCTGCTTAAGGCCAAGTTTTAATCAGGGACAGTGCCTGGTTCCATGAGTGGTGTATTTTCATTATTTTTATATAAACTTCCTATAATACCATACATTTCAAACATTTTTCTGTTTTGGGGACAAATGTGATTGAAAATCATTTTTCACAAGCCTCTAAAATCACTTCCTCCTGCTTGTTATTTAAGAAAAAGGGAAAGAAACAAAAGCAAAGAAAAGAAAGGGAAAGCTAACCAAATTAAAATTCACCGGAAAAGACAGAAAGATCTCAGGTGGTCAGTTTCTAACAGGGACCAAGGCAGATGCTAACACATCCAAAATTCAGCTCATCAACCCCCTGAAGCTTCTCCAAACCCAGCCTTCTCCTAACCACACTGTGAGAGCCTCTATGGTGTGTAAGAGTGAACGGAACCTGAGTTACAAAACAGAAAGGTGCCATGGGGGTCTCCAACACAATGGCTTTCCTGTGTTTCGTTGGGAAGTGTAGAGTGTAGAAGTACTAAGAGGATCCGGTACAGGCTTAAGTGAGCCCAGAAATCAGAAACTGCTTCTCCATGGAAACTGTGCAGAAGAATCTAGCAGAGAACTTGTAAAGTGTGGTCTCCTACCCACACTCTGCCTCTGTGGCCCCAAGAGTCTGTGGGACCAGCATGGAACAAGTAGGAGGTTGGCAGTGCCAAATGGGCCATTACTTTGCTCTTGGAGAAAACCAGATGATTGCACATGAGCCCAGGGCTCGGCAGGTGGGTGTGAGACAGCATCTCCCCCATGGCCATGGGGACCCAGGGTTCTGCCAGCAGACCCCTGACCTCCCCACCGTGATGTGACTGTGGGGAAAGCCAGCTGCTTCACTTTCATCCACTCTGTCTTTGCCTCTTGTCCCAGGCTCCACAACTGATGATCTTACAGCCTCTTCAAGAAAAGTCACTTTAAATCACTGGTTAGCCTCCCATGATGCTGTTAAAAGAATATTCGTCTGCCTAACCCAACAGGTAGACTGATGGCATCACTGGGAGATGCCTAAGCATCTGGAACTCAGTTAAGCACATACTTGATCCTCTTCGAACTTCTTCCACCTTCCAAACCTCCCAACCAAACACAGAGTGACTCGGCTCCTGGGATGATCGTCCCGCCAGGACTGAGCTAAAAGTTTTGGCATTCACAGATACTCAATTTGATTCACAGATAATTCAAAACTACTTCAGTTTTGAAATTTTTCAGAAGAAAAGAGTAAATCTAGTAAAACCTCAACTACATAAACATCTAGATTATGCCGAGAGATACTTCAAGCCTTTTTCTCCACATGGCAGAGGACACACGACCTGACGCAGCAGGGAGGCTCTAACGTGCAAGCTGGTGACGCCGCTCAACTCAATACTCACGAACATGCAGTGTGCACCCATCGGGACACAACCACAAACCCACCCACCCATTGGAGTAGCAGGACAGACAGACCTCAGAATAAGTATTTGTGATACGGTGTGAAAATCGTGTAAGTTCCTACAAGAAAGGAAACCAGCAGAGAAGTAGAGGCGATAAATTTGGGGCTAATGGAAAATGTTTGTTTCTGAGTATGGGACATCCGGTTTTAAAGGAACACCTGTATTGCAGACAAAGCTCCTAACTGAACTGGGGAGAGAAAAATATGGACAATATGGAAACGGTCTGGAAGAAATAAAATCTCTCCCTAAGAACAAAGCATGTCAAGCTCTACAGTGAAGTCCCTTAGCATATCTTTTTTTGTTGTTGTTTTGTTTTTTGAGATAGAGTCTCACTCTGTCACCCAGGTTGGAGTGCAATGACATGATCTCAGCTCACTACAATCTCCATCTCCCAGGTTCAAGTGATTCCCATGCCTCGGCCTCCCAAATAGCTGGGATTACAGCTGTGCACCACCACACTCAGCTAATTTTTTTTATTTTTAGTACAGACGGTGTTTCACCAACTTGGCAAGGCTGGTCTCGAACTCCTGACCTCAAGTGATCCACCCCCAAAGTGCTGGGATTGCAGGCATGAGCCACCGCGCCCAGACTCCCTTTCCATATCTACTGCCTGTTCCCCAGCCTCCAAAGTGCTCGATGAGAAAGAGAAAAATGGAAACCGCTTGAGTGTCAGAGGATCGACTGAATCTTGGCAGCCACACCCCGCCCTGAACCTTGCTGGCAGTGTGCGCCTGGAGGTCTTCCCCTGGCTCTCTGCCTCCAGTTTTCTCATCTTACAACAGGGCCACTAAAAGTGCCGGCCTCGCGGGTGGTCGTCAAGATGGATGGGGGCAATGTTCGTGAAGTGCTCAACTCATGGGAATCCTCAGCAGACGTCAGCTATTATTACAGTAGTGGCTGCTGTTGTTATTGTTGTTATTTCAATATTATTGAAATAATATTGAAATTTCAATATATTGTTGTTATTATTACAGTAGTGGCTGCTATTGTTATTTCAAAATGGACAGCAATATATTCCCCGCTGTGTTCCTCTCACCATGGTAGGTCCCTAGGATACTTACGGAACCTGAGCATGTGTCCCCCAAAACAATGTTTACACTGTGGACAGTGTGAGGCTATAAAACAACCCTAAGAGCATGTTCTGACGTGAGAACGTGGAGTTCACGAAGAGACTGGCCCTAGTGAGTAATGACTGCTCACCCTCACCTGAGGTCTGCCTATCACCCAGAGGGCAAGAGGCAAGAAGACAGAGTGCACTGTGGCCTCAGACAGCAAGCGTGGAATTCCCTTTAACGACAGGATTCTCTCCTCCCTCTGTCACTACTGTTGCTGAACTTCCCATTTAGATTTCAGATTATTACGAAATGCCGCAACAGGAAGCAGCCTCCAGGGCAGGGTTTGATGGAATTCTTATGACAGGATGCTGCAATTCCTCCTCCAAGAGGCCCTTCTGCCCAGCTGCCCTGAGACATTAAAGAAACCAGTTTCCTTGGCTGTAATTGTTGGGTTGTGTCTCTTGTGTATCATGAGGGGAAGGCTGTCCTCCCCAGAGATCAAGGGTAAACGCTGTGCAAAATCCAGTCCAGACCAGAAAAAAAAGAAAAAAGGGCATCACAGTTAGGACTTGTTTCTTGGCTCATTCCAGGAAAGAACTAATGTTGCTGATGAGTTCTGTGGACCTGGACATGTGTCCTGCTTGAGAGTCAGTGACGGGCCACCGTGCAGTGCTGATGAGACAAAATCATCCCCTGAACACTTAGTGGGCCGCTGAGAGTATTGTCACAACACCCACCAAGTTTCCAGGATGCACCCTTGAGACACCCACCTGGCCAGAAGGCAAGGCTTAGGCAAAGAAATTAAACCAAAGTCGAGCCAACACAGCTTAACGTCTGGTAGAAATATATCCCTCAGGGCTCTCTGGTGACCCAGTTCCCACAAGCCTGTGATGCCCGTCTTGACCACATCCCACTGGAGACAGGTGGAGAATGGGAGGATTAGGGTAGATAAATCTACTGGGTTTGGAAATCATCTCATGGTGTTTAAATCCCCAAACTATTAAATTCCCGTTGAATTAAAGTGTCTGTGTTTGGAGAAACAAAACCAATTACGTCGTCACTCTCAGTTATGAAATTTTAGCTTTATATTTATGAAATGTCTTTTCGTTGAAATATTTTCTTTGGCAATTGATAAGCCTTTATGAGAAGGGAAACTATTCTTGCCTGTTAATTTTTACCCCATGTTCTTTCTTAAAGACTCTGGACAGGCCTTGGCTTAGTAATTCTACCCAAAAATATTAAGTGTTCAGGTTTGTGAGAATAAAGTCTTGTTAATTATTAACTCCTCTAAAACATTCTTATCCCCCAGAACTATTCACTCCTTAACCCACACATATGCACCAGAAGCAAAAGCAAGCTCAAATATTACACGTCATCAAATCAGCTCACTTCAACTTGGCTTCTATAGTCAGATACCGTGGTCTTCTGTAGTAACTGAAAGAGGCTATCTTGCTAATTCTGAGAGTCTTTGTTAACAAAGATGCTGGCTGGGCGTGGTGGCTCATGCCTGTAATCCCAGCACTTCGGGAGGCCGAGATGAGTAGATGGCTTGAGGTTAGGAATTCGAGACCAGCCTGGCCAACATGGTGAAACCCCATCTCTATGAAATAAAATACTAAAATTAACTGAACGTGGTGTTGCGTGCCTGTAATCCCAGCTACTTGGGAGGCTGAGGCAGGAGAATCACTTGAGCCCAGGAGGTGGAGTTTGCAGTGAGCTAAGATCACATCACTATACTCCAGCTTGGGTGACAGAGCAAGACTTCATCTCAAAAAAAAAAAAAAAAAAAAAGCCAAAAAAACATGCCGTGTTATGACTACCTGGCTAAAAAATTCCATCTCAGGTACAATATGTGCCATACGTAAGGAATCTGAGAATGCTGATGGTATCAATAAAGACATTGAGTGTTTCTTACTTTGGTGCTTTGAAGGATTAAGTGTATATCTCTAAATGATCTCATATTTTAAAAACTCACAATACCGCAAACCATGATGAGACCTAGAGGACCCCAGTCATGCGCTGCCTTTTCATACAAGACAGAGGCGCTCAGGCCATGCCAGCTGGGATGTGATCAGTGCACAGTGGAGCCAATCACAAAACTGCTGCCCCCTAGGGTAACTGTTGGAGCCCCAGTTCCCAGTCTCTCCTGTGCTCTAGGAAGCCCAGGTGATCTCCTGTCTGTTTGCAGGTGTTCTCATCCTGCCCAACACTGCCCAAGTTCAATGCTCTTGTACCTCCAGCTTCCAGTCTTGTCTTCAAAAGGCCCCAAGCCATGGCACTCCATCCAGACCCCATGTCCCCAACTGACTGCCCCATACTGGGCTCCTGATGCTGTGGCCAGGCCTCTCTTGGCTTCAGAGATGGCTCTTCCCCATGACATCACCTCCAAGTGTCACAGATAGAAGCTGGGTCTCTCCTTTACTTTCCAAGGTAGACCTGATCAATCTTTGGCCACAGAGGCTACACTGGAGCAGGAAAGGACCCTCTTAGACTTTGTCAGGCCACAAAACAGTGTGACTTCAGGCCCACTGGTCTCTCCACCACCCCATTGTCACGACTCGCTCTACCTCTCTCTTCCTTCAAACACAAACCCAGTTCTGAAAGAATATTCCACATGTGTAAGGAGTGCTTCCTATACTTGACCACCTGAAGCAGTGCTCCAGGCCCTGGATCATGCCTGTGTGCTTCCTTGTCTGTTGTCCTCAGCCTCTTTGTCCCCATCTAAGGAGGTGACTGCGTTTCCCTGAATCCCCTTCCCTGCATGGCTCCAGGTTCAAGCTTGCTAATGAGAGGCACTCACGTAACAGCTGAAAGGCCCAGGTGAGGCAGTGGCCATCCCTCTGGACGGTGAGGACAAGGGGAAGGGTGACAGATAACTCAGAGGTGCGCATCCACCCCAGTGGTCCCTGTTACCATCTGCTCCACAGCCAGCTTGTCCTCCTGATCACCATTGGCCTGCAATGGCCCAAGCCCCAACTAGGCACTGAGATCCAGCCTGCAGGGTGGCTGGAGATGTCCTTGTGTCTCCATGGCCTCTCTCCTCACACCCGAGAAATGGATTCGGACTTTCCCACAGGCTTGGACTCTAGTCCAAGGGCTGCAGGCTGCAGTGGTTTTCTTCAATTCAGACCCTCGACTGCCCCTTTCCAGATCTTCCCTTCCTTACCGCCCCCAACATTTATTCCCATAATGCTTGCAAGCTCTCTGGTTTCCCAACTGACACCTGACACACCTGGAGGTCAAAGAACAACCATTATCTGTCCTTGTGATTGGGATCTCAGCCTGGGAAGTCACCCTCTTCTCCAACGTGCCTTCCAGTGTGCTCCCCCAAAGGCCCAATGACGTCCCTGCAAATAGACTTTCCAGCACCCCATGCTGACATTCTCTCCTGCTTCTAGTGGAACTAGAAAGACCTCCACCCGAGGCCTCGATGTGTGGTGTGTGTGTGTGTGTGTGTGTGTGTGTGTATGTGACTTTGCACCACTGATGTGTACTGAGTGACAGTGTGAACCAGCTCATCCCACCAAGCTCCCTGACCTGGGGTCCAGGATGCACTGGGCCACCAGCTCTGCTCCTCCGAGGTATAAAAAGCCCTAGACAATGAGCTTGGCAACATCCTCATCGCTGCCTAAGACAGACAGGCAGGGAGAAGTGCTCAGGGCCAGCCAGCTGGCTGTGTTAGCAGATGGAGCAGTTGCTGCATTTCATCCACAACACTGCATTTAACCAAGTCTGCAGATTGGCCTGCACAGCCAATGACCACCTGCAGAGCCTTCAGTGCTGATGTTATGATGGTGATCATGGGCGTGTCCTTTGGCTCACCGTTTGGCATTATTTCTATTTTGACTAACATTTGCACTGATAAAAATAATACTAAGCCGGGAGCTAAAGAAAACCCAAAATTGGTTTTTTCTGTGATAAAAATCTCATTGATTTTTTGAAATTCCTAGAATTGTACTCTTGGAAGAAGTTCTGCTTCCAGTTGTGGTATCTCTGCTCTCCTGGGGCCCAAGGCCTATTCTCACCTGAGTCTTTCCCATTTCTTCATCACCTAAGCCAGGTGATGGGCAAGATTGGTCAGGATGAAGGATCGGCCACAAGAAGGGCCCAGCCAGGTGGCTATTGTTCACAGGGTGGTATGGATACACCTGGGGACCACGGGGCTGACACACCCCGGGGACCAGCCCAGGCAACAATCTGTGTCCGCATGTGGCCCCACTCTTCTCCTTTCCCATGCAGGCCACCCCAGTCCCATGCACCATGCCCTCCTTGCTCTTCTCCTCTTGCTACGCTGGCAAGACCTTCTCTATATCCCTGAGCCTACAGTAAGATTTGTACACCCCTGCCCCTTTTCGGCCTTTCCAAGCGGTATCGGAAGGCACAAAAATAACAACAAAAGCCAAAACAACTCAGAAATTTCATGTCTATCTCTTCTCTGTGTATAATTTATAATTCTGAAATTCACATGATATTTCATATTATTCAAATTGAGTGCCACAGCAATAAGAGCTTGTGAATATGGCCTTCCGTGGCCTCATGTACATGTTCAACAAGTTTCTTCCTGGTGTAATGTCGCAGATATTACCCATATTGATGGGTATAGCCTAAAACATGAGTTCCTTGAGAGGAGGAGAACATCTTTCCTAGCTTTTTTTTTTTTTTTACAAAATCTATTTTAATAAAATTTCCGAGATTGAGTTAAGCAAATAGCACTAAATAAATATTAATATTTACAAATTAATACTTAATATATGGCATTATATTAATATATCAATTATAATATATATTACCTATATTATAATATTAAGTATACTATTACTTAAGTATGTATAATATTACACTTAAGTATAATATTACAATATTAAGTGTACTATTACTTAAGTATATTACCTATACTATTATAATTGATGTTATAATATTAGTATATCAATAATATAAATAAATATTAATATTATAAATTTCTAAATGATAAGCTGATTCTAGGAAGAAAAGGCTTCTAGGAAGACATGATAACTCAATTCCTATTAGCACCCAAGGAGCTTATCCAAGTTGAATATCATTTCCGTCCAATAAGTCACTGAAGCCTTGTTTTTGTTTTTAAATAAATTCAAATGGACCAAATAGGTTAAATTATTTTTAAATCATTAAATATTCAGCGTTCTTTTCAAATTCTGCAGGCTTGTGGGGGAGAAGTGCACTTTTAATAGGTTTGTTTACTGACGAAATGAAAAACAGATGGTCTCCTACAATTTCTGTGAGAAATTTCATAGAGCTCCATGAAGAATGGGCCAGGTTATAATTTAACCACGTTTGGATGAAAAGCAAATAATCGGCCTTAAAGAGCAAAGTCTGTTCTTTCAGCTTCCCCTTCGTCACTCACTGTGAACACACGAGATTCAAAAGCCGGAGTTTCCCATGCGATCTCTTAAAAGGATTGCAGAAGCTGTAAGCGAGAAAACAGGGAGGGGCTTCGTTACTCAGCTCCCTGGCTCCAGCTGCCAAAACCAACAAGCGGGAGCCATGCTTTGTTTTCCGTGTTTGACTGTTGGGAGGAGGGAGGGGCCATGTGATGGAGAAAAGGTCATCGTTGGTTAAGAAAGTTGATGTGATTCTTTAAAAACGTAATAAAGGGAAGGCACCATTCCATGAGGGCTTACATGGCAGAAAAATGGCTACTTACTCCGTGCTCATCCCAAACCCCCTGACCAATGGAGCTAAAATCCATGGACATCCGCCCAGCAACAATGGCCCTCCGCACTCCAGCCCCGCAGCCATCGCCGGGACAAGGGCAGCCTCTTCTCCTCAGGGGTCGCCTCCACTGGAAACACCCAGAGGAGTCCCTCATGCACAGAATCATGCTCAAGTCTTCCTAATACAAAAAGGCCACAGTTGGAGTGATTAAAACATTTTGAAAATAGATCATGGTGATGGTTGTAGAACATGGTGAATTCAACTAATGCCACTGAATTCTACACCCAAAAATGGTTACCATGGCAAATTGTATGTTATATATATACATATATGTTTATGTACAACCACATTTAAAAGCATTTTTATTAGACCACAGAGATAGAATGGCATCTTGAGTAAGAAAACTAAAAATTGAAAAATTAAAATTCTTAGAAATGAGTTGCTCCCTTCTGAGGAAGTCGTACATCCCTTCTGAGAATAGTCAAATATCCTCCTTGCCCATCAAAAAGACACACCAAATAAGCAGCAATAAAAACAAAAGAGACAGTTTTCTAACAAGATGTTGTTCCCCTGAGAGTCATTAGAGTTGTCAGCAGTCTTTAAGATGACAAATCCTCTTCCCCTTAATGAGCTGTTCCACAGACAAACTGCCCCAAACAGACGGCTATAAGGCCAGCTGCATATAGTATTTTTTAAATAAAATGAAGAAAACAACAGCAGCAGGATTTGAGCTTATTAAATTGCTTTAAATTCTATTTCCAGCTCAACTGATATTTTATTCTCTAACCTCAAAATAGTGACATAAGCCTCCACATCAGAAAGAAACAGCCTATAATTGGGCTTGATTGCAACTAGTGCTTGCTGTCTTGAGTCCTCACATTCCAAAAGCAATCGGGTCAATACTCTATATTTTATTTCCTAACTTATTTATAACCTAATTCCACTGAAGGGTACTAGGGCTTTTCTTCGTAACGCACATACAATAGTTCCTCACAATTTGTTAGCCAACAACATATCCAGGACAGTCATCAGATGTCAGTCAATGCTTATTTCAAGTTATATCACAAAATCCAAGTGCAATAATGTATTTCCAGCCAGAAGGTTATAAACCGGAGGTGGATTTCAATAAGTGACTTCTTTGGACAGCTTTGTCTCTAAGCATGTGGCCAGCATCCCCAGAACTGGTTTATGAAGCCTCGAGGCTGACAGTCATGAGAGGTGACCGTTGCCAGGCACGGCTCTGCAGGCCTCGTGTGTGTATTAACTCACTGGATCCTCATATCAGTACTGTTAGGCTGGCGACATTATAATCTCCACTTCACCCACAACAAAATGAGCCTCAAGGTCATCAGGCTAGTAAGTGTAGGAGGCCGAACAGGAAGCCAGGAATGTGGACCTCAGTGTTCTCTGTGTTGCTTGTTTTAGGGAAAGAAAAGCTTTGCGAGGATGTTTTCTTGGCATGCTCTGATCACGTGCAGGTCTAGAACCTCCTATGACTTACTTAGGGTCCTTCAGATCTACAGGGGTGTTTACTTCCTAAAAGTATTTATTTTTATTATATTACACATCATAATACAACATTATAATATCTAATATTATAATAAAATATATATTACACATTATATAATATACTACATTAACATGTATTGTTGTATCCTTCTAACTTTTATTTTAGGCTCAGTGGTACACGTACAGGTTTGTTATATAGGTAAATTCATGTCATGGAGGTTTGTTGTACATATTGTTTCATTACCGGGGTACTAAGCCTAGTACTTAATAGTTATTTTTTCTGATTCTCTTCCTCCTACCCTCCACCCTCAAGTAGAACCCAGTGTCTGTCGTTTCCTTCTTTGCGTTCATAATTTTTTTTTTGAGACAGTCTTGCTTCCTCACCCACGGTGGAGTTCAGTGGCACTATCTCAGTTCACTGCAACCTCCGCCACCAGGATTAAAGTGATTCTCGAGCCTTAGCCTCATGAGTAGCTGGTATCACATGTATGTGCCACCATGCCTGGCTAATTTTTGTATTTTTAGTAAAGATGAAAGTTTCACCATGTTGGCCAGGCTGGCCTTGAACTCCTAGCCTCAAGTGATCCCCCAGCTCAGCCTCCCAAAGTTCTGGGATTACAGAAGAAAGCCACCACACCCAGCCTTGTGTTTATAAGTTCTTATCATTAAGCTCCCACTTATAAATGAGAACATGCAGTATTTGGTTTTCTGTTCCTGTGTTAGTTTGCTAAAGATGGTGGCTTCCAGCTCCATGTTCCCACAAAGGACATGATTGTCTTCTTCTTTATGGCTGCATAGTATTCCCTGGTATATATGTACAACATTTTCTTTATCCAGTCTATCATTAATGGGCATTTAGGTTGATTCCATGTCTTTGCTATTGTGAATAGTGCTGCGATAAACATACGCATCCATGTGTCTTTATGGTAGAATGATTTACGTTTTGGGGAGTGTATATCCAGTAATGGAATTGCTAGATTGAATGGTAGTTCTGTTTTTAGCTCTTTGAAGAATCGCCACACAGCTTTCCACAATGGTTAAACTAATTTACACTCCCATCAACAGTGTATAAGTGATCCCTTTTCTCTGTAACCTCACCAACACCTGTTATTTTTTTACTTTTTAATAATACCTTTTCTGACTGGTGTAAGATGGTATCTCATTGTGGTTTTGATTTGCATTTCTCTAATGATCAGTAATATTGAGCTTTTTCTCATATGCTTCTTGGCCACATACATGTCTTTTGAAAAGTGTTTGTTCATGTCCTTTGCCCACTTTTTAATGGAGTTGTTTCACTTTTTCTTGTAAATTGTCTAAGTTCCTTATAAATGCTGGATATTAGACCTTTGCCAGATGCACAATTTGCAAATATTTTCTCCTATTCTGTAGGTTTTCTGTTTACTATGTTGATAGTTTATTTTGCTGTGCAGAAGCTCTTTAGTATAATTAGATCCCATTTGTCAATGTTTGCTTTTGTCATGATTGCTTTTAGTGTCTTTCTTGTGAAAGATTTACCCATAACTATGTCCTGAATGGTATTGCCTAAGTTGTCTTGTGTTTTTATAGGTTCAGATTTTACATTTAAGTCTTTAATACATCTTGAGTTGATTTGTGTATATGATGTAAAGAAGGAGTCCACTTTCAGTCTTCTGCATACGGTTATGCCAGCATCATTTATCAAATGGGGAGTACTTTCCCCATTGTTTGTTTTTGTCAGCATTGTCAAAGATGAGATGGTTATAGGCATGCAGTCTTATTTCTGGGCTCTCTATTCTGTTCCATTGGTTGATGTGTCTGTTTTTGTACCAGTACCATGCTGTTTCAGTTACTGTAGCCCTGTAGTATAGTTTGAAGTCAGGTAGCATGATGCCTCCAGCTTTGGTTTTTTTGTTTGTTTGTTTTGTTTTTTGTTTTTTGTTTTTTGTTTTTTGTTTTTTTTTTTGGCCTAGGATTGCCTTAGCTATTCAGGCTCATTTTGGCTCCATATGAATTTTAAAATAGTTTTTTCTAGTTCTGTGAAGAATGTCCTTGGGGGGCCACAGGACACTCACAGTCATGGTGGAAGGGGAAGCAAGCACGTTTTACATGATGGCAGGTGAGAGAGAGAACATGTGAAGGAGAAACTGTCAAACATTTATAACATCATCAGAGCTTGAGAGAACTCACTCACTATTATAAGCACAGCGTGAGGAAACCATCCCCATGATCCAGTCACCTCCTACCAGGTCCCTCCCTCGACATGTGGGGATTATGGGGATTATAATTTGAGATGAGCTTTGAGTGGGGACACAGCCAAACTGTATCAAAATATAAAGCACATATTATATACAAATATAATTTATGTTTAGTTTCAATTGTGTTTCAACATGATCAAAGGAAGTTTCCATATACTTGCTATTTCAAAAGTTCCTGCTGAGATATTTTTCATTATTTATTCTATTTTGCCTCAGTCATAAAGATTGGATTATTAAGCTTGTGTCTCTTCCAAATTGTGTACAATTTTGCTTAGCTTTGTTTCAGATCGTTCTCTGTATTTGAAGGAAAATCACTTAACTGTCCTTGGGACGTATAACATTAAAATATGTTTACCTTTTCTGGGTGTCTCACACAGAAATCCACTTTTGCCTATACACAACCCTATGCACCTCCTTTCTCCCCAACTTCTTCACCCCTGTCAAGTGTGTCAGGTGGCTTGATCCTCTGTTGGGAGGGTGGGAGTGTGTCTGCTTAATTTACATAACAATGAAAACACCATTGGCCGGGCGCGGTGGCTCAAGCCTGTAATCCCAGCACTTTGGGAGGCCGAGACGGGCGGATCACGAGGTCAGGAGATTGAGACCATCCTGGCTAACACAATGAAACCCCGTCTCCACTAAAAATACAAAAAAATTAGCCGGGCGTGGTGGCGGCGCCTGTAGTCCCAGCTACTCGGGAGGCTGAGGCAGGAGAATGGCGGGAACCCGGGAGGCGGAGCTTGCAGTGAGCCGAGATCGCGCCACTGCACTCCAGCCTGGGCGACAGAGCGAGACTCCGCCTCAAAAAAAAAAAAAAAAAGAAAGAAAGAAAACACCATTACTGACACTTCTAAAATTCCAGCCCTAGGATACCCTTCAGTTCACAACACAGAACATCTCCCCTCTAAGCTCCTAATTAGCTACTGCCCATTGTGACTGTCAATAGCCAATGTGAGAGAGACAGAGGGATGCACCAGGACATGCTCCTTACTGATCCCACGAGGTTTTCTAAGCTGTTTTCCCACTGAGCTAGGAGGTCAGGAAGCAGCACTCCTGATGACTTGAGCTCATCTCCCCAAACATCAGTCCTCACTAGACCACAGGTGGGTAATACACTCTCAGCTTTTAAGTAAAACTAAACAGTGCCTCCCTGTGCCAAGCCCCACTCTCTCTCTTTCTACGTGGGCTTCCCTGGAACGAGTGAGAGAAGATTGGCCTGGCTGAGCTTCCAGAGCACTAGCTGGGAAACACCCCCTAGGGTGATGCAGACCTGCTCTACTCAAGGCCCAGGGCAAATGCCTCCTGCTCTAACTGTCCAAGGCTGGCCCTGTCTTTCCAAGTGGAATCCAGGAGCCTGGGGTTCAGGGTGCCTGGTGAAAGTAGCCTGGGTGGTCCTGGGCTCCTTACTTGACCCTGGGCTCTTTGGGTGGTCCTGGACTGTGGCACCCACCTAGCCTCAGTGAAGGAAGCCCCTACCTTGACAGATTCATTCTCAGGAATTCCAGTTAGTAGCTGGGGCTGAAACATCAGGTGGAAAATGATCCCTTTGTCAGCCCCTGTACTGGGGACCCCAGGATCCTTGCGGAGAGGTGCAGCTTCTCTAGACAGGTTGGGATGCCCAGTTCATCCATGATACATCTATGGTGCAGCCTTCTCCACCACTCAGAACATGATCTGACCATCAGAAGCCTAGAAAACAGCGTCTCCCCTGTCTCTGCTTTAGCTTCAAGAAGTTCTGCACCAAATTTGGCCAGGTACAGTGGCTCAAGCCTGTAATCTCAGCACTTTGAGAGGTCAAAGCGAGTGGATCACTTGAGCTCGGGAGTTCAAGACCAGCCTGGGAAACATGGTAAAACCCCATCTCTACTATAAATACAAAAATTCACCAGGCATGGTGGTACATGCCTGTGATCCCAGCTACTTGGGTGGCAGAGGCAGGAGAATCTCTTGAACCTGGGAGACAGATGGCGCCACAGCACTCCAGCCTGGGCAACAGAACAAGACCCTATCTCAAAAAAAAAAAAAGAAGTTCTTCATCAAGTCCGGTGTTCAAATGCAGGAACCATATTACCCTGAACCTGTGAGCAGTGCCCTTGCCTTCTGCTGCCTGTTAATAATGTTGAGGTTTTGTGTCCATCCGAATGACTCAGCTCATGTTTCTTTTCTTACCAACAGCCTCAAATAGTTTTGGAGAAAAAAGCAAAAGACCAATTTTAAAGCAAATATTAAGTCATGTACATTTTTAAGGTTTAGGAGTAAATCGTAATTTGCACACCACGCATTTTCCAATCTCTTTTGTTATGGAGCAGAGCCTTAACAAGTTCATGAGTTAAGTGACTGCAGTACATCTGAACTCTTATAACACTTTCTTCAGTGTGAAAGGAACCCGGAGGCTCTCATTCCCATACAGGGGTACTGGGGACAGAGTTCCTTCTGGTTTATTCCATTGGACATGACTCTTCAAAGTTCACCATTTATTTATTTATTTGTTTGTTCACTCCTTCACTCAACCACCTTATGTAGAATATATGCTAAGCATGGAAAGATAAGTGTGCTGATGGACATTGAAAGAGTCCTGGGAAAGCCTGAGGAGCTGACATGGAAATGGATTTTGATTCTACAATAGAAGCTGAGCAGGAACAATGAGGAGACAGGAAGTGGTGTATTCAAAATGAAGAGGGGAGAAAAAGCACAGAAGGCATGTGGACTGAGAGCCAAGGGTTAAGAACTGGCCTCCTGGGATATGACTCCTGTAGTCCCACAGGGCCGCCCTGCACTTAGAAGGCCCCACACTTGGCTTAATGCTCTGCTGTCACCATCTTAAAACTCATCATTTGTGAGCAAGGCTCCCTGTCTTTTAATATTGCACCAGGCCTTGAAAATTATGTAGCCCATCCTGATGAAGAATGAGTGAAGAGAAGCTAAAAGCTGGGGAGTGGTGGGTCGTGGATGCTTTTCCACGCTGTTCCACACTAGGGGTGGGTAATAGCGTCAGGGTTTGCTTCTGAAAGTTTCCTTTCCACTGCATCTGCTGCAGTACTCCTGGACACTAGAATTAACTTTATCTGGGTTCAATCCCTTCCCCCACCCTGGATCAGAGGCTTAATTGCCAGGACTGGTCTAAACCAGCACATTAACCCTCTGCTCAGGCACCTGCTGGGCCTTTTGCCCATTTCCTCAGCTTCTAGCCCATAGAAGTTCAATGCTGATGGGGAAAATGCAGACATATGGGAACTGAGGTCACATCAAAGTCAGCTTTCTTATCTCAACAGCACTACTCTCCTTCCACCGCTAACCTGCTCCCTCCTCATGACCTGCTGTGACACATCAGTCTTTTCCTCTCTTCAGAACACACATGCAGCCCCTACGACCCCATGCTTGGATAATTTCCCTTCCTGTTCATCCAAAAAAGTTCTCCAATTTCTTTTGTTTCCCCACCAACTGATAACTTCACCCTGGTCATCCAAGGGATTTGGAGACAAGCCCATCTATGCTCATGATGGCATCTCTGCCGGTACCTCAGATCTGCCTGTGGTCTTTCTCTCTTCTGAGCTTCAGCCTCTCCTTCTCTTCTGGAATCTTTCACATGAGCCAATAAACAAACTCTATTTTCTCTTATCTACCTAAATACACAAGCCCTCCTCCCTGTCAACTCCTTCAGACGTCGCTCCTTCCTTAAACTGCTGGGCCACCACTTTCCAAAATACACTGCTCTGTCTTGGTCTCTACCATTCTCTTCCAGTGGAATTCTCTTGCCCCATGACTTCATCTGGCTATTCAACCTGCCTCTCTCAGTTACAGTTCAAAAATCACCTTGTCTGACTCATGGGTCTGTGGTCAGGATTCAAACCCAGTTCTATTCGACTCCAGAGCAAGAAAGAAGATACCAAACCAAAGAAATGGGTTACTGCATGAAGTCCTGGCCACTCCCATGTTTTCCTGCCCCACTTTATCTTTTGTCAGGTAGATTGCATTGCTGTTCAGCAAATATCACCCTCCCCTCCCCATAATGTTGGGCCTGAACACATGTGTTGCAATGGCTGGTTGTAAATGAGCAGGCATGATGCAAGCAGAAGCTTCAGATGCCACCTAATGACTTTACTCAGCTCTTGTGATTCTGTCTTCAGACACAAGAAAGGTCCCCTGTACCCATGGTCCACAATGGGAAGACACATGGAGGAAACCTGAACCCAACACAGTCTGGAACCTGATGCAGCCAAGCCCTGCCAAGGTGCAGAACTTCAAGCTAGAAAAAATGATCTGCTCTTTTAAGCCACTGATATTTGGACTTGTTTGATACACAGCATGATCACAGAAAAGCCAGACTCACACACTCTACTGTGTGTTAGTGGACCTAGTACAGAACAAAATACATCCATGAGACCTAAAGGAGAAACAGAGAGAGAAAGAGAAAATGCAGAGATCTTAGGAAATCCGCAGACTAGACTAAGCATTTAGTGAAAGCTGTGTTTATAGACAAAAGCTTCCAAATCTGCCTTCTGGAAAATGCACAATAACTGGCTGGTTCACTCATCCTCTCCAGAAGGCTGTCAGAAAGGTCATTTTTATCCTTTTCATTGTGTTGCACACAGAAAGAGCTACATAGGAATGTCACTCCCAGTCCTTTGTCCCACCCCTTACTCATCCCAGCCAGGGCAGTTGAAATGGCTTCTCCCATTGGTGAGTTTGGGAGAAGAAACTGGGCATGCCTGAGCCGTCCCCTCTTCTCCCTGGCACATTCTACCTGCCTGCACGGAGCATGCAAGCTACTCTGTTCTCGATCATGTTGTGAGGGGCTTTCTTCTAGGGGAGGACTAACTCAGTGACCAGGTGAGCAGATAAGTAGAATTTAGGGGTGTGGAAGCAAGCCTACCTGCTTATAGGCCTAATTACATTTTACAAAAAAATAAAACTAAAAAGGCTAGCAGTAATCAAGTTTCATCCCCAACTACCTGACACTTGTCAAAGTATTAATTTCTTATCCCTTAAGACTTCAAACTAATATAATTTACTGTAGCACAATTTAGAGTAGTATAAAAATTTTGTATGGTGAGAAGCAATTACTGAGTTGAAACTTTGAGATCCATCAAGGGATGAGAGTGCCCTTCTATGCTCCTGTGCTTGAACCAGTGTGCAGCACCCACCTCAAAGACCCTTGGTAAAGTCGGCTTCCATGTTAGGCTGTGAACAATGTGAAACAGGCTAGCTATAGAAAATCACATTAGACCAATTAAATTTGCAGCTGATTAATCCTTTCATGTTCGCACAATGATCAATTTTAGCATAAGCAATGGTTTGGACCTTAAAGAGAACTGTTGATAAATCTTAAATATTAACAAGGCTGAATTCCTGCTAGGGAGAAAAGGAATTCAGTACTTGAATTTACCAAGTACGTCTGCCGTTCAGACATTCCCTTTTGTCGAGATGACTAATAGCAATGAACCATGGAAGCTTCTGAAACAGGCACAGGGATGCAGTTAACAATTGAAGTGGTAATGTTTTAGGACTTTCTCCTTAGTTCAGCTAAAAGCTGGGTTCTTGTCACACGACCATGAAAGATCTGACTCAGATACTTTGAAGGGTGAGAAGGGCAGAGTTTATTGGGCAAAAAGGAATAAAAGGAGGAAACAAGGACTCTCAGCAAAGCAAGAGTCCTGCCAGTGGGCTTCCTGCCTCGCAGATTGATTCCCAGGTTACCACCCAGGATCAGGAGACGCCAGTCTTCTTCTCTGCCCGACAAACAGCCTGAACTTCCCGAGACTCAACCCCAGTGCACACTCGTCCCAGTATGCAGGCCAGTCAGAGGTTCTCTGGGCACCTCTTTATGCTTGGCTGTTACTCATTGGAAATATCCAGCAAATTTTTCAGGAGACCCCTTCACCACCTTCTCTGACCCTAGGAGTCTGAGGACTAATTAGCATCCTCTGATTTAAGGAACCCATCTACTGAAGATGAGTCCACAGTAGAGCTTAAATGGCAAAAATTAAAACCTTTCATGTTGGGTAAGCCTCTGCCCGTAGGACAAGATTACATGACAAGTTAATGCTGTAGAATGTGACAAACAAAACAATAAACAAAAGCTTCCAAATCTGCCTTCTGGAAAACGCACAATAACTGGCTGGTTCACTCATCCTCTCCAGAAGGCTGTCAGAAAGATCATTTTGTCCTTTTCATTGTGTTGCAATGAAAACAAATCCACTAACCTATTTGGATAATAGCTACTTAATTCACCCAGTGGTCCCCTGGGAAAATAACAAGCAGACAGATGAGAGAATATACCATGGACAGGTAGAGGTTCACGGAAACCAAAGCGAGGAAAGTGCTCAAGGATTGGACTCCTGTGGGATTCCATAAGGAACCTCCCTGTAAGTACCGGGTTGGCACAGGATCCTGGGAACCAGGCAAAAGCATGTTAGAAAGAAAAGCAGCTTCAATCTTTCCTTGGACCACTAGTGGGGATTTCAGAAATCATATCATTTAAGTGAGTTCCATCTCTGATTATTCTACTAAAAGGCAGTTGCTTATTAATAGTCAAGCTGGTGTAGAATGGGTTTCTTTTCATACTCAAGTGGCTTTGTGTAGATGATGAAGTAGATTATGAAGAAATAGTTTTCCTTTGTTCATAGGAATAAAAAGTGATGAGGTTGGGATATCTTTTCTATCTTTATATTCTATTTTTGAAAACTTAAATACTAAAAAAGGAGGAGAGAGGGATACAGGAAGGAAACAAGAAGGCAAAGAGAAAGACACCAGATTCTGCTGTTTTGAGAGCATAAATCAAGAGACATAAATGTTTATAGCTTCCTAGCTAGTAATCCTATTTCTAGGAACCTTCCTTCAGAATAATCGTAAATATTAATAAAGCTTTGAGATCACTTAAATACCCAATATTAAGTTATTCATTTGTAAATGTTTACTCTACAGATGCTAACAATTACCATTACAAGGAGTGTACAATGACATGGAAAAATTTTTGAAATTCAAAAGGACACATATTATGAATACATTTTTATTCTAGCTGTGAAAATAATATGGATTATAAAAACTCAAAGGAAACATATTCATAGTGACAAAATGTTAAGTGGTTTTTATTTTCCTCTGTGTAGTTTTTCATATTTTTTCATTTTTTTTTTTTTTTTTGGAGACAGGGCAGGGTCTTGCTCTGTTACCCAGGTTGGAGTGCAGTGGTGCAATCTCAGCTCACTGTAACCTCCATCCCCCTCCTCGGTTCAAGCAATTCTCGTACCTCAGCCACCTGAGTAGCTGGGATTACAGGTGCATGCCATCACGTTGGCCAATTTTTATATTTTTGGTAGAGATGGGATTTTGCCATGTTAGCCAGGCAGGTCTCGAACTCCTGGCCTCAAATGATCTTATCTGCCCACCTTGGCCTCTCAAAGCACTGAGCCATGCCTAGCCTCAAATGTTCTTCAATGATCAAACACCTCTCTCTATATATATATATAATTTTTCCATATCTTCCTATATATACAATAATTCTTTCATATCATATATATATATATGGAATCCCAATGTGGCCTGCCAATGCCCTAATTTAATCTACCCTAATCTCCAGGACTGCGAATGCAATAGGATATCATCCCATGACGACATCATGCACACAGCAAAAGAAAATTTGCAGCTGTAATTAAGGTTATTTAATGGTTGACTTTGAGTTACTTGGAAGGCAGGTTATCCAGGTGGGTCTAGTCTAAACACATGAGCCCTGAAAACAGAGTTTTCTCTGGATGGGGGCAGAATGAGAAGTCAGAGAGAATCAAGGCATAAGAAGAATTCCGTGCACGGTTGCTGGCTTTGAAAATGGAGGTGACTGTATTAATCATGTCTTTTATTTTCTGTATTCTAATGCTTCAACATCTGGGGCCTGGCTGCCTCTGGAGAGACTGCCCTTCCCAGGACTAACCAGTTCTAAACATAGCAAACAGCTCACCTGAAATATGCCTTTTAAATGCAAATCAACCAATCTAGGGCACATACCCTCGATATCCCCCTTTTTTCACACAAGACCACTATGCAGCCCTGCCCGAATCATCCCAGGGCCAGATATCAGACAACTGCTGCCAAAAACTAGAGTTTCAGCTTAGGTTCAGTTGCTCACCACACAGAAAGTCAATCACTGAGACAACAAGTGTTACCAGGAAAGAAAGATTTTATGCTGGTGACGTCAGCCAGAAACAGAAGATCAATCTCAAATTCATCTCTAACTGATTAAAGGGTTTACATAGCAAGGAATTAAGGAGGCACAAGAAAGAGGAGTTTTTTAACAGGCAGCAGGTGCATCTTATTGTCCAGATACAGTAATCTGGGAAATTTCAGTTTCCTGATACTATACTATCTGGATGGCCTATTAGTTTCCTGAGAAAGGAACTCAGATTAAACAAATAAGTTTCTAAAGCTTCAGTTCTATAGGAAAATTGCACTGGTCCCACAACTGGAGACAGCCCCTAAGCTTCAGAGCGCACTGAAATTATTCAAACTCACCAATCTGGAGCGTGCTCCCCTGCTTCACCTGTTCCCTCCTGATGGCAACCACAGTGAAGGCTCTTGCTCACATTTCTCCTGCTCCCTCTTCCTCCTGATCCACCTGGTGGCCACCTGTGATGTGGTGTAACCTGCTCTTCTGGGAACTGTGGCCAACAAACGGTATTTTTAATGGCAATTATCTCCCAATCTGTTGGCTTTACTGAGTCTCAAATTTTCTATTAATACACTATATTTTAGAACAGAGCCACATTCAGAGATAAGACAGAGGCTTTTAGGAGCCAAGAGAAACCCCAGCAGCTGAGAGCAACCCCTGGCCAACAGCCAACAAGGACACAGGTGCTTTAGTCTTACAATTGTGAGAAATTGGATTTGGTCAACCACCTGAAGAAACTTGAAAGTGATTAATCCTCCAAGCCTCCAGGGAAGAGCCTCATTGGGCCGACTTCTTGATTTCAGCCTTGTGAGACACTGAGTAGAGAGCCCAGCTGAACCTCCACAGACTTCTGAGTCAGGGAACTGTGAGAGAATAATTAGGTAATGATTTAAACCACTAAGTGTGTGATAACTTACTACAGAGCAAAGAAAGCAAATACAATAGGTGATGACAATGATGATGAAGACAGACAGATAGATAGACAGATAGATAGATAGATAGATAGATAGATAGATAGATAGATAGATAGATAGATAGATAGACAGAGAGAGAGAGAGAGAGAGAGAGAGAGAGAGAGAGAGAGAGAGCTAGATAGCTCATTTCTGTTATAAGTAGGCTGCCTTTAAATGTATATAAAATTTAAACTGGATGTATTTCCCCAACTCTGGATAAATTATATCATCTTGTTTATGTTTTTAAGAGACAAGCATTTTACAAGAAGCATTTTCATTCTGGTTTTTAATAGAATTTAAAGCTATGAAAAGCAGTCATCACAACCCTGGGCAGAGTTCAGCTGTATTCAGTTTGTGCATCACCAAGTGACTTGTTAAAGCCACAGGGACAACAGCCCAGGACACACTTATCTGGGGTTCTTTGATTAGATATGAATCTTTTACCTTCTCAATACTACAATTACTATGCCAGCTGGAAATATGTGGCAACTTCCCCTCTTCCCCCTCGCCCTGGGTGGGTATGTCTCACCATGGAGGGTCACATGTGAAATAATAGCAATCCCCGCCATTATCAGCTGTTAGTGCTGAGGTCAAAGGAGACACCCTGGGGATATTTAGAATATGATACACTTCTCATGTTACAGAGTCCTTCAGTGTAACAACCTTGGCTTTTATAGCATCAGAATAACACAAAATAACACTTTCCTAAAAATATAGTTCATTTTGACAACCAGTTCTCTCAAATCCTAATCAGGAGGTTACGACGTGGATATAAAATTTTAAAGCAAACTCTAAAATGGAATGCATGTGAACTGCATCCCTATCGTGTTCATATTGTTCATCTGGGCACTGGGATGGGGTAGAGTAAATAACTTTGTCATGGTGTCAACATCCTCACACCAACTTGTCTTCACACCTTGTTTCTCTGCTTATGCTGTCTTCAGAAAAATCTGAGTCCAAACGTCCTGCATCAGGCAAGGACCACAATGCACCTGACTCTGGAATCCAATCTGAGTCCCCATGACAGCCCTTCCACCCAAACTCACATCCCCTGCCATTCATTTGCTTCCTGTCTGTACCAGAGGCTTCTGTTCCGCCACAAATGACCCTCCAGTGTTTTCCGATGAAATCTCACTCTCTCTAACACTGAGAGGGCACATAATTAAATGCAGAATTCTTTGAGGCACTCCAAGAAAATGCTTTCCTTTTGCGCTTTTTCATTTGCTTTGTAATCAACACTGTCACTGTTGTTCTAATTTGCCTCCACACTAATTGCCATTACTCAACCAAGAACTGTATTGAGCAATCTCTAAATGGCTCTCTGTATGACTCATTTCTGCTGCTAGAAACCCCAGTTCTGCTCTTGTGTGCAAGCTGCACAATGTCTGCACCCCTCCCGCAGGGACAGGCATCTTTGTGCAGGTCGACCTGGCAGCCAGGCCCAAGGTATTCCCACTGTACCATCATGACCGTCCAGCCCAGAGAACAGAAGGATTAAAGCTACAAAAAACTTACTCTTCAACCACAGGTCCTCACTTACAAGAGCCTGAACAGGCTTGCTGTGCTCTGGGACTGATGCGAAATTGGTCTCAGATCCACTGGAGCAAAACCAACATTGGATTTGATCACCTTGGGGTGATAGCCAATCTTACATTTTTATTCCACACCCTTTGTCCCACTTTCTTCTCAATCTTTATATTTTGGTGAGGATGGAGCATTTGGGGGCAGGTAGTCTGAGTAGAGAAGACCCAAGGGCAAAGAACAGAGTCTAGGAAAGACATGAGATCCATGAGTCCATTGTCCTCTGAAAGTCTCAGTGATATCAGTCTCAGTGTTCATTGCGTGTGCATACAGTTGCCTCGCTGTCTCTCCCTGTGGCTTCTTGCTTGGGACCAAACTTCCAGGTAACACACTCTGGTGGCCAAGGTAGTTTCAAACATTCAAAGTCTGAGTAAAGAAAAAGTAAATATTTTTACTTAAGAAGTATTCTAACTACTCAGCCATAAAAAAGAACAAAATCATGTCTTTTCCAGCAACTTGAATGGAACTAGAAGCCAGTATTTTAAGTAGAGTAACTCAAGAATGGAAAACCAAATACTGCATGTTCTCACTTATAAGAGGGAGTTAAGCTATGAGTACACAAGGGCATACGGAGTTGTGTAATAGAAAATGGAGACTCAGGGGGTGGGGGGTGGGGGATAAAAAACTGCCTATTGAGTACAATATACACTACTTGGGTGACATGTGCATTAAACTCCCAGACTTCACTGTTTTACAGTTCATCCATGAAGCCAAAACCACTTGCATCCCTGAAGCTATTGAAATAAAAAATTTAAATTAAAAAAGATTTAAATATTCTATTCTAGAATAATCAAATCAATTCTTCATCACTAATTGCGAAAATGCAAATCAATCTCAAAGTTTCTTTCAGACTGTATCAAATATTTCCATCTGGCAAGAACTACGCTAAACAGAAAGACAAAGCAAAAGATACGATCTGATCAGATAATGTCACACACACCTTCCCCAAAGGACATCTCGCTTGAAGGCCTCATACCAGCCCCGAAAGCCCTGTGTGATTTGATCCTCATCACCTCCCAGAACTAATCTCCTACCTCCTGCCTCTCAAACTCTGTTTCAGCCACAGTGGCCTCCTTCCTATTTCCTGAATAAGTCAATCAAGTGCCCACCTCAGGGCCTTTGCACAGCTATTCACCCAAATGCTCTTCCAGTCACCTGCAAGGCTCATTCTCTCCCTGCCTTGAGGCTCCCACTCAAATGTTACTTTCTCTGTAGACTTTCCATGGATGTTCCATCTAAAATTTCACCTCCATCCCATTGCCTTCTAACCCCTTTTCCTATTCAGGAAAAATAAGAAAGGATGGGGGAGAGGAGGATGTAGGGTCCAGAGCTGCAGAGGGATCCGGATCTGACTATATTGCAATTCAACCCCAATCACAAGGCCCATCTGCTCCCACCAGGGGTCCTGAATACGTTTTTCTCCATTCAGATCCCAAAGATTCTTGGCAGCTCTAATCTCACTTTTCCTCCAGGACTCATCCTACTTGGCCCATTACAGAAAAATTTGTTCATGTATGTATCGGATGTCTCTTTCCTCCCAGAATAGAAGTGCCATGGTCAGAAGGATGTTTTGTTCCCAGTGCCCTGAACAGTGCCAGCCCCAAAGAGACTCATTTGCTTAACGAACAGTTGGATTTTACAGCCAGAGGATTTGACGGGTCCCTGAAAGATGAATAGAATATATGGAGATGAAAAAGTGTAGCGGGATTTCCTCCATCACAGGTAACCGAGTGTCCAAGTCCCGAGGCAAGAAAGACCAGCCTAACAGGAGTACTTTGACCCAGGGCCAGAGGTGCAGAGTGCAGATGCAAACCACGTAGATCCCAGAACCTTTTAGGAACTGTGGACATTCAATCCATGGGAGCAAGGTATAGTTTTAATCAAAGATGATTTTTATTTGACCTGTAAAGAAGCAGAAGCACTTTATAGTAGAGATGATGTTGTCTACCTCTTGTCACTTTTATCTTTGTCTCTTGGTAACAGAATCCTGACTCTCTTTGGGGCAGCAATGTGCCCAGCCAAAAGATTGCATTTCCCATCCATCCTCTGACAAGGTGTGGCCATGTGACTAAGTTGTGCTCAATAAAACATAATTGAAATTTGTGAGAAATTTCTGAGAAGTCTTCTTAAAAGGGTTTGATACAAGTGGA
Source organism: Macaca fascicularis (assembly GCF_037993035.2). Taxonomy (NCBI): domain Eukaryota; kingdom Metazoa; phylum Chordata; class Mammalia; order Primates; family Cercopithecidae; genus Macaca; species Macaca fascicularis. The sequence continues at coordinate 7,238,409 of NC_088380.1, read as the reverse complement.
AGGGACATCCTTTTTCTCACCTTCTCTATATTGACATTTCTGGTGCATAAGATGCAGGTGTGATGGCTGGAGCTCTAGCAGCCTCTTGGACCATGAGTTGCACTTGGTGATGGAAGCCATGTGCTGAGAGTAGCCAAGCAGAAGACTGGTCTCTGAGGACATCTAGGTGCTGTCACACCAGTCTGGACTGCCCACCACCCAACTTTTCAGTGAGAGAATATACCGTTATGGTTTAAGTCAATATTATTTGTGATATTCTGTTAAGTGCTGTCAATATCCTCCAGCCAAGGGCCACCAGGAACACACCTGTAGCTGAACAAGTTGTGCTTATTACTCAATGCAGTGAGAGGGAATGCACAGTATGGGAAACCAAGGGTCCCTTCGGTAAGAGGATTCAAGAAAGGGTATCATGGGATTTGGTCTTTGTGCCTTACAAGAAGTTGATGCTACAAAAATGTGTATTGAATAAATAAAATTTAAGGCCAAACAACAACTAGAATGTAGTAATGTAGTTCTTTTTTATTTGACAAATAAAAATTTCAGTTTCTAGTTTAACATGAATTAACAGATTTCTAGTGTTGCTCAGACTTCTGGACAAATTCAAAGTCCAAGTATTTGGTCTATATTTGAATTTTATGTTCCCAAAGTCCTTCATTTGGACATAAACAAATTTCAGAGTTTGATAGGTTGCATTTTATGTGACTCAATTATTGCTAGCTGAGCTTATATTAAGAAGTTTATTCACTTCATTTTTCAGAATATTAGAATAATCCATGCACAGGTTCTGAAGTACAATAAGTAAAAGTTGGGTGGCATTTGAATTAATTTGGGGATGGTAATAATGGGCTTATTCTGAGCTCACCTTTTATAGGAAAAATATAGTTGCTTTATGCCTAAGGCAAAATAAAAAATTAAAAAAATTAAAAAGCTTCTATGTAATTGTCACCAAAAATACATGTTGTTAAAAGAAAAGAAATCTAATCGATCCAAAATATGAGGGAAAACAATATTCAAGCCTAAATTAGCTTAGCTATTAAAAGAAGCAAGATGATCACAAAAGTTGGACAGAGAAAAATTGTTGTTCAGTAAATGGTTTTGAATGTGTGTCTGTGAAATTTTTAAATCTGTTTTTAACATAATTATGTAATGTTCGAACATTTTAGTACATGAGCTAGATAATGAAATGACTGCTCAGAAACAGTCACCCATACACACATCCATTCATTTATTCAACAAATATTTATCGAGCCTACAGAATTTGACTTGATTCTATGCAAGGAGGAAGAATGAAGACCCTGAAGTCAAGTAGCTTGTAATCTTGTGGAAAAGACTGAATAGGAATAATAAATTAAAAATTTCCAAAAACGGTGCAGAGAGTGGTGAGAGTGGTGTAGTGGGAATAGGAGTTATGAGCCTAATCCACCCTGGAAAGCAAGGATATATTGGAAGCAGAGACATCAGTGCTGGATCTAGAGAAACCGGTAGAGCTTTCCAAGTCCAGAGTGGAGGGAAAGTCTTTCTAGGCACAGGAAAGTGTATGTTTAAGGGCAGAGAGAAAAGCACAAGTGTCCAGGATGCAGACAGTAGTTTGGTAGGATCTAGCATGGAAAAAGAAACTTGAGAACAGAGAGAGATGGATCTGGACAGGAAGACAGGTAGGACAAAGATTTATGCTATGTCCCCTGTGCTAGTGGAGTTGTCATTTGCAGTCCTTCGTGCACTCCATGTGCTTGAGTTTAACATCCTTTCCCATTCCCTGTGTCTTTGTATGTCTCCCAGCATGGGCAGAGTACATGCTCCCGCCCCCTTTATGTTAGACTTCACAATGTAGACTTTCTTTAGCAAGTAGAAGGTGGTTAGAAGTGAGTAAGTGTCAGTTCCAGACCATAGCCTCAAGAAGCATCTGTTTCCACTCACCTTCTTTTATCCTAGTTATCTTCCACATGAAGGATATGTCCCAAGTGACAATTGCACCTTCAACCCATGTGTAGTAAGTAGGCCTGAACTCCACCCACAGTGCAGAGCCAAGCCCAGCTGACCTGTAACTTGATACAGGGAGGCCCATGCAAGCCCCAACTGGGACAACTGAACCAGTCAACCTGGAGACACATAAGCATTAGAACAAAGGGTTGTCATTGTAAATCACTACGTTTGGGGATGTTCTGTTTTGCAGCATTATTGTGGCAAGAGCTGACTGATACACACAAGTTAAGAAACAGATTTCATTCTGAAGGTGATGGAAAGCACCACTGAAAGATTTTAGTCAGATCAAGGTCCAGACTGGATTCACATTTCGAATTTTCTACTCTGTTCTTTGTGGAGTGGTTGAGCTAGAAGTGAAGAATTGAAGCAGAGAAACCAGTTAGGAGACTGCTAGATGAGAACCTGAACTAAGGCAAAAACCCCATAGGTGGAGAGGAAGGGACAAACACAGAGATAGTGGGAAGGCAACCTCCAGCACTTCCCTGGGAATAAGTGAGAGGAAAGAGCTTTGGATAACTTCTATTTTCTGGCTTCTTTACATTCATCACCAGAGGGAATCTGAAGAAAGAGAGTTTCAGAAGGGAACAAAATTAATTCCACTTGGACATGTTGAGTCCAAGATGACTGTGGTCCATGCAAATGGAATGACTGCTCCTCTAGCTTGGAGCAGAGCAGAGAAGACTGCACTAAAGCCAACATTTGGGGAAACTCTGCTAGCATTTGGGTAGTATTGATATCAACCAAAGGAACGTGGATGCCATGCAACTGTGAGAATCGATGGAACCACGAATGAAAACTAGGAGCTTCCATATGACAAATGGAAACCAAACTGTGAGAAAGTAAAGGCTGTAAAGGAGAAAAGCAGAACTTAATGCTGCAAAAATGCTGGAAAAGAAGAGAACTTCAAAGTTCCCATTGATAAACTTTGGACTGATGGCAGAAAGAACATCTCATAAAACCAGGAAAACTGTCCTATGCTCAGCTTCTTCTGGCAGGAAAAGCAGGAAGTAAGAACAGTAAGGAGAACTGGGAGATGATGCATCTTGTATCCTGCTTCTGGGATACAGGAGTGTGGGGCTGAGAGTTGGGAAGCTCAGGACTAAAGACAGGACTAGAAACACAGAGTTTGAGTCCTCTGTATTGAAGCAATGGTCAAAGCCATGAAAAGTTGTGAAAGGACTCAGGGAGAGATGGAAAAAGAAGAGAGAGTTGATGAAGGGAGAAGCACAGACAACAGTTAAGTGGTAGCCATATGATATGGTTTAGATCTGTGTCCCCACCCAAATCTCATGTCAAATTGTAATCCTTAGTGTTGGAGGTGGGGCCCGGTGGGAGGTGGGGGGCTTCTCATGAATGATTTAGCACCATCCCATTTGGTGTTGTTCTCATGCCAATGAGTGAGTTCTCATGGAATCTGTTTGTTTAAAAATACGTGGCACCTCCCCCTTCACTTTCTTCCTCCTGCTCCAGCCATGTGACACGCTGGCTGCCACTTTGGCTTCCACCATAATTGTAAGTTTCCTGAGGCCTCCCCAGAAGCCAAGCAGATGCCGGCATCATGCTTCCCATACAGCCTGCAGAATCATTCGCCTATTAAACCTCTTATCTTTACATATTATCCATTCTCAGGCATCTCTTTATAGCAGTGTGAGAACAGACTAATACACCATGCAACCTGCACTCCCAAAGGAGATGGAGGGATGACAGTGAGAGCTGGGACATTACTCTGATTGTCATGGAAGCCTGGAGGAGTGGGCTTTGATATGTGTTAGTTATGGCAGATGTCACGGGCAGCCCAAGCAGAGTTAGATTCATTAAACCTGACAATTAAGTTGAAGAATTCCAATAGTGTGGAGGAAACAAAGTCAGATTTTAGTATAAGAAATGAGGACCTGGAGGCAGAGCATGATTTCAACCTTTGGAGAACTTGAGTGAGAAGGGAGGTAAGTTAGCAGACTACAGAATTTCTTTGTAATAAAGAAGATACTAGTATCTTGTTGTTAAGAGAAAGGACTCACAAAGGACAGAGAAAGACTGATTGCTGCCACAGGGAGGCCCAGAGAAAGGTGACAGAGGTGTTAGCCTCAGAGAAAAGAACAGACCTTGCCTCTAAGACAGTGAGGAGAAAGAAGACTATGCACAGACCCAGGTAAACTGGGAGCTGGAGAGGAGGACTTTGTAAACAAGCTGGACAGATGCTATTTGACATTCTGGTGGGATGTGTAGCAAAGAGATCTGTTTAGGGACTTTAGCAAGGGAAAAGTGTTCAGAATTAGAAGTTGTTTAAAAATGAATAAAGGAGAGTCATACTGCATTGGATCCCAATGAGATCAGATAGTTTTTTTCGTCTTTCAGCAGGACACATTATCAGGATTATTTTTATTTTTATATTTGCATAATATCAACAGAGAGCAAAAGGATGACTGAATTCACCAAGGGAAAATGAGAATGGCAACAAAAGGTCAATTCCTTGCCAATGACAGCATGGATGAAAGATGACTAAAGGACTGACTGAAGAAGAGATGAGCAAAGCTAGAAAGAGGCTGGTATCCCAGTGCTGCCTCACATCTGGACTCCAGGCCATGCTGTCCCTTCATCATTTCATGTCATCTTCAGCACAACCTTTGGAAGGATGCAAGAGGAAGAAAATGGAAAGGCATAAAACTAGAGGTCAGAATGAGGAAACTGCATCAAGTTCAGAAAGCACAGAAGTA